>NC_034592.1:88872847-88890693 GCF_900095145.1 Mus pahari | reverse complement strand
GAAAGAAAGAAAGAAAGAAAGAAAGAAAGAGAGAAAGTGCGAGAGAGAGAGAGAGAGAGAGAGAGAGAGAGAGAGAGAGAGAGAGAGAGAGAGAGAAGGATGCTGTTCTGAAATGTATAGCCTTTTCTTGACATTACCTTATGAATTAATGGTTCAATTTTTTTTATAACAATTATTTGACTTTTGACTTTTATTGTTAGACAGTTCATGAGAAGTCAGTACCTGAAGTGTAAGACATTTCTTCAGTGAATATAATTTGGCAAAAAATAAAAATCAAGAAGAAAATGTAAAACCTTACAGAGTTAACATCTCTCATTTTTTCAATTATTATGTGAGATATAGGCAATATTAGTGTTTTAATGTTTTATACATTTTATTTTATTTTGTGTTAGAAAGTTAGAGTACATTAATTGCCAAAGAGTTATGTACATTTTTACTGGCTTCTTAATTTTCATATTTGCATTTATCCAATTCCATATATGTAAACTCACTTATTTTAAGCATAATGAATATAAATTGCTGCATCTTTCAGAACTTTGATTTTGTTTTAAGAAAGCAACAATTTTAACTGTAATTTTAAACATTCGTACATATATCCAATTAGATATTTTAATGTCCTGAGATCTGTATGTCACAACAATGTCAACATTTATTTAAATATCTGTGCTATAATTATATAACGATGTCTCTGTGTTCTCTTCATAGGCATGCATTCCTCAGCAGCAACTGAGCTGTTTGTTGCAGGACCCTTGCCAGCCACTGGGACACTTCCACCACCAACTTTGTCTGCTTATCAGCATTCATCTACCTTTAGCAATAGAAACTTTGTGACCACCTCACCTTTGGTGCTTCAAGATTCATCTTTTAACACTACATCAAATGGAATTTTAAGCCCTCATGACCCTTTGCTACAAATTAAGACTTCCCAGGGAACCGTTCCAACTGCTTTGGCATTTGAACGCCTGGGCAGTTCTGCATTAAGTAACAGCATACCCCCTCAGTCTTCAACATATCGCTCAGCTCAAGAGTCAGCACCCCATCTTTTACAACCTCAATTTAGTTTGTTGCCTTCAACACTTGGGGGAGCTCAGCAAACCCCTCAAGCCTATAATTCAGCTCTTTTTACTAGTTCTGCTGCTTCCATTGAAAGAGCTCTTCTTCGAGAATGTAGCGTTATTAAACACCACCAGCGGCCTTCAGTTACCCAGTCTATTCAGGCACAACTGACTGGTTCCCAGCATCCCTTACATAGTTACCTATCAAGTGCAAGTATTGGTAATTTCCAGGAACCATCCAGGCAGTCGTCTTTATCCTGTAGTTCAGTTCGAGATTCTACTCAGGTGAGCAATGGAGTATTGCCGCAGAAGACCCCTCAGGTCTCAGCAGAGCTTGCTCAGTCTTACTCATCTGTGATTCCATCATCAGGGTATCTTCCTTCTGCTACAAAAGTTGACAACGGTTCTACAAAACAACCACTAACATCAACTACAATTCCGAAGCCTCAAAGTATAATTCCTCCTGTGCAAACACTAAACTATTCTAAACCTTTACATAACCAGAGTTCTGTAATATCAGGTCAAGCACAAATTTATTCTACAGCACAGCTACCAAGCCTTTTATCAGTTAGTCAGTCCCAAAATTATGGTTTAGTACAGCCACATAATGTGCCATCTATTGTTCATTCGCAGGTTTATAGGTCCAGCAGGGTTGAGAAATTGCCATCCTTATACAAAACATTGACTTTTTCTGGGTCATCTCAGCCTGTAACCTCTGAAAATCAGACACTTAGTTATTCATCCAATCAGCAAGAAGTATTATCTTTAGTTACAAATGAGAATTATCCTCAAACAAGAGACCTGCCATCAGTCAGTGAGTCTCAAAATTATTCTGGTCACTCTCAGGGTTTATCACCAGTTAGCCAAACACAGGTCATTTATTCATCTCAGTCTCAAGTTTTATCAGTTGTTAGTCCTTCAGAAAGCTATGCATCAGGACAGTCTCTGACATTAACAGCCCCTTCTCTTTCTTATTCTAATGCCTCTCGGGGTCAGAGCTTGCCAGGTTCTACCCCAACACCAAATTATACTTCTATGCATTCATCCCCAAATGCTCAGACCCAAGGATCTTCTCCTCCTCAGCCCCAAAAGTTTTTGCCTGTTGTGCAGTCATCTTTTGCATCCTCTACTCGTGGTCAGACATTACAAAGTAGCATACCTTCCCCTGATCCAAAGTCTTATGCTGAAAGAAAAGCTGACTCAAGTGTGTATACATCGTCAAAGCAAGATGATTTTCCAGTGCAAAAATTACAGGCATTGCAGTCACAAGCATCTCTTGAATCATCAAGCCAAAGGCTACCCGATGGGGAAGTGAATGCTCAAGAGTCAGTTTATAAGACATCAAAGGCAGATGATAGGTATTCTCAGAGTGTAACCAGAAATAACTCTCACCTTGAAGATCAAGTTGTTGCTGCTCTCCAGGGTTCAAAACAAGAAGAAAACATGGTTGGTTCAATGACACAACTTAACCAGCAAAGTGGCCAGTCCAATAATGCAGTAGCCCCTGATCTTAAGAAGGCAACTAATTTAATGCAAACTTCACAGATAAGGTTGAATACTAAAGACCTCAACCAGCAGCATTCTCTCATGCACAAGATGCATGAAGCGAAGGTTCAGCAACAGCATGATCAAATAATGAATGCCTCATCTCAGATACAGATTCCAAATCATGCTTTAGGGCATAGTCATCAGGCTCTTCCTAATACATCAGTCCTTTTAGACTCTGCCTGTGACTTACAGATTCTTCAACAGGCTGGAATTCTACAGGCCAGCCTGGGACAAGCAAAGGCATCCTTGCAAGTACAGCGTGTTCAGAGTCCGCAACAGATAGTCCATCCTTTCCTACAGATGGATGGTCATATCATCCAGAGCAACGGTGAGCATCCTCAACAGCAGCTCCATCCTCAGAATTCTGATATTATGAAACTAGACCTCCCTGAACCTTCAAAACCATTGCAACAGCTAACAGCAAAGGGCCCCTTCAGTGAAGCCAATCCACATGACTCAAAGAATCAGTTTGTTTCTCTTGGATCAATATGCTTCCCAGAGGCAATGCTTCTCAGTGATGAAAGAAATATTTTATCAAATGTAGATGACATCTTAGCAGCTACAGCAGCAGCTTGTGGGGTTACACCTTCTGACTTTTCCAAGTCGGCTTCAAATGAAACCATGCAAGATATTGAAAGTAGTGATTCTAAGTCTCATTATCATCAGTCATTAGATGTCAGGCATGTGAATTCAGATTTTAACTCCATAACAGCTACAGTAGGAAAGCCACAGAGTATTAATGATATTTCCTTAAATGGAAATCAGGTTAGTGTAAATCTTTCATCAGTACCCACCCTTCAGTCAGAAACAGTCCTTGATCAACCGCATATGGAAACACCTAGTCAAAATATACCAACTAAAGTACCTTCTGCCATGGTTGGACTGGATCAGGAAATTCAGGAACAAAGTGCTGACCCATTCAAGAAACAGTTGACTATAAACCATGAATCTAAAGAAGACAGGGAAATTGCTGTTGACAGTGCATTGAGTGATAACAGAAATCAAGAGTTTGTCTCTAATAGTCGGAGCGTAAGTGGAGACAGTATAGTATCAGAGCGTGACTTTACCCTAGTAGGTGATGACAGTGGTGTGTTGGTGAACCCTAGAAGGAGTACACTTGCACTGCTGGCCATGCCCCAGCCAGGGGATGCAACCAGTGGCAAGACTGAAGATGAAAAACAAGATGCAACATATTTTAACCTTCCAAAGGAAAAAGCTAAAGGAAAAGAACTAGGAAAAGAGGAAGAAGATAATCAAAAACAACTGAAAAAGTCTGCTCAATGCAAGCGACAGAACCCCAGAGGGACAGATGTGTATTTACCATACACTTCCCCTTCCTTGGAAAGCTGCGATGAAGGTTTTCAGCATCAAGAAAAGATGAGGCAGAAAATCAAGGAAGTGGAAGAAAAGCAGCCGGAGGTCAAAACAGGATTTATTGCTTCTTTTTTAGACTTCCTGAAGTGTGGGCCCAAGCAGCAGTTTTCCACCCTTGCTGTTCGAGTACCTAACAGAACCAGACGATCAGGAACCCAAGCCACCCGTACCTTCTGTCCCCCACCATTTGCAAAGACATCACCTGCAGCACAAGCACCATCTGAGACAGGGGTCAGTCTATCAGAAAAAGTTGACAGTGAGCTTAAAAATTCAGAACAATTATCTTCATTTTCTTCTGATGAGGAAGATCCTGGCACATGTGGCCATGATATCTACAAGAACACCTCCGCTCCCTTAACTGTGTTGGATGCTACTTTCGATAAAACAAAGAAAACAGGTAAAGTTTTAAACAGTTTACAGTTATCACATCCTACCATTAGTTTTCTAGCTATGACTTAAGTTTTAAAACATGCAGTTCTGCAAATACATCTTAAGGACAAGAACATATCTTGGGGGTTTGCTTTTTGACATTTCCTTGCATGTAGGATTTTGGTTACGCCTCAAAGAATCATCTTACATAGTCTGCTATCTGCATTTCTCAAAGCGTAGACATCTTACGGCAGTTTTGGAATAGGAAGATTTGTATTATAGGTCCTCTTATTTTCTTAATATCCTAGTTTTACCCAAAGATTAGCATTTTAATATTTTTGAAGTGGTTGTATACAAAATGCATGTGCATCTGGCTAAGAGAGACCTTAGTTCTGTGCTGGCTCCTAACTGTATTTCCTTCAATTAACAGTTGACAGGTTAAGTATACTTTATTTTTATTTATTTATTTTTGAGATAGGGTCTTACTATGTAGACCATCTGACTTTGAATTAAGTACCAAGATTAAGGGTATGAGCCACCAGTGCACAGTTTACTATTTTACGGAACAGGTTAAGGGAAAAAAAAAATTGCAACAATTTATATAGCTATGACTTTGTTTTGCCCGGAATAAGAGTCAGGAGATGTTCATACAAGATTGGGTTGGAGAGATGGTTCTTCAGTTGAGAGCACATAACTGCTTTCCCAGAAGGCCTGAGTTTGATTCCCCTGACACCTGTAACTTCAGATCCATGGGACAACTGATGTCTCTGGTTTCTTTGGGCACCTGCAGTCTTTCAGTTACACACATGCACATCATTTGGGGGGAGGCACCCAGGTGATAAAGCTGACAGGAAGTGAACCACCGAAGTCCATAGGACTAGTGACAGACCTGCATCTGAATTAGTTTATCTGATTTTAAAGCATGTATTCCTGCTGAGCTCTTGCATAAACAGGAATTTTAAGACTTTAAGAATTTTGTGATATACTTTTCCATGTCTGGACTTGAGGCTGTCTTCATTAAGATGATATGAAATAACTGGTATACTAGATAGTTAACATAAATGGTTTTTGTTTGTTTGTTTGTTTTTGTTTTTTGTTTTTTCCGAGACAGAGTTTCTCTGTGTAAGCCCTGGCTGTCCTGGAACTCACGTTGTAGACCAGGCTGGCCTCGAACTCAGAAATCCACCTGCCTCTGCCTCCCGAGTGCTGGGATTAAAGGCGGGCGCCACCACGCCCGGCCCCATTCTTTTTTAAAATTTACTTTTATCTTATATGCATGAATGTTTTGTCTAAATGTTTATATGTGTACCCTATCTTGTGTATGCCTGATGCTCATTTAGAAGGTGGCATTGGATCTGTGGGAACTGGAGTTACAAATACTTGTCAATCACCACATGGATGATGGAAATAGATCCTCTGGAAAAGCAGCCCTGCTCTTAACTGCTGGAAGTTAAGGAACTGAGGAAACGCCCTCTCTCATTCGTTAGGTTGACTCTACTCTTGAGTTGTTTCAGTTCTGTGCAGGCCTGCTTGTCATTTCTTCTCATCTGAACCCTAACCTGTTTCTGGGTGGTGAAGTGTGCTGTCCTCTTTTTTTTCTGTCTGTCTTTCTTTCTGGTTTGTTTGTTGAATTACATTTATTTTGTATGTGCATGTTTGGAGGGAGGACACGCATGTCATCTTGCTTCAGAGGACAACTTGTGGGAGTTGGTTCTCCCACAGTCATTGATCTCAGGTTCCCAGGCTTGCCAAGTGATTTTGCTAAACCATCTCACCTGCCTTTGATATTTTCTTTATGCTTTATTTCTTGTAATAATTTCAAAGTTTCATGTTTCAACTAAGCTCTTTGATCTGCCATGAATTCATTTTTGAAAGCACAAAAAATAGTTATCCAGTTATTCTTCCAAATGTGGACATTCAATTTTCCCAGCGCCATTTCTTGAAGAGGCTGTCCTTTCTCCAGGGAATTTGTTGAAAATCAGGTCACTCCAGGTGTTTGCTTATTCCTGAGTCTTAATTTTGTACCAGTGCTATGTTTTTGTTAGTTTGATCTGAGGTCAAGATTGGGTTATTTCTAGTGTTGCTATTTGAGCTCAGATTTTTTTGCTGTTGGGAATCTTCATGCTCTGCATAGATTTTAGGGGTTTTTCATTTTTATTTCTTTGCAGAATATTATTAAATGTTTTGGAATTTTTGTTTTGGTTGTTTGGTATTTAGGTGTGGCCTCTTGTATTCTAAGCTGATCTTTTTAAATTTGCCATGTATCTAAAGGTGACCTGAACTGCCTGTTTCCTCAGTGCAGGAATTATAGGCACCCACACTCCCCCAGCACTGTTGAGAATGAAACCCAAGGGTTTTGTACAAGCTGACCAAGCACTCTGCCAGTCTGCCTCAGCTAGATCATTGGAATTGTAATGGTAACTGTAACAAACTGGATTTTTATCCTGTGTTTTCTTAATTTCAACATCTTAATTCTTTCCCTTGTCTTCCTTTGGTATTCTTCTTGTTTCTTGTCTTTAGTACTTAATTATTATTGTATTTTCTGAATGATACTTCTCTTTTACATTTCTTTGCACCATAGTCTGGCCATATCTCATTAATTGCGTTTATAACAATCTGTTTTTAAATGTTTTGTACTTTAGATTTTTACTTTATTTTTAACTTCTGTGTTTATGGTGTTTTGCTTGTGTGTATGTCTGTTTATGCCCAGTACCTTTTTCTCTCCAGCTTCATTGACTTCTTTTTTAACCAAAGAGCTATGGGTAACGGTCAAACATTTTTCTATTAAATGGTACCTTGATATTTTATCTAGTTTAAGTTCAAATGTCTAATTAAGGTGTTATGGGGAAAAAAAAACAAAAAACCTTTTTTGAGACAAGGTCTCACTATGTAGCCCTAGCTGTCTGGAACTCATATGTAGAATAGATTGGCCTGGAACTCACATAGATCCACCTGTCTCTGTCTCCCAAGTGCTGGAATCAAAGGTACACCACCAGACCCTTGAGAATTTTCTGAATTTTCTAAGTGACTTGGTAAATATTCCATGATTATAAAGTACAAGCAAATCCTACTTTCTATTATTACTCAAGTCTTTTACATTTTTTCTAAAGCAGTAGGTGTAGTGGTGCACACCTTTAATCCCAGAGTTTAGGAGGCAGAGTTAGGCAGATCTCTGTGAGTTCGAGGCTAGTCTGTTTTACATAGTAAGTTTTAGAACAGCCATAGCTATACAGTGACTCACCCACCTACCAAAATCTTGGAAACATAATAAATAATTTCAAAAGAAAGAAAGTAAACATGTATTCTTGGAGTAGCAAAACATTCCCCCTAGAATTTCTCAGTAAGGCAGATAAGGTGGTTTTCAAAAAGCCTGACGATTTGAGTTCAATCCTAGAACATATATAAAGGTAGAATGAAAGAACGGACTCCTCTCAATAAGCCCTGTAGCATGCATACACATACAGAGAGAGACAGACAGACTTCCCACATACAATAAACAGAAGTAAGAAATGTACATATTTCAGGAATTACAAAAGCAGATAGATGAAACGGGTATATCAGAATGTTTGGTTTATTTATCTTATTTTATTTTTTGGTTTTTTTGTGACAGGGATTTTTCCATGTAGTCCTGGCTGTCCTCAAATTCAGAGATCTGCCTCCCGAGTGCTGGGATTAAACTGCCCGGCACGTGTGTTATTTTTTTTTTTTTAAAGACTTATTTATTTTATATATATGAGTATACTGTAGCTGTACAGATGGTTGGTTGTAAGCCACCATGTGGTTGCTGGGAATTGAACTCAGGACCTTCAGAAGAGCAATCAGTGCTCTTAGCCGCTGAGCCCTCTCACCAGCCCATGTTGGTGATTTTTTAAGGTTGGGTTATATTATCTTTTTCTTTGTCATTTATTTGCACACTTATTTTTTCAGTATTGAAGATAGAACTCAGGCTTGGCACGTGTGCGGCGAGTATGTGCTCTGCCACTAACCTGTATCCTCAGAGTTTACTTGATATATTTTGAACTTGTGTGGTTGAGTGCATATTTTTTTTCTTTTGAGATTATACTTACATTTTTTTCTAACATTTTAGCTATTTATTATTTTGAGGCAAGGTCTTACTATGGATCCCTGGCTGGTCTCAAACTCACAGGGATCTTAAAAGGATCAGAATCACACAGGACACACCAACACCAAGTTATCAGGACAAAGGAGATTTATTTGCCCCAGGGGGACAAAGGGCAGGGAATTAGAGACAAAAGAAAGGAAATAGAGGATGAGGGAGAAGAGAAAGGGAAAGATGGGGTGAGGGGGAGGATATTTACCCCAGAGGGACCAAAAGGGCTGCTGGACAGAGAGGAAACAGACATGGGCATATGGGAGTTTATAAGGGAACAAGGAAACCCCATACTAGGATGAAATGCTTAATTTTAACTGGACATGTTAAATAGGTGGGCCGAAAGGGGGCCCACCTATTGTTAGACTTCAGTACTTTGATAGCTGAAACTTGCTGGTCAGCCTCAGGAGGAGAAAGTTGCAAAATAAGGGAATAAACCTTGGTAGGTAGCTTTTTAGACTGTGTAATGTAACCATTCTTGGAAAGAGGGGAAGGAAAGGTCTGGGATCTGTTTGCCATGCTGGGTCTGCTAGAGCCCTCAGGGGCCTTCCAGGGGCTAAGACTGAAGGTGTTGTGTTAGTATTAGCATTTTAAAATATATTTTTCATTTCTTTTTCTTTTAGAACTTTTTTCTTACATAGAATAAATCATATATGGGAATATTTAAATATACAAAGCAAAATAGTAAGTTTTACATGAATTTGAAAGTGCAGACATGTAAGCTATCCATGATTTCTGAACACTAGTAATTTCATAAGCTGAGTTTAACAAGGAAGGCTACAAAGGAAGTACTGACTTTCCTAGTCATTCTCTCTACCTAACAGAAAGTAAAACCGAATGGACATTGACTTGGGACAGACAGGAGCATTGAAAGCAATGGAAAGTGGCTAGAATGTGGATAAGGAAGTATAAATGCTACTGTCTAGAAAGCCAATACATAAGAAATTAAAGGTATACCACATGACCTGTTGAAATCCCCACTAAGTCAGTTACTTTGCTTTTTACACCTGTGTATTTTATGCATTGGATCCTATTACAGATGGTTGTGAGACACCTTGCGGTTGCTGGGAATTGAACTCAGGATCTCTGAATGAGCAAGCAGTATTAACCACTGAGCCATCTCTCCAGCACCCAGGAACTTACATTTTTAGAATGAAAAAGTACTAAATTTTGCAAAATACTTTTTCTGTGCCTGTTTATGGTCCTGGTGATTTTCTCCCATTTTACCACTAATATAGTTTATTGTGTGAATTATATTCCTAAGATAGATAATACTTGGTCGTAATAACATGTTTTTATTTATGTATTTGTTCTTTTTTATTTATTTTTATGGTATGGTTTGACATGTCTTGTGCCTGATGGGACAGACTCTATCTCTACACTGAGCTACAACTACCACTTGCCTCTGCCTCCCGAGTGCTGGTTGTATAACTCTTTACATTGCGTTTTGCTGAAGATTTTTGTGTTTATATCATTAGGGATATTGACCTTCTCATTATTACTATTATTACTATAATTATGACATCTAGTTTTATTATTAAAATAACACTGTATTGTTGGGCAAGGTAATTCATGCTTTTAATGCCAGTACTCTAGAGGCAGAGGAAAGTGGATCTCTTGAGTTCAAGGCTGGTGATACTCTGTCCTCATAAAGTGAGTCTGGAGTTTATTAAGTGTACTGGCTGGTTTTGTGTGTCAACCTGACATAGGCCGGAGTTATCACAGAGAAAGGAGCTTCAGGTGAGGAAATGCCTCCATGAGATCCAGTTGTAAGGCTTTTTCTCAATTAGTGATCAAGAGGGGAGGGCCCATTGTGGGTGGAGCCATCCCTGGACTGGTAGCCCTGGGTTCTATAAGAAAACAAGCTGAGCAAGGCAGTAAGTAACATCCCTTCATGGCCTCTGCATCAGCTCCTGCTTGAGCTCCAGTCCTGACTTCCTTTGGTGATGAACAGCAATGTGGAAATGTACGCTGAATAAAACCTTTACTCTCCAACTTGCTTCTTGGTCATGATGTTTGTGCAGGAATAGAAACCCTGACTAAGACATTAAGTATTAGTTCTTTCACTGTTGGTAGAATTTAGCAGTCCAGTCTCTGGGGCTTGTGCTTTTTCTTTATAGGATGATTTTTTTAATTTTCACTTTCTTATTTGACTAGTTTATTCATATTTTTTGTTTGTCTTGTTCTTAGTAGTTTGTGTCTTTGTAGGAGTTCATTTCATCTCATTCATAGTATTACTTTATTTCTGTAGTTTCTGGAGCTGTTTTAAAGTATTTGGGGTTTGTTGTGTATATGGAGTGGGTGACCACATGTTAGTCTGTACCGTGTGCACACCCAGTGCCCATGGAATCAAGAGAAAGGCATCAGGTCTCCTGTGACTGAGACAGCTGTGAGGTGCCTAGGAGGTTCTGGAGATCTTTCCAGGGTCTTCTAGAAAAGTATTCAGTGGTCTCTCAATTACTGGGCCAGCTCGCCAGCCTGTTGCTTTTCTTTTTCATATCCAATTATCCTCCCTTCTGGGAGTTCTCAAAGTGTTGGTTATCTGACCCTTCCTTATTTGCTATCATTTGTGTGTGTGTCTGTCTTTTGAAATTATCTTTAATGTATGTAATGTAGTTTGAGGTAAGGTTAGCTAGGTCACAGCTGTAAGTTTGCACTGCAGTCTTCTTACCCATATTCAGTTTGCACCTCTGATTCTTGAATTAACAGCTATTCCTTAATTTCTTCCCATAGTATTGTTTCCAAGCAACTGATTGCAAAAATAACTTATGCTAATGTTTCAGACATTACTCATAACATAACTGTTTAAATATTTGTCACCGGTTCTGTTTGTGTGGCTTAGTTTTAGAAGCTGTGCCTGTGGCAACTCCTGGTGCATCTGCTGAGACTGCTGGTGTTGCTCCCACTCCCTCCACTGCTGTTGGAACAGTTAAACAAGACCTTCATTTGACTTCATTAACTGTCAACACCGTGGAAAATGCCAACTCCACAGAATCCCCCACAGCCATCGAACTTGATAGTCTTCCTTCAGACCAGTTGGCAAAAGGACAGGACACAGTTGCAATAGAAGGTTTTACAGATGAGGAAAATATTGAAAGTGGAGGTGAAGGTCAATACAGGGAACGTGATGAATTTGTCGTAAAGATAGAAGACATAGAGACCTTTAAGGTGAGTGAATGTTCCCAGGTGTGAAGGGCCTAGTACAGCTGGAGTGCTTGTGTTTTCATGATGATTTCACTGGCACACCTGCATTACCCAACATTTAAAAGTTTATGAGTATCCTGTTACTGTGTTTGGTAATGTTGGACTGAATGTCATATTTATAATTTAATTAATTTATTTAGCCTGTTAACTCTGTAGCCCAGGTTGGCACTGTGGCAAAGGCTATCACACCCAGCAGATGTGTGTTGAAATGGGGGTTTCATGTAGTTCAGGCTGGCCCCATATGAACATGCCATAAAGCTGAGGATGACCTTGAACTTCTGATCCTCTACTCTCTCTCTCCCATTGAAATTCTGAGATTTTATGCATGTACCAGCTTACACAGTTTTATGCAGTCTTTAGGACTGAATCAAGGCCCTTGAATGTGCTAAGCAATCACCTTACCAATTAAACTACATCTTAGTCCAGATTATAGTGCTGTTGTTAATTTTTTTTAAGACTTTCAACTGAATACATTAGGGCTATTAGAAAATGTTTGTATAATTTAAGAAAATAACAGAACTAACATAAACATGAATTTGGATTTAATTTTAGAGCTTTAGTTATAGCACCATGAGTAGAATGCCTGATGTGGTTTTCGTTTGTTTGTTTTGTTTTGTTTTTAATTCCAGGATGGCCTTAAACTGCTGGCAGTTCTCTTGACTCAACCCTTCCAAGTGTTGGGATAATAAGTTGAGCCAGCATTAACCAGCTAGCCTAACTACCTAGCCATACTTAATATATTTTTGGATTTTTGTTTGTTTGGTTTGTCTGGCATTGTTTTTAAGTTGAGATGGAAAGCAAAGGAATTAGAACGAGGAAAGCTGCCACATTCATGCTGTCTATGATCCTGCCATTGACAGTTAACTCCAGTTCCACTGCAGCATATTTTAGATGTTATAAAACTGCACAAGGGCTGGAGAGATGGCTCAGCAGTTAAGAGCACTGACTAGTCTTCCAATGGTCATGAGTTCAATTCCCAGCAACCACATGGTGATTCACAACCTCCTCTGGTGTGTCTAAATAAATAAATCTTTTAAAAAATAAAAAATAAAAATAAAAAGCCTGGCGTGGTGGTACACACCTTTAATCCCAGCACTTGGGAGGCAACGACAGGCGAATTTCTGAGTTTGAGGCCAGCCTGGTCTACAAAGTGAGTTCCAGGACAGCCAGGGCTATACAGAAAAACCCTGTCTTGAAAAACCAATAGATAGATAGATAGATAGATAGATAGATAGATAGATAGATAGATAGATAGATAGATAACAAAACGGCACAAATGGGAAGATAATACCACTAGCAGTTTCTTTCAGTCATCTTGATTCAGTAAAAGGGCAATGGGTTTTATGTCATGTAACTTTTTAGGGGGGAAAACTGAAGCGGAGACTGAATTGAATCATTTTTAGGGGTCAAGTTTATCCATATATCAACAACCCTCTAGGTTGGGGGGTGAGGTACTGTAGAAACTCAGACATAGATAAGAAATGAAAACTTATGCTGGAGGTAGTTGTACATACCCTTAATACCATCCCTCAGCCGGCAGAGTCTGGTGACCTCTGTAGGAGTAAAGTCAGCCTGACCTACATGCAGATTCTAAGACTGCCAGGGCAACATGGAGACCCTTCCTCCACTCCCTCAAAGAGAGAGAGAGAGAGAGAGAGAGAGAGAAAGAGAGAGAATGAGAATGAAAAGTTAAAGTAGGCCTTAAAGATTCCCATTCACAGTAACAGTATATAAATATAAGCATGATCATATTTTCCTAAATGTAATTAATTCTACTTATTATAGGAGGCTTTAAATACGGGAAAAGAGCCCCCAGCTATTTGGAAAGTACAGAAAGCTTTGTTACAGAAATTTGTTCCTGAAATTCGAGATGGGCAAAGAGAATTTGCAGCTACAAATAGTGTAAGTGAAATGCTTGATTCTATCCGCTTTTCTAAGCTTACCCTTGGATGAACAGAGGTGGGGTCAGATGTCAGATGCATCAACTTTTCTGATTGATAACAGCACTGGCTGCTCCTGCAGAGAACCTGGAATCCATTCCTAAGACCTACATGGCAGGTAGAATGATAACTCCAGCTCTAGGGATCCTATGCTCTCTTCTAATTACTGAGGACACCTGCACACATGCACATATTCACACAGACACATGTGCACAGTGAAGTAACAGCTGAGAAGATAGCTCTGAAGTTAATAGCGCATACAACTCTTGACCTGGACCTGAGTTCATGGTAGGAAGCTCACAACTTCCTGTAACTCCAATTCCTCCTCAGGTACCAGCATTCACTCATACTCATGTGTGCTGGCTCCCTTGGGCATGCGCTCGCTCTCTCTCTTTCTCTCTCTCTCTCTCTCTCTCTCTCTCTCTCTCTCTCTCTCTCTCTCTCTCCCTGCCCATTCTTAAAATCAGGATAAAACTGGTCTGGTTATAGATATATTTTGGAAACTACAAAGGATGGGTGGCTGAACTTAACAGCATAATATTTATGTGTAGACTATATAATTGTATAATTAAAATACTTTTTTTCTTTAGTACCTTGGGTATTTTGGAGATGCAAAAACTAAATACAAAAGGATATATGTGAAGTTCATTGAAAATGCAAACAAAAAGGAATATGTCAGAGTGTGTTCCAAAAAGCCAAGAAATAAGCCTTCACAAACTATCAGGTATTTGTTTTCTTATGTATTTATTGGCTTATTTGGGTATTATTATTGTTTAAAGGGTCTATCTTGTCAGTTAGGACTGAATACTGCAATACCTTTTGTAGTAGGTGAATCCTTTTCAGAGAATGAGGTGGACATTGTAAAGCTAGTGGCTCTTTGGTAGAATAGGTACCTTCATTGCTTGGGTCTTTTTGGTGTCACTTTAGTAAAATGGAAAAAAAAACAGATGGTGCAAAATTTATTGACTCTAGCTCTTTGTGACAGAACTTCTCAGAAGTCCTCTTTGCCATCAATAGGGTGAAAGAAATGAATGTCAAAGTTACAGCAAGATAATTGGGGGTTAGGGGACACACAGACATGTATATTATCAGGTCAGCACACAGTGAATTCCTATCCTAGATCAACAGATCTATGTGCCTGGGTTGTCTGCAGCATGAATCTAGAGGGTAACTAGTATGACTAACTCGGTGATAGGTATTAGAATGTGGGTATGACCCTAGCTAGATACTCAGTCTGCTGTCATCAGTGGGTCTAGTTTAATTAAGATCACCACCTATTTTCAAACCGCTGATCCAGTTATCATGATGGAATTTAACCACACAAATTTTTAGATTTACCATTGGACAAATCTTAAGAGGTTTCAGTCTGATGCATTTGCATTTGTACATCAGAACTTAGTGGCCACCACAACATCAGAGCTAGATTTGTCTTTCCATATCTCATATTCTCTGGGAAATTAATCTATAAGGAGTTTGGTAGAGATAAAGATTGAGGTAATAGCCCCTTAATAATTGAACATAGAGTACCAGTCTTTCACAAAAGTGTTGTGGGAGTCATTTGAGTTGTATATAGCACATGGACTTTATTTTGGAAGTGTTGGTCTGAGCAAGTTAATCTTTCCTTGTTAATCATAAAATCATTTTTTTAATCTTAAAAGATTTAATGATTTTAATAAAATTTGTTTTAACATTGCAGAAATATTCCATCTAAGTCAAGTAGTATTAGTAAAACTTCTGACCCACCAGTATCAAAAACTACAACTACAAAAGCCCCTTCTACAAAAGCCCCTTCTACAAAACCCAAAGCTAAACAGCTCAAAATAAAGGCTGAGCCGCCACCAAAGAAAAGGAAGAAATGGAAGGAAGAATTTTCATCATCACAATCTGAATCGTCTCCTGAGGTCCGTTCTAGCGGTAGTGAGGATGAGGGTGAGTTCCCCAAGAAATTAGTATTTTGATACTTATAGGTGGTGTGCAGGAATGAAGGGGGATGGTGATGGTGGCAATTCAGATCGGCTTTGCTTAGTACCAGAGTGATGCTGCTGTACAAAGTTCATTATGCTTTGTACAAACCACACCCAACAGAACACATTTAGCCTCCACATGTGAGGACAGAGATTGGCAGACTTACTTACAGACAACTTTTGTGTATAATTTATTGGAATACAGCCCCATAGATACTGTTTGGAATTACATGATTTCACATAGTTGCAGTTTTGAGTTGTGGTATAGAGACCATGTGACCAGAAAAAATGCTAAACTATTCACCATTTGACTCTTGAGGAAATTTTACTGACTTTCATTTTTCAAAAACATAACAGTAAAGACAAAGGAGGATGAAGGGAACATGGAAGGCTGTTGAAGCCAAGCTAAAGCTGAAAACCTGGGGTCTTTATAAACAAAGGAGAGTTTTTGGAGGAACTCAAGTAAAAGCAACATGACGAATTTTTTTTTTCTTTTCTTTTCTTTTTTTTATTTTTTTCTTTTTTTTATTTTTATTTTTTTATTTTTTTTTTTTTTACGAATTTTTAAATTTAATTGTTAGACCAGTTTCAGGCAAAAATGGTATCGGAACCTAAGTAGTGGAAACAGGAATGGGAGAGGAGAATGGAAAGTGTTCTGTTTTGCTTGGTGACAGTCTCCCTAAGGAGTCCTGGCTGTCATGGAGCTTAAGATGTAAACCAGGCTGTCCTGGAACTAAGAGATCCTCCTGCCTCTGCATCTTGTAATTATACCCTCAGGTAAAAAGGAAAATTTTCCTTGCATAAGTAACATGGCAGACCACTAGGTGTCACTAGTTAAGCATTGTGTTCAGACCTTTGAAACAGTTACCTATAATATGGGTTTAAATGCTGGTGATTTATTTTATTTTCACATGTAGGGTTTGTGTGTATGCTTGCATGTGTGCATGCATATGTAAGTGTACATGTGGCATGGCATACGTGGAGGTCAGAGGAGACTATTGGGGGAATCAGTTCAGTCATCAGGCTTGACACAAGATGTATCTTTACCCACTAAACTGTCTTCAGACTTACGGTGTTTGCATGTATGTATGCATTTAGTTATGTATTCATTCATTTGTTTTTTTGAAACTTTCTCTGTGTGGAACTCGACTGTAGACCAGGCTGGCCTTGAACTCAGAGACCCACTTGGCTTTCTGCCTCACAAGTGCTTGGAATTACAGGCATCTGGCACCACACCTGGCCTATATGGTGGTCATTTTTTAAGCTCTTTCAGAATATTCTTTCTTTTTTTTTTTTTTTCCTTCAGAATATTCTTATAGTCTTGAAGAGCTTTGAGGATTCTAAATAGGCTCAATCTATTTAGATTTACAAAGTAGCAATTAAATTAAAATGTTTAAACTATTTGTAAGTGATTATTATTAACACAATTGGTTCTATTTTTATATTTGTCTACATTCCATTAGTTACTGTGTGTTAGTTTGGTTAAAGAATATGAAGAGAACATGATGGGAAGACAATTTTAACTGTCTTTTCAGATAGTTACCAATATTTCTTGATACATAAACCTTTCAATTACACTTTTAGCTATTTGTGTATATGAGTATTTTGCCTGTATGCATGCCATGTGTGTGCCTGGCACCTTCAGGGGTCAGAAGGCACATAAGATCTTCTGGAACTGACTTACATATGGTAAATGACCCTGTGGATGCTGAGACCCAAGCCTGGCCCCAACAGTTGTCTTGAACTGCTCATGCTCTGTTACATTAATGCATCATGGCTTAGTGAGGAAGATCTTGTCAACATTAATGTTTCCTTTTTGATATTTAAAAAGTTTTACTTAATATCTGCTATTTTAAGTGTGTGTTGTTCACTATTATTAATTGCATTATTTTGGTACTGTCAGAACTATTTATTCCCACACTTTTTTTTTTTTTTTTTAATGCATATCATTGTTTTTCCTGCATATGTGAGGGAGTCAGATCCCTGGAATAGGAGTTACAGACAGTTGTGAGCTGCCATGTGGGTACTGGGAATTGAACCCAGGTCCTCTGGAAGAGCAGCCAGTGCTCCAGCTAGTGTTCTTAACCGCTGCACCATCTCTCCAGCCTCTTTCCAGAAATATTATTATTGGTAGTAGTAGTAGTAGTAGTAGTAGTAGTAGTATTGGGTTTTTTTGTTTGGTTGGCTTTGGTTTTGGTTTTTTGAGACAGGGTTTCTCTGTGTAGCCCTGGCTGTCCTGGAACTCACTCTGTAGACCAGGCTGGCCTTGAACTCAGAAATC
>NC_034592.1:88851798-88871475 GCF_900095145.1 Mus pahari | reverse complement strand
GCCACCACCGCCCGGCTATTATTTTCTTCTCAAGACTCTTCTTTGGTCCTGTTTTATCTTAGAATATAAAATAACATTTAGACTTGGGGTGTGACTTAGTAGTAGATTTATCTGTCGTGCATGGGACTCTGTGTTCAGTCGTCAATACGGACAAATAATTTCGTGATGCCACTACTGATATCATCAGTGAGCCTTTAAATATTGTGTTCAACTTACAATAGTGGCTACAAGTTTTCTAGAATTCTTAAATATACATGGAATCAACTACATCTTATCATTGTACTGTCAGGTTTTAGGTTTTGTTTTGTTTTTATTTTTGAGACAAGATCTTGCTGTGTAGCAGTGGCTCGCTCTTACTGTGTACTTAGATATATTCACTATATAGTTCAGAGCCACCTGCCTTTGCTCTCAAAGTGCTAGGGTGTGAGCCACCATGCCCAGCCTGGTTTTCATTTTAGAGGCAGGGTTCTCACTACTTAGAAACAACAGACATTTTTTTTAAAATGTTAATTATGTGCTGTCTGTCTGTCTGTTTTGTCCATGCTTGTCTGTGGGTCAGAATGTATTTTTGTGCATTTGAGAGCAGTGCTTGCAGAAGTCAAATGGGTACATTGAATCCCTTGGAACTGGAGTTACAGGCAGCTGTGATCTGCCCACCTTGGATGCTGTGAATCAAATTGCATCCTCCCCAGAAACAGTGTATGTTCTCGGTATATGCATCACTGAGCTGTCTCTCTAGTTCCCAATTTTAGTATTGTTTTAAGACTTATTTCTTTTTCTAGGTATGACTGTTTTGCTTGTATTTATGTAAATGTACTCCATTTGGGCCTTCTGCCCACAGAGGCCAGAAAAGGACATCAGTTTTTTTCTTAGAATTCCAGTTCCAGGTACTGGAGAGATGGCTCAGCGGTTAAGAGCACCGACTGCTCTTCCGAATGTCCTGAGTTAGAATCCCAGCAACCACATGGTAGCTCACAACCATCTGTAATGAGATCTGACGCCCTCTTCTGGTGTCTCTGAAGACAGATACAATGTACTTAGATATAATAATAAATACATCTTTAAAAAATAAAAGAATTCCAGTTCCAGCCAAGTTTTCTGGAATAATATCCAGTGCCCTTAACTGCTGAGCTATCTCTCCAGACCTGGCCTTTATTAAACTCTAATAGGCCTCCTGAGTACTGGGATTACAGTCATGTACCACCAATCCCATTTAATCCTGCATTCTTAGATAGAATTTAATATGTGTGGGCTATGTTTGCATTTAAAAATTAATACATGTCACTAGAATTCTATAATAATTTTAAGTGTAGAAATAGAGTTGGATGTGGTGACTGACCCCTTTAATCCCAGCACTTGGGAGGCAGAGGCATGGGAATCTCTGAGTTCAAGGTTAGCCTGGTCTATAAATATACCTATAATCTCAGCACTTGGGAGGTTAATGCTTTTGAAGACTTGCTAAGTGCAAAACCCTGCATCAACAGAACAAAACAAGCTCTGCTGTGAATGTAAGTGTTATGCATACCAGGCTAGCCTTAAACTTGGTGTGTTTGATGTGTTGCTGTTGATAACCTTAAACTCTTGACCTTCCAGCCCTACCTACTCTTGCAGTGTGCATCACCACAACCCGACTCATTTAGAATATCTTTGTCTATGTCTGTGCTTAGGTGTGCTTGCATATGTGTGTGTTGGTGCACATGCGTGTGTGTAAGCCAGAGGTTGCTGTCCAGTGCCTTCCTTCATTCCTCATCACCTTTTTCTTTTCTGAGACAGGCTCTTCCATTTGAACCTGGAGCCTAATGACTGGGCAAGAATGGCTGGCCAGCAAGTCTCCAAGGATCCTCCTGTCTCGACCTTCCCAGTGCTAGGACTACAAGTGTGTGCCATGCCAGGCATGGTGGCATATACATTTAATTCCCAGCCCTTGGGAGGCAGAGGCAGGTGGATATCTGTGAGTTCAAGACCATCCTGATCTACAAATCGAGTTCCAGAACAGCCAGGGCTGTTACATAGAGAAACCATGTCTGAAAAACAAACAAAATATGGGTAACTGGAGATCTGAATTCAGATCTTCATGCTTCATGGCCAATACTTTACTGACTGAGCCATCTCCCACACCCTGCCTGGGTTGTCTGTAAACAAAGAATCAGAATTAAATTAGAAGAAACTGTGTCTTCAGTCTTATTTATAGGCTACGGACATAAAAAAACAATATTAAAATTGTCAGAAAGGGAAAATTTAGTGTCCCGTCTCTTATTTGTCCTAGGCTTTGAGCCTCCAGCCCCCTCTGTCACTCGTTTTCTGAACACAAGAGCAATGAAGGAAACTTTCAGGAGTTACATGGAGTTGCTTGTTAGCATTGCTCTGGATCCTGACACCATGCAAGCCCTAGAAAAGAGCAACGGTATGGCCTGCTGAGAAGCTCAGTCAAAACTTTTTGTTTAAATAAATTTTCTCACTGTTGTCACTTTTGTTTTATTTTGTTGTTTATTCTTGGGGTTTTTTGTTTGTTTTAGAACAATGTGTCATTGTATAGACAAGGCTGGCCTGGAACTCACAGATCCCCAGGCCGCTGCCTTATAAGTGCTGGAACTAAAGGTATGCACTACCACACTTGGCCTTCTTTATTTCTATAATAAAAAATATTACAGAACTCTAGTGACATGTACTAAATGTCTAATGCAAACATAGCCTTTGCATATATAAAATTTCATTTAAATTCAATGGCAAGACTGCAGGATTAAATGAGATTGGTCCATGACTGTAATCTCAGCACTTGAGTTGCAGAGGCATGGGGATCTCTGTATGCCGCCATGCTTGACACTTTTTTCCCTAATGCTTGCTGTTGCTTATATACTTATTGTGGTATATGTAATGTGTGCCAATACTGTGCTGGTAAATTAACAGCTATTTAATATGTTACCAAAAACTATTAATTTGTTTTTGTCATATTGTTACTTACCCCTTTTCTAATATAACCATTTTGACTCATTTTTGACAATGGGTTACAATTACTTTTCTTCCTCTCCTTTATCTTTGCCTCAGATTCCAGTGAATTAAGAATATCTCATCTAGGTGTTGTGGTAGATACCTTTAATCACAGCATTCAGGAGTCAGAGGCAGATATATCTGAGTTCTAGGCCAGCTAGAGTTACATAGTGAGACCCAGTGTCAAACAAAATCTTTGGGTGGGATTATAGTTAATGATAAGGTACTTACATAACATGTGCAAGGCCCTGGCTCCATCTCCAGTACTAGCCAGAAAAACAAGTCTTGTTCATGTTCAATAACTTAGAATGTTAAACCAGTTTGTATTTTGTAGCATTACTTTTGTTTAATAATAAATGAGATTTAGAGAAATTAATCATCCTCCTAGTGGTCATTGTTTTGTTTTAGTTAAGATAAAGTGCTAGGCCTGGTGGTGCATACATTTAATCCCAGCATTTGAGAGGCAGAAGCAAGTAGATCAAAGCTAACCTGGTCTATGTACCAGTCAGAATGGGCTATATAATCAGGACTTGTCCCTCCAAAAAAATGAAAGAAAAAGCAGGACTTGGGCAACAGATACCATTGCTATGCAAAGTTGCTGCTGCTTTCTTGCTTGTTTGATAAACCAACTATGCAGGCTGACCTTTGTTCTGAAAGCTAAATGACATTTGTTTGTCTATTTAGAGACAGGGTTTCTCTGTGTAGCCCTGGCTGTTCTCAAACTCAGAGATCTACCTGCCTCTCCCTCCAACATGCTGGAGTTAAAGGCTTGTGCCACCACCCCTCTAGTTTAATTAAATGCCTATTTCTATATTATATACAAGCCATCAAATTTAATGTCTCCTAATAAACAGATGATTTGAAGTTCCCCTTCAAAAGGAGCATGTTTCAAATATTTGTGTTACGGAGAACACAGGTAAACAGCTAGTAGCCCTTAAAGAGGAAACACAAAAATCCCTTTAAATATTACAGGAAAGGGCTGGAGTGCTCAGCGGTTAAGAGCACTGACTGCTCTTCCAAAGGTCCTGAGTTCAATTCCCATTAACCACATGGTGGCTCACAACCATCTGTAATGGGATCCAATGCCCTCTTCTGGTGTGTCTGAAGACAGCTACAATGTACTCATATAAATAAAANTAAATAAATCTTTAAAAAAAAAAATTACAGGAAAACACAATGAAACAGGCGAAGGAAATGAACAAAACCATCCAAGATCTAAAAATGGAAATAGAACCAATAAAGACATCACAAAGGGAGATAACCCTAGAGTTAGAAAACCTAGGAATGAGTTTAGGAGTTATAGATGTAAGCATCACCAACAGAATACAAGAGATAAAAGAGAGAATCTCAGGTGCAGAAGATACCATAGAAAATATTGACACAATAGTCAAAGAAAATGCAAAAAGCAAAATTCTCCTAACCCAAAACATCCAGGAAATCCAGAACATAATGAAAAGACAAAACCTAAGAAGAGAGTGAAGATTCCCAACTTAAAGGGCGAGTAAATATCTTAAACAAAATTATAGAAGAAAACTCGCCTAACCTAAAGAAAAAGATGCCTATGAACATATAAGAAACCTACAGAGCCTGGCAGCAGTGGCACATGCCTTTAATCCCAGCACTTGAGAGGCAGGGGCAGGCCAGTTTCTGAGTTTGAGGTCAGCCTGGTCTACAGAGTGAGTTCCAGGACAGTTAGGGCTAGAGAAACCCTGTTTTGAAAAACAAAAACAAAAAAAAGAAACGTGCAGAACTCCAAATAGACTGGATGCACTAAACAAAGGAAGAATATTAAAAGCAGTAATGAAAAAGGGTCAAGTAATATATAAAGGCAGACCTATCAGAATTACACCAGACTTCTCACCAGAGACTATGAAAGCCAGAAGATACTGGACAGATGTCATACAGACCCTAAGAGAACACAAATGCCAGCCCTGGCTATTATAACCAGCAAAAATCTCAATTACCATAGATGGAGAAACCAAGATATTCCATGACAAAGCCAAATTTATACAATATCTTTTCATAAACCCAGCCCTACAAAGTATAATAGATGGAAAACACCAACACAGGGAAGGAAACTTCACCCTAGAAAAAGCAAGAAAGTAATCGTTCAGCAAACCCAAAAGAAGATAGCCACACAAACATAATTCCACTGCCAACAACAAAAATAACAGGAAGTAACAATTACTTTTCCTTAATATGTCTTAACATCAATGCACTCAATTCCCCCCAAAAGACATAGACTAATAGACTGGATATGTAAACTGGACCCAGCATTTTGCTGCATACAGGAAACCCACCTCAGTGACAAAGGCAGACACTACCCCAAAGGAAAAGGTTGGAAAGCAATTTTACAAGCAAATGGTCCCAAGAAACAAGCTGGAGTAGCCATTCTAATATCAAATAAAGTCAACTTTCAACCAAAAAGTTACTACAAAAGGTAAGGAAGAACACTTCATACTCATCAGAGGAAAGATCTACCAAGATGAACTCTCAATTCTGAACATCTGTGCTCTAAATGCAAGGACACCCACATTCATAAACTACTAAAGCTCGAAGCACACATCCTACCCCACACAAAGATAGAACCTATAGAGACCACTTCCAGTAGATAGGCACAGCCTGTGGTTGAGGGGTGGAGCCACCCACTCATCTCAGTTTTTTTTTAACCCAGAAATTTTCCTGTCCAAAGGAAGAACAGGGACAAAAAATGGAACAGAGACTGAAGGAAAGGCCAACTGGGGACTGCCCAAACCCAACACTGTCACCATGGTCAAGAGGTGCTCATGGAGAGGAACCAAGTGTGGCAGTTCCTAGGGAGGTCCGGCCAGCAACTGACCAATGCAGAGGGGGATGCTTGGAGCCAACCATTGGGCTGAACTCAGGGAGTCTGGTGAGGGAGCTGGCAGAAGGACTAGAGGAGCTGAAGGGGATTGCAACCCAATTGGAAAAAGAACATAGGCTGTCCTGACTACCCAATTCTCCCAGACACTAGACCACCAACCAAGGAGTGTACCTAAAGGGATTTTTGACTGGAGATACATGTGTAGCAGAGGATGGCCTTGCCTGACAGCAGTGGGAGGGGATGGCCTTGGTCCTGGGGAAGTTTGGTGCCCCAGAGTAGTGGGATGCTGGAGCTTGGGGTGGGAGAGGGTGGATGGGTGGGGGAACACCCCCATACAGGCAAAAGGGAGAAGGGAGAGCAGATGTAAGATAGGGGGTGGGAGTGGCAGAAGGGTAACCTGGAAGTGGGATATCATGGAATGGGGATTTGGTGGAGAGCATAACCAGGAAGTAGGATATCATTTGAGATGTAAATAAATGGAATGATTAATAATAATAAAAGATTAAAAATAAATAACAAATATTTATGTTGATACTTATCTTGTTAAATTATTTCAGATGAGCTACTTTTACCACATATGAAAAAAATAGATGGAATGCTAAATGATAACCGGAAAAGACTTCTTGTGAATCTTCATTTGGACCAGCCATTCAAGGTATTTCCTGTTAGTGATGTCATTAGCAAGCCTCAGAACAGACAGTCTCAAACAAACAGAAAGAAAAGCTAACTAGTCATTCTCACTTCGGTAAAAATGTAACACTTTGTTAAAAATCTAACAAGATTTGTTTATGCATTATAAGTCTGTTCGGCATATTTTTTAGCTTTTTGTGTGTTTTATGTTTAAATTCATTTTTCAGTCATTTGTATGTAATGTTCCTTCTATAATTTTTTCATGTTTCCCAAAAGTAGTTTTCTTAAACTGCCATATTCAAGTTTTGTGTTCCTTTTATGTTCTTATATTTTTCAAAGACAAACTTTTATTTTCTGTGTATAGATTAGTGTTTTGTTTGCATATGCTTCATGCAGAATGTGCATGCAGTCCTGTTATAATTTCTAAAAACTTACACGTTTTGGAATGGAGAGATGACTCAGCAGTGGACCCAGGTTGGATTCCCGGCACCTACATTGTGGCTCACACCCATCTGTGACTCCAGTCTCAGGGACCTAATGCCTTCTTCTGCTACACACATGATACAGATAACAGTTAGGCAACACCCTTATATACATTAAGTCTTAAAAATAATTTAAAGAAATTTTATACTTTGACATTAAATCTATAATTAAAGATTAGCTGGGTGTGTGGGAATATATCTGTAATCTCAACACTTGGAAGGTGGAGGCGGATTGAGGAGTTAATAGATCTAGGACAGAAAGATAATCTGAACTCAGAAAATTTATCATAAAAGCTACTCAGTACAGAAAATTTCCCAGGCTTTGTTTTTAATGCATAACCCTCTGAACTATCTGTTATGTCTACTTCAACAGAGTTTGTTATTGTCTCCATTGATGGTAATTATATACGTTTGTGAGAAAAGTTAAATATCCCCCCCCCTTTTTTTTTTAAGATTTATTTACTCAGGCTGGAGAGATGGCTCAGAGGTTAAGGGCACCCACCGTATTGCTCACAACCATCCATAATGGGATCCGATGACCTCTTCTGGTATGTCTGAAGACAGTGACAGTGTGCTCATTACATATAAAAATAAAAATAAAAGATATATTTATTTTATGTATGTGAGTACACAATTACTCTCATCAGACACACCAGAAGAGGGCATCAGATCCCATTACAGATGGTTGTGAACTACCATGTGATTGCTGGGAATTGAACTCAGGACCTCTAAAAGAATAGTCAGTGCTCTTAGCCACTGACCACATCTCCAGCCCCATTAAATATTCTTGAAATTCTTTAAATAGAAGACTAAGAAAAAATGTTTCCTTTAGAAATGTTTAACACCACGAGGAAATGGTGGATCATACCTGTAATTTAAGCATTCTTGAGGTTGGGACAGGAGAACCGTAAGTTTCAGACCAGGTTGGCCTACGTAATAAGATTTTATCTTTAAAATAAGAAAAACTAAACAAGAGAAATATGTAATATGAAGGTAGGGGCATATAGTTCAGTGAGTGGGAGAATGCTTGCCTAAAACACATTAGCCAGCTTCATTGCTGTATACAACTCACAAATAAAGGAAAGAAAAATATTTAGTACCACATGCTATCATAAACTTGGTGCCTTTTAAATTTAGATTTAACTTTTATGTGTGACTTACCTACGTGTATTAGTCTTTAAATTTCATGTATTGTGATTTTCAATTCTAGATCAGAATTGTTTAAGTGGGGTATTTTTTAAGTGCAAATACCTTTGTATGTGGTAAAAGCACAAGTAATGCGAGGTAGGAGTTGATGGTAGCTCTTCAGTAGATATGCCAAAAGTCGTACTATGTTTATCAAGTTTGATTTCCCTGTTACACTTATAACTAAGAAAAATTGTAGTTTTTAAAATGTACTGTTGTCAGGTTCACAATACCAGTTTGTAAAATATGTCAGTCTGGAAAATTAAATTGCATTCTGAATCATAATTGTTACAGCACTTTTAACCCCTACTGTCATAATTCATGCTATTGTTAGCTAAATCGAATTTTAGAAACCTGTGGTCTGCAGGGTTCGTTCTGTTACTGTGTGCAGCTTTTCAGGTCACAGTGCCTTACCCAGCAGGTAGGGGCACCAGTGTCAGAACCAGCTCTGCCATCTGACCACTGTATCGTCAGTGGTGGCTCTCTGTCTGTGGAGAGCTCACTATCAAACTCTGGTTCAGGATTTATCTCACAAGTTCTTTCTGTGCAGTACAAGGAAGCAAAAGAAGTGAGACAGGATACATGGCCATTATTCTTTTTTTTTTTTTTTTTCCTTTTTTTTTGAGACAGGATTTCTCTGTGTAGCCTTGGCTGTCCTGGAACAACTCACTCTGTAGACCAGGCTGGCCTCGAACTCAGAAATCCGCCTGCCTCTGCCTCCCAAGTGCTGGGATTAAAGGCGTGCCCCACCACGCCCAGCTATGGCCATTATTAATGTCTTCTGTCCACATCTTCATTTAGAGTCCAATGACTCACTGTAGCTGGTTTACCTCTGGTTCAAGGTATTAGTCACAGTTTAAGTGATAAGAGCTTTGAAGAATGAATATGTTCCTACTTTCCAATCAGAGAGGGATTACTAATAATTACTTAGGAGTTCCTTCAGCATAATGTACTATTGCTCAAAAAATGAGGATATATTATTAGCCCAGATTCAAAGAATGGAAAGACAGTTCAAACCATGTGGGCAAAAGTACAAAGAACTTGAAACTCTATCCCAACTGTAGCCATCCGCATGGGGTATATGTGTGTGCTTATGTGTATAAGTTTTGAATGGCTGAATTCAGATTAGTTTTCTTCTGATGTCAGTTATTATCCTTCATTATTTTAAAGAATGCTTTGGAAAGTTTTCCTGAACTGACAATTATTACTCGAGAATCTAAAGCAAAGAGTGGAGGATCTGCTATTTCTAAGATCAAAATGAATGGCAAAGCTTATAATAAGAAAACTCTAAGGACTTGTAAAACAACCACTAAATCTGCACAGGTAAGAATGTAGTGCTTAATAAATTAACACAGCTCCTATGAAATCATTGATATAAGCAAGCATGTTATTATAAAGGGTCAGATCTTTGGGAGAGGAGTAGGCAGTGTGGTCTCAAGAGCAGGCACTGTTGTCTTCTCTGTATGCCTCAAGTACTCAGAGAAATTTTTTCACAGAATTTATAAGTAGAGTAATAAAGGAAACTATCCCATGTGCAAGTTTATGTGTTTGTACATAGTTTTAGATCAATTTAATTAATTAATTTAAATTTTAAATTAATTAATTTTTAATTCAGTAAAAAATATTTATGTGCAACATATTTTGAAATATGTGTATGCATTAAAGAGAAGTAAACATGGAAGTTAAGTTTTTTTTAGCCTATTCAAAATTATGTGTACAAAGTTTGGAAGTACATATACTAGTGTGTGTATACAATATAAGATTGAATATTAGTATACCTCTACAGTCATTAAAATGAGATTTAAGGGCTAGAGAGATGGCTCAGCTGTTAACATTGACTGCTCTTCCAGAGGTCCTGAGTTTGAGTCCCAGCAACCACATGGTGGCTCACAACCAACTGTAATGGGATCTGATGCCCTCTTCTGATGTGTCTGAAGAGAACAATGATATACTTATATACATAAAATAAATAAATCTTTATTTTAAAAATGACAGGTGTTCATCTCCATAGTATACATTATTGCAGTCTTTTCAGTATAACAATTTCACATAAAAATTGTATTCTAAGCTCAGTGGGGATAGCACACGCCTTTAATCCCAGCACTCAGGAGACAGAAGCAGGTGGGTCTCTTGAGTTTGAGGCCAACGTGGTCTACAGATGGAGTTTCAGGACAGCCAAGGCTACACAGAGAAACCATGTCTGGAAAAAACAACTTATTTTGTAAGCCAGACATGGTGGTGGTTCATGCCTGAATCCTAGCACTTGTCAGGTGAAAGCACAAAGATCAGGAGTTTGAGGACAGCTTCAGCTTCAAGCTACATAGCAATATTAAGGGTCGCCTGTGCTATATGTCTCAGAAAAAGCAAACAAAAACTAGAAATATATTCACAAAAGCAAGAAGTACGTAGTTATTCCAGCCACCTCTCTTGAGACAAGGTATCACTATACTTTGCTCTATATACCAGGTTGACTTTAAACTCTAGACTCATCTGCTTCTGGAGTACCAAGATTAAAATCATATGTAAACTGGGTGGTGGTGGCACACACTTTTACTCCCAGTACTCAGGAAGCAGAGGCAGGTAGACCTCTGCATTTGAGGCCAGCCTAGTCTACAGGGTGAATTCCACAACCTCCAAAGCTATTACACAGAGAAATTGTCTTGAAAAACCAAAAATAAATAAATTAAATCATATGCCATCATGCTTGATTTAAAATTGTTTACTTTATGCAAAGAAGAGATAGACCGCCCCCATTAATTGTCTCTCAGACAACTACAACAAAACACTTATAGTGTGCCAAATACAGTACTAAGTACTGGAGTACTAGAAAGATGGCTCTATCATACCTATATACGGAATCAAAAACAATAGAATAAATCAAAGTACCATAGTGACAGCTAGTAAAAACTCCATGTTCTCATATAATTTCTGTTTAATGGATAAGGATGCAGTGACATACATATAATAAAAACAAAGTTATTCAAATTGTAGGTGGGTAAAAAAATGTTAGAACCTGTATGAGGTGCACTTTGTGGGTCACTGTATTGAGTGATTTTTTTTTTTTTTTTTTTTTTTTTAATGCAGAGAGGTAAATGACAGGAGTATCAGGGGGATCAGGGGTTCAAAGCCAGCCTCAACCTCATGGAACCTGTTTTTGTTTGTTTTTGTTTGTTTTGGGTTTTTGTTTTGTTTGTTTTTGTTTGTTTTTTTGTTTTGGGTTTTTTGAGACAGGGTTTCTCTGTATAGCCCTGGCTGTCCTGGAACTCACTTTGTAGACCAGCCTGGCCTCGAACTCAAAAATCCACCTGTCTCTGCCTCCCAAGTGCTGGGAATAAAGGTGTGTGCCACCACCGCCAGGCCATGGAACCTGTTTTAAGAAAGAAATCGAGGTCCTGTAACCAATCGGAGGCCTAAGCCAGCCAGAGGGAGGCCCTGACTCAGCAACAGGAGAATATAGCAGGCAACATGTCTACTATTTTGCTATCTAAAATGTTTCTACTTAGATTTTTTTTATGCTAGTTTGTTTTTCATAGGGCATGTACTCATAATATGATAAAGATAAATTAAAATATAATTTAAGTTTAAGTTCCTATGTATATTAATACAGCATTATACCTTACCATATTAAGACATTTTTCAGGTTCTTGTAAAATTACCTCTGATGTTACATGAAAAATGCCTGTGACCATTTTTTTCTGTTTTAGGAGTTTGCTGTTGATCCAGAGAAAATACAGTTATATTCCTTATATCATTCACTCCATCATTATAAATACCATGTTTATCTGATATGTAAGAATGAGGTAATTTCTTTTTATTTATTTAAAATGAAGTAACATGTTATTTAAAATTTGTTTGTTTGGGTTTGTTGTTGATGTTGTTTGATTTTCAAGACAGGGTTTTTCTGTTTAGCACTACCTGTCCTGGAACTTATAGACCAGGCTAGCCTTAAACTCACAGAGATCTACCTGGGATTAAAGGTGTGCACCACCACTGCCTGGCTCACTAACACCTATTCTAACCAGTTCTATAAAGTGTGTATCTATGTGTTTAATTGTTTTACCTGTATGTGTGTCTGTGTACTATGTATGTAATGTGTTTTCAGAGATCAGAAGAGGGCATTGGAGCCTCTGGAACTAGAGAACAGACAGTTGTGAGCCACCATGTGGACAGTGGAAAGCAAACCCAGGTCTTCAGGAACAGTAACTACTCTTGACTGCTGAGCCTTCTTCAGCCTCATAGTACTAGTTTTGAGTATCAGTTTAAATTAGCAGAACCATACCTGATATGTTAGGCACCAGCCTCAAAAAGACAGATGTTCTTAAGTCTAAAGCAGAAAGCAAAGATGGTGGATGAAAATTATGTTGACTATTTTGACAGTGATATGAGTTAGCATTCATATCAGTATTTGTCATTTGCGGGGTTGCTGGAGACATACCTTGCTCAGTGGTTTAGTGCATATATATATGCATTCAGGCAAAACACCCTTTATGTAAAATAGTATTTGTTATTGGCTTTTAAGACAATTGGAAGAAAATTTGAAAGCATGAAGCTGGGTAGTTGGTGGCACACGCCTTTAATCCCAGCACTTGGGAGGCAGATGCAGGAGGATCTCTGAGTTTGAGGACAGCCTGGTCTACAGAGTGAGTTCCAGGGCAGTCAGGACTATACAGAGAAACCTTGTTTTGAAAAACAAAACAAAATAAGGAATGAAGTACTTTACCAAGAATTTTACTCTGCTCTGTGGAGCCAAGATAACAGGAGTTGATCTCATCTGAACTTACCTGGAAAAAAAAAATCATTTGCTATAGCTGGGGTAAGGTAAGTGAAACTGATCAACTGAAAGGCAGAGTCCAAAAAGCAAAAGGAAATGCCAGGCAGTGGTGGCACACACCTTTAATCCCAGCACTTGGGAAGCAGATGCAGGAGGACTTCTGAATTTGAGACCAGCCTGGTCTACAGAGTGAGTTCTAGGACAGCCAGGGCTACATAGAGAAACCCTGTCTCCCAAAACCAAAAAAAAAAAAGGAAAAGAATGAAAGGCAGGGTCATGCCTCTAATCCCAGCACTCAGGAGGATCACTGTGAATTCAAACCCTGGGTTTGGGTTCTGGGCTAGCCAAGACTACATAGTAAGACCCTGTCTCATTTAAAACAATAACAGAAAGGGCAGTGCCTGCAGGTGTGTTTGTAAGGCTTTAAGTTTAAAGTGGTATGTATAAACTAATGCAACCATTTAATTTCTCTTAGATATCATCTGTGCAGAAAAAAAATGAAGATTTAGGACAGGAAGAAATTGTTCAACTTTGTATGAAAAATGTAAAGTGGGTGGAGGACCTATTTGAAAAATTTGGAGAACTTCTAAATCATGTGCAACAGAAATGTTCCTAACATGTCCACAGAATCCCACATTTTTATAGCACTAATGAAGTGTGGAAGGCTAGTGTCACAGATAATGCAGTCCTCTAGCAGAGGCCTCTTGTAGCATCCCCTGCTGTGGGGAACTGTGACCAGACCTTTGCTGCCATGGAAACCAGTCCTTTTATCCTAATGAATGGTTTTTCTAGTTTATAAACTGTGGGGTGACTGTCAAATGATAAAGCATGCACTAAGTATAATTTTATTGCTAGAGAAATAACATTGACATGATCTGACTTTTCCCCATGACGTGTCAGAAGAGACAGCAGAAAGCATTTGTGTCTGGCCACAGTGCAGAAAGTATTGTAAGTTGTGGAAAGTAATCTGATGTGTGGCATCCTGTGTAAAAAGGTCTTCAGTTTAGAACGTGAAGCTCAGCAGCTGCACCCTGCTCTGTGGACTCCTTTAGCATGTCCGGGAAACAGTGTGAAGCTGTGCAATTCTGTGACTGCTTTTTGTATCGAGTTACATTGTGATGGAAAAAAAGTGACATTATTTTCCCTGTTTCAAAGAAAAGTAATTTTGTTTATAGTATGTTTTTACTTTGGAAATTTTTTCAACTGTACATTTTATTTTACTGATAGTTGTATTTTTCAAAAGAAAATGTGATTTTAATTGTTCTTTCTGTATTTCGTTGTTTTCAGTAAACCCTGTGTAGGTACATGTCATTTGCATCATAAATTCTGTCTTGAAGTGGACATTTTTGTTCATACCCTTTTGCCATAGTATTACTCAGAAGATTAATTCGGTGCTAGAATTAGTTTAGCTTTATAAATGGGACTGTGTGAAACACTGCATTTAATTTCATATTTCATAAAATAAATTTCTTACCAAACTAGCACTTGATTTGCAACTGATTTGTCAAAGTAAAAATTATTGCCAGGCATAGTAGTGCATGCCTTTAATCCCAGCACTTGGGAGGCAGAGGCAGTCAGATCTCTTGAGTTCAGGCCAACCTGGTCTATATAGCTCCAGGACAGCCAGAGCTACAAACTGAGACCTTGTCCCCCTAGTACCCCCCCCCAACACACACACACACAAAATTAACAACTGATGCAGTTTGATGGCCCAGTGGGTATAGGCACTTGCAGCCAAGCTTGACAACCTGAGTTCCAAGACCCACACTGTGGAATAAGAGAACCAACTTCTGCAGAAGTCATGTCCCTACACAGATACACACATCAGGCTGTATGCAGTGTTACACACAGCTTTCCTAGCTCTCAGAACTGGAAGTGGAGTTCTCCTTCGGTGCCTTTAAGCTGTAAGCACACTAGTATAGCTTCCTTAAATTTGATGGAATTTCAAGTGGTTTAGCTGAAACAGTGAATGTATGGCCTTGTGTTGATTATTTTTTGTTGCCAACAGGATGCCTTGTTTGTGAAGATTTAATAGTGTCATTCTAAACGATGGCCTTTTTTAGGATTCAGAAGCAGTTGTAAATCATCGAACCTTTGTTTATTTTACCACCATTTAGTGCCTTACTCCCTATCTAGAAAGCAGTGTTACTGTCCAATGCCCAAATAAGACATGCTTACGTGGGCAAACCTGTTGTCTTGACTTTGAGAACAGACAATTAATTAATTTACTGAATTAATTAATTAATTTACTGAAGTTAAAACTTCAGTAAACTGACAAGAATTGAAGTTAACATGCCCCTTGGTTTAAGAATAAAACTCTGTTAACACTGGGTTAAAATGAATATCTGAGTTAGGCTTACATATTTATTTCCGGTGATTATCTTATTAAAAGCAATATCCTTAGCATTTTTACCTGCTGTTTGGCTCAGTGGTACCAAGTCATGGGAATTTCTCTCGGGGTCAAATGTTCCATTTCTGAAGGTTTTAGAAACCTACTTTGAGAACAGAAGCGACCTATTAGGCTTATTTTATGTAACAGCAATGCTGTTGGCAAGAGAATCATGAGATTTCATTTTATAAGCAGAGGAGAACAGGACGCAGCCATATTCCATTCTACTAGTATTGACCCTGGACACCGTATCTTTCTAACATGGAGCTGATACGCCTATATACCTTTACCTTCATCTTGAATTAAGTATAAGGTGCATGTTTGAACTTCTTTTTCATGAATAAATCTCTCAAGGTTAATCTTATTAAGAAATACTCATTTCTTTATTGGTTTTGTTGTTTAAAGCAGGGTCTCACACTCTAGCCCAGGCTGGTCTAGAACTCACTATTAGTCCATTGGCTCCAAATTCATGGCAGCCCACCTGTCTCAGCCTTCAGAATGCTGGGATCATAGGTATGAGCTGCCATGCCTGACTTTCCGTTCCCTTGTGAACTGCAGTTGCCCTCGGCCTGTTCACAGCTGAGTCCTGTTGTAAACCGTTTCACATATGAAGGCCAGGTCCTGTGATCTTCCCTCAAGACCCTGCTGCTCAGAGGAATTTCACCTCTCATTCATTCTTACAGCATAGGAAATATCAGCCTCAGGCCACAGAAGAAAGTAGGACTGTCTTACAGCCACACACCAGTCCTTTCTCTATAGGAAGCTAAAGAAATGATTAGTTGGATAGTCTTTGCCAGGGAATTTGAAATGTATGATATAGGAAAACATTTAGGTTGTAGACAAAGAGGTGAAGCACATATTGCCATAAGCTAGGAAAATGTTAAGAAAGATTGGATTTTCCTACATATAGGGATCTGGAGGGTGGGGATGTAGCTCAGTGCTTTACACTGGCTAGCATGTCTGAGACCCTGGGTTTTCTCCCCAACCCTCATCCCTCAAGCACACACAGAGAGCTGGGGTAGTTTCATGTAAAAGTTATTCTGGGTTGATATTTCTTACTACCCCAGAAAGCTGGCTGCCAAGGGGCCTCCTTGCCATTTGATATGACCTAGTCACTGCTTGATCTCTAATAAATCTGAATTTATGGTGACTTAGCACAGTAACTTGAACTAGAAACTGTCCATTTTCTTATGGTTTTGCCAAATTGGAAATATTGGTAAGATAGCAATTAATCATATTTTTAAATGTTTAATAAATTTTCCTATTTTTGAAAGTTCTAAATTTATTTAAATTTCTGGAACTTGAAAATTTATAGATGGGATTACTCATTAGGGCTATTTTCAAAGCTTCACATTTTTAAGCTAATTTTTTTATTAATTTACCATTTCTTCTCCTTGAAGCAGATAAATTCCAACCTATAACTCTATAAAGATACAGCTGTTTGTATTTGTGTGTTGGTGTCCGTCGCTGGTTCAAATGAGTGGTTGAAGAAAGGGTCTCCTTCCCGTTTCCTCACAGTCTCCTCTCTATATACCGCATTCCCCACCCCACTCCACCCCACCCCATGAGATCTACACGGGGGTTACTGATAACAGCTGTGTTTCAGGTGTAGGGAATGAAGCTTAATGTAGTTGCAGAATGCAATTCTTTTGGTTTGTTTTAAATGTTTTAGTTTCACAAAAATGCTTTTCAAATAGAGTGAAATAGCCCAGATACACAGCTGTTGGCATCTGTGTTCACAAATGCATGTTTTTGAAAATTACCTCTATGAAGAACAACTAAGGCTAAGGATACAAAAGCTTGCATTTGTAGTCCAGAATTTTCAATTGGTCCATTATACCATGTATGGAAATGTGAAAGACAATTTTGTATATTTGTTACTAACTCAGATCATTAAAGTGAAAACAATTTTTTAAACAAAATCAGAATGTGTTTGGATTTTTTTACCTTTCTGTTTTAAGATTTAAAAGCAGCAGATATTGTATAACTAAAAGCTATATATCATGTCCATATTTCTTGGAGAATACATAGAGTATTACCAAACTAGGTTATATGGTGCCAGCACTTAGAAGACAGCAGCAGGCAGTTGGAGGCCAGTTAAAGCTACATAGTGTAACTACATCTCAAACCTAGACCCACATATTTCAAGTGAAGTTACTGTCACATTTAGTCTCTTGTTCAGGCTATTAAAAGCACTGGTTTGGGGGCTGGAGAAATGGCTCAGCAGTTAACACTGGCTGCTTGCTCTTCTCGAGGATCCGGGTTCAATTCTCAGCAACCACATGGCAGCTGACAACTATAACTCCAGTTCCAGGGAATCCAATACCTTCACACGTCCGTGCAGGCAAAATAGCGATGTACATAAAATATATGAAAAAATATACTTCTAGGCAAAGCTTTATAATAACAATAATTCAAATGAAAACAAACAAAACAAAACTGGTTTTTCATCCCTTTACACAGAAAAGGCCTTACAAGTGCTAGAAAGATGCATGTTCTTGCAGGGGTCTGGGTTTGATTACCAGAGCCCACATGGCAGCTCACACTTACTTATCTATAACTCTAGTTGCAAGGGATCTTACACTCTTCTGACCTCCACAGGCTTGAGGCATGCAGGGCATACACAAACACATATGCAGACAAACTCCTAAAAGAAATCAGTTAACCTGGCAGACTACTTCAGCACAGGCCCTAACACTGCTCTGCTAGCTGGAAATTGCTGTTCATTCTAGTGTTTCCCACATGGTACTTTAGAAATTGTCACCAAGGGGCTGGAGAGAACTCCTTGCTTAAGAGCACATGCTCTCAGAGGGCCCAACTACTCTTCTCAGTTCCCACCAGGCAGCTCACCAGCATCCATGATGCCCGTCCAGAGGATGGAACCTCCTCTCATGGCCTCCGCCAGCATCAGGCACTCCATGGAGCACACACATCCATGCAGGCGAAACACTCAACAAGCAAAGTTATTCAAACGATTTGTACTGCAAAGCTAAAGGCTAGCCCTTACACTGTCTTGCTAATGTTTCCTTACTGTCTGGTCCTAGCATCTTACTAAGCTGTACTCACATCTCAAGAGAAGTTCTCTGAGCTAGCTATCCCTGTCCTTGAGATATTTCTGGACCTGTGAGGTGGCTCAGCAGCTGAAACATTCCTTGCAAGCCTGGTGATCTGAGTTGGATCCCTAGAACCCATGTAAAGCTGTAGGGAGAACCGACTCCACAAAACTGGCCTCTCATCTCCACACGTGCTCCTTGGCATCATACACAAAATTTAATTAAAAATCAATATTAACCGATACTACATCTTTTTCTTCCAAATAGAAAGATTTGATTAGCTTTATACATCACCTGTTCTGTGCCTCTGCATTAAGAAATCATCAGTTTGAAAAGTGTGCTCCAAAATAAAGCTAAGCTCAGTTGTTGGCCATTTTTAGTTATACGTAGTATCTCCTCTTCAGCTACAGTGAATTATTTAGTGCTAAGTGGTTTCAAATGAAAGGAAGGTACAATTACCTATTTGTCTTACCTATTTTCTGATGTTAATCAGGAGTCTAGAAATCACCTTGTTACGTTTTACACAAAGCTGTGATGTTTAGGAAAAGTTACTTTTTATCCAAATGGAGACTATGATTCTTTAATTTGGCTTCTAGATTTAGTACAAGGAAACAACAGAAACTCAGTCCCTCCTCATAACCCTTGACTGCTTTGGACAACCTTTTTTTTTTTTTTTTTTTGGATTGTATATGGGGATTTGTCTGCATGTGTGTATGTGTGCGTCCTGCCTGGTACCCAAGGATTCTCTGGATCCCCCAAAACTGGAGCTAGTTGTAAATCCACCTGCGTCTGCCTCCCATGTGCTGGGATAAAAGGCATGCACCACCACTGCCCAGCAGCAGCGTGTGATCTTAACCACTGAGCCATCTCTCCAGCCCCTACATCTTATGTTTTTAAGGTAGCATACAAGGTAGTGTGTGTGTGTGTGTGTAATCATATTTTAAACTTATTCATCCCCTTAACCCTCTACCCTTCCTCATCTCCTACCTCTCTTTCACTAGTCCCCTTTTCAAATACTCTTGCCTTGTGTTTCACATCACACAAATTCCATCACCCTTGCCTGTCCTCTTTAAAGATCTCTTCCCTCATCCCATTTCTACTTTCATAACCACATGCACACACACAAATTCCTCAAGAGAACGCAATATCTTGCTTAACATGTCCTCCAGTTCTATCCACATATTACAGGCCTGAGAGTCCATGTGGAAAGATGGCCTTTAAAGAGGTGACTAAGGGCTGGGCGGTGGTGGCGCACGCCTTTATTCCCAGCACTTGGGAGGCAGAGGCAGGTGGATTTCTGAGTTCGAGGCCAGCCTGGTCTACAAAGTGAGTTC
>NC_034592.1:88848974-88851781 GCF_900095145.1 Mus pahari | reverse complement strand
CACACACACACACACACACACACACACACACACACACACACACACCGTGCCAGAACAGAATAGATGAATGAATCATAAACTTTCTGTTCTGTTTCCTACCTCTTGACTGGTTTGGACTTGTTCTTAGACCACTTTACATCAAGCAGAGTTCTTCCCATAGGCTAGACATAGCTTTCCCACAGCTAGAAATAGCTAATGATGAAAGTGATTTTCAAACATTTTGAACAAGGAATAAAAACACTATTCATGAGCCAGCCCTGGTGGAATGTGCCTATAATCCTGGCACTTGGGAGGCAGGGATCTCAAGTTCAAGGCTAGCCTGAGCTACATGTGGAGTGAGGGAAGGTTTGGGGTGGGAGACACAAGACAAACCTCCAAACAAAAATTAATGTACAAGCCGGGCGTGGTGGCGCACGCTTTTAATCCCAGCACTCGGGGGGCGGAGGCAGGCAGATTTCTGAGTTCGAGGCCAGCCTGGTCTACAAAGTGAGTTCCAGGACAGCTAGAGCTATACAGAGAAACCCTGTCTCAAATATCCGAAAAAAGAAAAAACAACAAAACAACAACAACAAAAACTAATGTACAATATTAACAGTCTGGGTGTATGATGCCAATATTTTTATAGTATAGAAAGAAAAAAGAACAAAGCAAAATAGGCCAAAGGCTATACAGCTGTGCATTGCATTAAAAAGGAATGGAGAGCCGGGCGTTGTGGCACATGTCTATAATCCCAGCACTCAGGAGGCAGAGGCAGGCAGATTTCTGAGTTTGAGGCCAGCCTGGTCTACAAAGTGAGTTCTAGGACAGCCAAGGCTATACAGAGAAACCCTGTCTCAAAAACAAAAAGTTGCATGCTGCCACCCCCACCAACGACAAACAGCAAAGGTGTATAAAGGCAGTCTTTCTGCAAACTGGAGATGGGAGAAACCACACCAGCCAAGATTTCAAACCTGTGCTTCCAGCCTTCAGAACTGCTGTGCTCCCCTAGTTAGTATAAACAAGTCTCTGTACACACACTCACACACAGAGGCACTTAAAAACAATACAAATAAAAAGATGTTAGAATGGCAACAACACTCAAAGTCTCTCTGACCACCTGTGGCCTGACTCCTTTCCCAGGGAGGGAAGGAGATTCCACTAGGAATCTCTTAAGACTGAAGATCTCCAGTCCTGAATCTTTGAGAGCTGTATTTACCTGTATTCATTGTGATCCTGTCAGATGTGCCTCAGGAACCAACATTCTTTAGCAACTGTTTGAAAGACAATGACTTCAAAACATGACCTAAACATGACCATTGTGAAGACAGTGAAGTGCCCCGTGGGGAAATCCATAACTACGGGTATGTCTTATTGTTCCACAGCACACCCAGCCCCCACTTAACTCTTGTGATTTGAATCTACCCCCTAATCTCCCAGAGATCTCCAACTCTGCCCCTACTGCCTTATCCTGAAATTCTTTTGTAGTAAAGCCGAGAATCAGGGCTTGTCTGAGTTGGGGGCGACCAGGCTGTTACAGTGGAGCTGCGCCTCAAAGCCACGGGTGCTGACAAGTCCTCAGCCTTCCCTGGGCTGGGTTATTTAGGTGACTGGCTGGCTGGCTGGCTTACTGTAGTGAATTCTCCATCTCCACTCCACAGCATGGAGCCTCTGATGTCTGCTCCTCCCGATGTGCAGCTGCCACTGGGGAAGTTAGTTGTCTCTTGCCCCAACACCACGGTTCTCTTCTTGTGTCTTCAGGCTCGATTCTCTCCTCTATTGTTGCATGAAAGTCGGTTCTATTGTTGCATGAAAGTCGGTTCCTTTACAAAAGGTTAGAAATGTAGACCAACCTGGCCTTGAACTCAGAGATCTGCCTGGCTCTGCCTCCTTAGTGCTGGGTTTGGAACTGGAGTTATAGATGGGTGTGAGCTGCTGTGTAGATACTGGGAATTGAACCCCGATCCTCTGGAAGATGAGCCAGTGCTCTTAACTACTGAATCATCTCTCAGACCCTATTATTCTGTCAGGGATTTGGGGGTGGGGGTAGGGGCTGTCTTAGTTTGGGTTTCTAATTGCTGTGATGAAACACTGACCAAAAGCAACTCAAGGAGGAAAGGGCTTATTTTCATCTGACAGCCCACCACCCATGAGAAAACAAGGCAGGCACCAACCGCAGCTGATGCACAGGCTGTGAAGGTGCTGCTTACTGGACCGCTCAGCCTGCTTTTTTATAGAACCTAGGACCACCCTCCCACATCACTAATTAAGAAAATGTCCTACAGGCTTGCCTATGGCTGGATCTTATGAATACCTTTGTTCAACTGAGAATGATAAAGGTAGTAAGCACCTGTAGTCCCAACTAGTCAGGAGACTGAGGCAGGAGGATTGCTTGAGCCCAGACCCCAACACTCTCAGCCAGCCGATCTCAGTGAGCTCATGGCTAACCTGGTTTACATAAAAAGGTCAGAACAACATTGTGAGACCCTGTTTAAAATAAACAAATAAAATAAATTAAAATTAGAAAACCTTTAAATAGAAAAGGAACTGATAATAAAACCTGTCTGAAGCTAGAGGTGTGGCTCAGTGGTACAGGAATTGTGAACATGTGACTCCCAGGGTTGGTGCCCTAGCTCTAAACCAGATTAACAAAAACTACAAAAGACTGCCCCAGGCATTGCTGATTTACTTCTCTCTCTCTCTCTCTCTCTCTCTCTCTCTCTCTCTCTCTCTCTCTCTCCCTCCCCCTCCCCTTCTCCTTCTACAAAAGACTGCCCCAGGCATTGCTGATTTACTTCTCTCTCTCTCTCTCTCTCTCTCTCTCTCTCTCT
>NC_034592.1:88842775-88847939 GCF_900095145.1 Mus pahari | reverse complement strand
GATACTCCAGAAGAGGGTGTCAGATCTTGTTACGGATGGTTATGAGCCACCATGTGGTTGCTGGGATTTGAACTCCGGACCTTCGGAAGAGCAGTCTGGTGCTCTTACCCACTGAGCCATCTCACCAGCCCAGAGCTTTATATTTTTACTAGAATAACTAAAGCATCTACTATATTCCTAGGACTACACAGATGGGAGAGAAACCTGAGAGGTTCAAATATGCTCACTTACCTGGCTGATTTTCCAGTTTGGTAGGAATTAAGATATATGTGTGCTGAAATGATTAGATTATCTATACAAATGGGACCTGGGTAGTGGTGGTGGTGCATGCCTGTAATCCCAGCACTTGGGAGGCTGAGGTAGCAGCAATGTCATATTTGAAGCTAGCTTGAGCTACACATATGATTAGTTCCAATCCACCATAGGTTATACAGCAAAACCCTACTTCAACACAAAATATACAAGTGAATAATAATGTGTTTAATAAGCGCAACAAATGGGGAAATCTGTGTAGTGAAGAAGGTGGGAAGAGGGTTAGGTCTCCCCGGGTATATTCAGTGTAGATGGAAAGTGCCAGCATTCTAACTAGGTTAGACAAACACAGCACAAACTCATAAAAAATGCCTCAGGCATACATAAAATGTCAAAAATGGTCACTACGCAAACCTGCCTTTTTTCAAAAGATCCAGTGTTAGTATTTGTCAAGATTTATTTTCCAGGATCGTGAAATGGCTCAATAGTTATGAGAACTTGCTGTTACCATGACCATGAAGACCAGAGTTCGGAGTCTGCAGAGGCCAGAAGAGGGCATCAGAAACCCTGGAGTTGGAGTTACAGACCAGTGGTTGTGACCAGGAACATGGGTACTGGGAACTGAACTCTGATCTTTTACTAGTACAGCAAGAGCTCTTACCTGCTGAATCATCTCTCTAGCCCCCGCCCCACAGTTAGCGTTTTCTTCTAGGCCCCGCCTCCAGTTACCTGGCAACAGCCAGGTATGCCTGCCTGACTCACTGTAAAAGGGGCTGCTTTGCTGCTGCCTCACTCTCTTACTCCTGCTCTCTTACCATCTTACCCTCTTCCCTCTCTGTCCCTTCTCTCCCCATTCCCCTCCCCCCTCTTTCTGCATGTGCTCATGGCTGATCTTTACTACTCTAACTCCTTCTTCTTCTTCTTCTTCTTCTTCTTCTTCTTCTTCTTCTTCTCTCTCTCTCTCTCTCTCTCTCTCTCTCTCTCTCTCTCTCTCTCTCTCTCTCTCTCCCTCCCTCTCCCTCTCCCTCTCTCTCTCCTACCCCCTTTACTCCCCTCCCCATACCCTAAATAAACTCTATTCTATACTATACTCCTTGTGTGACTGATATCTCAGGGGGAAGGGATGCCTCAGCATGGGCCCGCAGAGGAACCCCATTCCCTCACAACATACCACGCCTCCAACAAGCATATCCCTTCCTTCTTTTTTATCAAACACAACACCCCCAAAAGAGGTAGAAATCTATAGAAATGGCAACAGTTGTGAACACATGCCTTTATTCCCATTCAGGAGCTAGAGGTAGCCAGAGATTTTCCAGTTCGTGGCTAACCTAGTCTACAGAGCAAATTCTAGGACCGCCAGGGTATATAGAAAGACCCTGACTTTCTTCAAAAGAAGGGAGGGGACGGTCATGCATCCGTCAGCTGGGTTAATGATCTCCAACATCATTCAACCTTGCGGACTTAACCCAGCATTGGATCCCTGGTTTCTCTACCTCAACTACCCAAGAAACTGAAGCGCTCCCAGCAGCAACCCTCTCTCCTTCCCCCTCCAGTTTGTTCTTCCATGCTCCCCTTCCCAGGGCTCACCAGTCCCAGGGTTAATTTAGAACCAACACAGATTTCCTTGGCAGGAAGCCCCGTGATCTTTGTTGTTGCGGTCCTCTGACCTCTAGACATTGCTCTCCTAGGCTAGATAAGGTTTTGTTTGTTCTTTAGAGGGACAGGAAGGGAAAAAACTCCAAGTATTTATTATCGTGATACACTTGGGAGCATTTATGGCCCAAATACGAATTGCTAAATGTCGGTTCAGGTAATTCTCATTAAAAGTCCAGCCAACCTGGTCCTAATACTCGCAGGTGAGAGCAGAGAACACTGAGACCTGGAGCAATAAGGCTCTGGCTGGGGCGAGGGCAGATCCTGGAGTGACACCTTGGGACACAGCGGGTCTAGCCCCGGGCTAGTACCGACTAGCACTTGGAAAAGCCACGCCTGGCCAAGTACTTTCTACCTGGGCACCGCCCGCCTGGAGCGGCCTGGGGCGTTTTGGGGAGCAGAGGCTTGGAGCCAGTCTGTGAAACACGTGATCATCGGGGGCGGAGCCCGCCGGGAACCCCGCCCCCGGGAGTTAACCAGAGGCTTCGGCGCGGGCGCGCAGTCTGTGGAGCAGCAGCAGCAGCAGCGGCGCGGGTACGGAGTCTAGCCCTCCGCCGTCATGGCCACGGTTCGGGAGAAGGCGGCGGCGCTGAACCTGTCGGCTCTGCACAGCCCTGCACAGAGACCTCCGGGTGGGTCGGAGGGCCGCGGCAGCGTGGGCCGGGCGCGGGCTGTGGGCGGGCGGTGCGCTCCGCGGGCTGCGCGGCCGCGAGGATCCGCTTTCTCCTCCTGGGTGGGCAGCGGGCCACGGACCCCGCAGCAGCCAGAGCTCGGCGTTTTAGAAACTTTACCAAACTTCGCTCGCAGTGGGGGTTAGGCTCCACAGCTTGACTTGTGACAAGCGCGGAATTTTGAATAGTTTCCTGGCCAGTGTACGAACTCTTTGACTGCATGGTGGGATCAGAGGTCGGTGGCTCCCCAGACACAGAAGTATGTATTGTGTAAATTTAACACTTTAGCCACAAGCAATGTTTCAGTGAAACCCCCATCCCCCCAGTCCCTGCTCTGATAGTTACATGACTTTGGGAGACAAACGTATTAAATCATTGAGGGCGGGTGTAAGATCTTTGATCCGAATCGGATAATCCGTTCTAAAATTCTGACACTAACAATATCTCTAATTATGCAAATAGGGAGATTTGGGATATTTGGGTTTATTTGAATAAGGTGCCACCTTTCCCCCTTTCTGGAACTGCGGGGTAGAGAGCTGGAGAAACTGGCTCTCTACCAAAGCTTTTCATTTGTAAAATGCCAACTTGCGAAACAGTGTCTCCCCCCCCCCCCCCGTCAGACAAGTGTATCTCAGTGGCCCCGCTATTGTGTTTGTGTTTGACTTACTTTACTAATCAATGCTCCACATAATCTCCAAGACCTCAATGATGAACTGCTTTTGCTAGAGAACTGCTTTCTCGGTACAGATTATAAAAAAACGGTCTCTAGTCCAGCTGTAGAGGTGTAAGCCTTAAGTCCTTGCACTGGGGAGGCAGAGGCAAAGCCCCTGAGTTCCAAGTCAACTCTACACAGAAAGTTCCACACCAAACAGTTAAAAAAATGAGACTGTCTCAAAAACCCAGCAAACAAGAACTGACCACAAACTGCTTTCATCTATCAGGCTCCGATCACTTTATCACCTGAAATGGCACTGGAAATTGTTGATAGCTTTAGGCTCTCTCTGGTAAATGGGATTCCCACATTCACCTGCTTTAACTAGGAAGGTCTTTCCTAACAGCTGAAATGTCAGTTCTGGGCTTTGGACATTTGTGAACAGGTTTTTAGGTGGTGAGAGGGAATGCATTTTAAAACTGGGTAGCTGACTCACAGTGGGAAGGGTTGACCTGTGGCTAGCAGTTTCTCACTGAAGGAAAAGACCGCCCACTTACTGTCCTCTGCCTCAGGCACCCAGGGCTGAGGGGGCTGCTGCCGGCTCCAGCTGCTCTGGCCGCTGGGATTCCGATTTGCTAATTGTTTATTTAGACCTCTTCCACCCTGCGTTGCTTTGTCACAGTCCTTCTGATGGAGGTAATGGGAACCTGGGTTTTCGGTTCCTTGCCATTCCCTTTCTGTGCTCTGGCAAGCAGCTTTGTGCGGTCCCCTCTTCCAGGGATTAGTAACTCTTTTCAATGGCTCTAAGCACAAGCCGGATCCTGATTTATGAGGAAGAAAAAGGGGTTTGTGCTAATCTTCTGCCAGAACTTAAGACACCTGTCTTAATACAGACCAACAAGAAAGCAGTTTCTTATCTTGTTATCCCTTTATACTGTAACCTAAGTCTTTGAATTTGCCTGGTGTCACTTTTCCAAGGAGCTCAGAATACTTCCCATATGCTTTCTCATTAATCTCTGAATTAAAGCAGGGGAGGGCGCAGGGCCTACTTTTGCAGATATTTCTCTTAGCAAATGTTAAAATCGTTCTCGTCAGGAGAGACTTCCTTTATACCCACAGCCAGCCTTTATGGGGCACCTCAGAGTCAGCCTTCCCCCAGGGCCAGACAGGAAAGCAAACTTTGGACTGTCAAAGGCAATATCCAGGAAAAGTTGCAGTATCTGTTTCTGTTGTATCGGAAAGTTTCCCACTTGGCCTCAGCTGCTCAGCTGTGACATAACCTCTGTGACATTTACTGCTTTCACGAAGTTTCGGCTATTGCCTACTAAACCTTTCTCTGAGTAATTTCTATAGATTAATTTATTTCATTTTGTATATGAATGAGTGTTTTGCCTGCGTGTATGTACGTACACCATGTGTGTGCCTGGTGCCCAAGGAGGACAGGAGAATCATAGGGTCCTCTGGAGTTACCCATCACGTGGGTGCCAGGAACTGAAACTGGCTCCTCTACAGGAGCAGCAAGTGCTCTTAACCACTGAGTGGCTCTCTCCAGCCCGAGTAATGACTTTGGAACTGCTGAGGGACTGCGGAGATGACTCAGGTTAGACTCTTAGCACCCCCATAAAGTGTTACAACTTTCTGTAAGTCCAGCTCCAGAGGTTCCGACCTCCTCTTCTGGCCTTTGCAAGCACCATGCATGCATATGGTGCACAGACATACATTTTGGCAAACACTTATACATATAAAATGATGGAACGAACCTGAAAAGATAAAAATAAAACTTTATACATACCTGGCAAGTGTTTTTTTTTTTTTTTTTTTTTTTTTTTTTTGGGGGGGGGGGTGGGTTATAAGAACTATTTATGTGTATGTGTAAGTTTGTGTGCCACATGAGAGTAGATGGCCACAGAGACCAGAAGAGGGTGTCATCATTTCT
>NC_034592.1:88838034-88842510 GCF_900095145.1 Mus pahari | reverse complement strand
GGACCTTTGTAAGAGCAGTCGGGTGCTCTTACCCACTGAGCCAACTCACCAGCCCGCAGCAAGTGTTCTTAACTTCTGAGCCATCTCCAGTCTTCCAGCTGTTTATGAAGGAGGACAGGATTTTCTGCTGTGGCTCAGACTTACTTCACATTGGACATTGCTTTACCTCAGCCTCCTGAGTGTGCTATGCCGAGACCATGTTCAGGGAACTGTAATCTGTTCCTTAAATAAAATTCTCTTAAACCCTAAATGATTTAATGGTGGGGCATGCTTTTATTCTTAGCACTAGGGAGGCAGAGGCAGATGGATGTCTTAAGATCAAGACTGACCAGGGCTACATAGTGAGACTTTGTCTTAAAAAAAAAAAAGTCCCCTGTTCTGTTTTCTGTCTTTTCATCCTTTGAAAGGTCTTTGGCTGAATTTCTTTTGGAGCTTGATATCACTGTCCACATGGAAAGAGTATCTTTCATGAGTATGGTCCTTCTGTCTGAATGAACACATAAATATTGACAGATGATTGTTAACCAGAAAGGTTCTGATTTACCCACACTTCTTTGCCCATTTTTGCTTCAGTGATTCTATGCAGGATATTATAATTAAGTTGTCATGTCTCCTTGGGTTCCTCTAGACACTGATAGTTTTCTCCCTGGTTTTAACTGGGCTTTGCTTTTTGTTGTATACAGTTAGCCACATTAACATATGGTTGCAACAGAAGAGTTAGGTAGTTTGCCAGAAGTTGGATTTTATTAATGAAGCGTGAGATCCAAGAGAGAAACACAGGTTGGTGGAATTCCCGAGACCACGCTGTTTGAATCTGCAGGCACACACTCCCATCCACCCAAGCCATGCTGTGCCATTGTGAGACTTTTAGCATTTCTAGATGTCCGTAGCCCCTTCCTTCCCATTGATAAATAAAACATGGCCCCTGACAGATCTGATGAGGATGTAAAACGATCCACTGCGAACCACTGGGTTAACCTTTACAAATGTTTTTCTAGTAGTTAGCAATAATCTACAACTAACAAATGTTCATTAACCTGTGTTAAAGTAAGTTACTTGAACTCTGTAACTGTAAGGAAACTTGAAAGCTATGCACTAGCTCTATTTCCTAAAGTTTTATAGGGGAAAAATGAGTCATTTCAATGACTTTTTAAAATTTCAGTCCAAAGCTCTAGAATGAAAATATCATTTCATGCTTGGTAACACATACCTTTAATCCCAGGACTTCAAAGGCCCAGGGATTAAAGTTAGATCTCTATACACGAAAGACCAGGCTGGTCTGCATGGGGCGTTTCAGGCCAGCCAGAGCTGCCTGGTGAGACCATTTCAAGAGCAAATGAACAACGTAGCATGTTTTCAGGAGTTGAGTGTGCCCGCTACCCCTCTGTCACAGCCTGGCTACAGAATGCATGCTGATGTACCTGTAGGCACTTGCATGGTTAGAGTGGCCTCTCCTGACTAGGCTTTCTCAGTAAGGGTGAACCACAGTTTTCTAGCCTGTTCTGATCCTGAGTGTCCCTTGTAATCTGAGTATATGTAATGTCCTACCGTGGCTGACTTATGAGTTGGCTTTAAAGGAATTATTGGTTAATAACTTCATTAATCATTATGTATCATTAAAAATGGTAGTGATCAGTATTTCAAATAAATGACTAAAGGATGGAATTATCTTGAAAATGTAACTTATTGTTAATGAACTTTTGGGGCTAGAATTCCTATTTATGAAAAGTGATTTTTGCTTTTCAAACTATTGCTTTCAAGTAAATAAAAAATGTTTGGAGCTGGGTGGTGGTGGCGCACGCCTTTAATCCTAGCACTTGGGAGGCAGAGACAGGCGGATTTCTGTGTTCGAGGCCAGCCTGGTCTACAAAGTGAGTTCCAGGACAGCTAGGACTCCACAGAGAAACCCTGTCTTGAAAAAAAAAATGTTTAGTAGACTAGGTTTAATGTATCATTTAGGAGGATATGCAACCCAGGCATGGTAGTTTTGGCCTGCATTTGAACTCAGGAGATAGAGGTAAGAGGGTCATGACTTCAAACTTGCTGCAGCTACCATAGCAGGTTTGAGGCCAAGCTGGGTCATAAGGCAGTGTCATTAAAAACAACAACAACAACTAAACAAAAAAAGGAGACCATAACGTTAAGAGATCTAGGTTTAATGTGTTTCGTATAGATCCATCATTCTGTTTGATATTCACTGTGTTTGTATCTCAATGAAGCAAGAACAATTTCAGTCTTTAAATTCTTATAATTAGCAGTGTAGACCTGAGACCAAGCTTAACTATATTATTCAACTGCTGTAGTGGTTGGTGAAAGAACCAAGATACAGAGATAAAATCTCTTGACTAGACCTACTGTAGCTTAGTTTTAGATTCTTAGATTAATTTAAAATTTTAAATTAATTTTTATTTTATATGTATGGTTGTTTTACTTGCACATAAGTCTGCATCATGTATGTGTGGAAATTGGAGTGTCGGGTCCCTCCCCTGGAATTGGATTTATAGTTGTAAGCGGCCATGTAGTTGCTACAACTCAAACCCAAGTCCTCTGGAAGAGTAGTCAGGACCCTGATATTGCGGCCTCTTGTGAGGCTATGCCAGTGCCTGGCAAACACAGAAGTGGATGCTCACAGCCAGCTATTGGATGGAACACAGGGTCCCCAATGGAGGAGCTAGAGAAAGTACCCAAGGACCTGAAGGGGGCTGCAACCCTGTAGGTGGAACAAGAATATGAACTAACCAGTACCCCCTGAGCTCATGTCTCTAGCTGCATATGTAGCAGAAGATGGCCTAATCGGCCATCATTAGGAAGAAAGGCCCCTTGCAAACTTTATATGACCCAGCACAAGGCAAGGCCTGGGCCAAGTAGTGGGAGTGGGTGGGTAGGGGAGCAGGGGTTGGGGGTGGGGTATAGGGAACTTTCGGGATAGCATTTGAAATGTAAATAAAGAAAATAATTAAAAAAAAAAAAAAGAGTAGTCAGTGCTCTTAACACAGTCATGGTGTTTTAGAACACCATTGACTGAATGGGACATGGCTTCAAGATGAAGAGTTAATTTGTTTTGATTTTATTTATTTATTTATTTATTTTTGAGAGAGGGTCTCACTGTAGCTCTGGCTGAACTGGATTGGCCTGCCTCTTCCTCTGCCTACTGGGGGCCAGGATTAAAGGTAGGCACAGTCCCTGGCTTCAAGATGTAGAGTTTTCATGAGTTGTCCAGCTTATATGCCAGTGAGGCTGTAGGACAATCTGAAGCTTCAGTTGTGACTGCTCGCTCGCCTTAGAAACAGTCATTGTGCGCTCTCTGGTTTCTTGAATTCTGTCTAGAAATTACAGCAAGTCAATTTTATTTGGCCAGCTTGCTTTTGGGGTCTTGTTTGTTTGTTTGGTTGGTTGGTTTTTTTTTATTTGTTTGGTTTTTTGAGACAGGGTTTCTCTGTACAGCCCTAGCTGTCCTGGAACTCACTCTGTAGACCAGGCTGGCCTCAAACTCAGAAATCCGCCTGCCTCTGCCTCCCGAGTGCTGGGATTAAAGGCTTGCACCACCACGCCCAGCTGCTTTTGGGGTCTTAATGGGTGATAGGATAAATCCTACGCGGCAATGGGGGATCTGTGGTCAAAACTGGTTATCCTGGTGTGAGTTTTGACACATTGACCTGTCAGGTCCTCGGTTCACTATGGGTTACTGTATCTGTGTCAACTTGAGCTTTGGGTCTGTGGGTGGTGATGCTTGAGGGGAAATACCTGGGAATGCAATGGGGTGCTTGGGAACTAATGGTCAGTGAGAACAGAGGGACCTGAAAAGGCTGGCTTTTATCTTGCCTGCAGGACTCTGGAAACATTATGTAGCACACAGGTGCTGAGTGTCCTGCTCTAACCTGTTCTTTAATCTTTCTTACAGTCTTATCCAACCTGTAAAACGCCCTGATTTCCCACGTTTTAGTAGCAAGCTAATATGGGGAAGTTTGTTCCTTGCTTCTTACTTAATTCCTATATAAGCATTAGCTTTTTCCATGCTGTTCCGGCTGTATGCCCCTCCCTGTCACCATCCTATGGTAAGAATTGGTAACTTTGCCTCAACTTTCAGGATTCTTGTACTAACCTACTTTGTGGCTCAAGTGTTTTAACTTTGTATCTTTAACACACCACTACCCCAGATGGGTGGGAGAACAGTGCCTGTATGCCAGTTATTTGGCTCAGGAGGATCACTTGAACCCAGGAGGATCGGGCCAGCCTTAGCAACACACTGAAACTTTGTCTTTAAAAGAAAAGAAAATTGCTGACCTTAAAGTCTGTTTCCCCTATGAGAAAGACAATCTGATATCTCCAGGTTTGCTGTCTTATTTTCCTGTTTTACTCCTATGTATAGTATATATTACAGAATTCACGTATTCTACTTTATTTTAGGAGTACTGGCTTCCAGGTGTTTATAAATACTTTGGGAAAGAATTCGTAAATCTTTTTTTTTTTTTTTTT
>NC_034592.1:88836381-88837929 GCF_900095145.1 Mus pahari | reverse complement strand
ACTGCTTACCTAAGGCTGCAACAGTTACTTTTCCTGTTTTCCACTGCATTAGGAATTATTTTAATATTTGTTTTGTTTGGATTTTTTTTTTTTTTTGAGACAGAGTCTCACTCTGTAGACCAGGCTGGCCTCGAACTCAGAAATCCGCCTGCCTCTGCCTCCCAAGTGCTAGGATTAAAGGCCTGCGCCACCAGGCCCGGCAGAATTCGTAAATCTTAAAACTATTGAATTTGTTTCTTCTGATCTCTTGGTTCTTTCATTGTTTTACCTTATTGGAATTGCCAAGGAAAGATGAATTCTAATCTTGTATCTTTTAACTGGCTTCTCCTGAGATAGAGTTTCTTGTAGCCCAGGTTGTCCTTAAACTTTATGCATTGTCAAAGACAACCTTGACAGTGTGCGGGCTGACAGACTTATGTGACATCCGTGCATCTATTAGGAGTACAGGAGACGGGTCACTTAAAGGAGCTAGATAGAAGAAGCTGTGAACCCAGGCACCACCCCAGCTCATGCAAGCTGGAAATCTGGAGCTCACTGCACACTTGACTTAGCTTTAATGGTCTCTGCTCCTCAGAAATTCTAGTGCCTTGGGAAGTCCGTCTGGTCTGTCAGTTTCAGGGACTTCCTGAATCTTTGAGTTGTTTACTTCCTCAGTCTTCAGGAGCTTCTATTCAGAACAGCAGTTCTCAACCTGTGGGTTGTGGCCCCTTTGGAAAACTGTCTCCAAAAATATTTACATTATGATTCATAACAGTAGCAAAATTACAGTTATGAAGCAGCAACCAAAATCATTTTATGGCTAGGCATCACCACAACATGAGGAACTGTACTAAAGGGTCTCAGTATTAGGAAAGCTGAGAACCACTGCTTTAGAACTTAATCTATATTCCTAACACCTAATAACTAATCATAAAACATATGTAAGTATTAGGAAAAGCTAGTATTCAGTTACTATATGTGTAAACCAGGGCAAGTTTAACACACTCAATTTTCTGAAAAAGGGGTGATTATTAACTATTTCCACAGAGCCATATGTCTAGTTAAATTAGAGAAGTCATAGTTTGCCATGTACTCAAATGGTAGGTATTACTGGTAATGTTAAAATGGGACTTTGAAGCCCACCTGCAATCTCAGAACTCAGTAAGTAGAGGCAGGATCATCAGTTCAAGGCCAAGCTACCACATAGAGCCAGGCCAGCCTGGGCTACATTAAGACATTCTCTCAAGCTGGGCAGTGGTGGCACTTGTCTTTAATCCCAGCACTCAGGAAGCAGAGGCAGATCTCTGTGAGTTTGAGGTCAGCCTGGTCTACAGAGTGAGTTCCACTCAGGACAGCCAGGATTATACAGAGAAACCCTGTCTCAAAAAATAACACACACACACACACACACACACAAATGGAAAGATTAATGAGCCAGCATTAGGTTAATTTAAAACTCATTATGATCTCTGGGGTCTTTTGTTGTTGTTGTTGTTGTTGTTGTTGTTGTTGTTGTTGTTGTTTTGGTTTTTTCGAGACAGGGTTTCTCTGTGTAGCCCTGGCTGTCCT
>NC_034592.1:88828621-88835971 GCF_900095145.1 Mus pahari | reverse complement strand
TTTTTTTTTTTTTTTGAGACAGAGTCTCACTCTGTAGACCAGGCTGGCCTCCAACTCACATAGCTCTATCTACCTGCTTCTGCTTCCAAGGTGTTGGGATTAAAATGTGTGCCCCACCATGCCCAGCTATCTTCATTCTTAAAGCACCACCATTAAAATTGAAAACAATCTCACTGATCATTTTGAACTAGCAAAACAATGAGTAGGTAATAAATTATTTATCTTTTGGAATTGAAAACCTACAAATAAACAACAGGTGACTTTATATGTGTGCTATTAATTTTTACAGTAAAAACTGTTACAATTGCTAGCAGTTATAAAATTATGCCGTGAAATAATCCAGTGTAGTAACTCAATGTATGTACTTCATTACTGAAGGTAGATCTCAAATGATGAATTTAAGATTCTTGGCTCTAGGGTATAGCTTTGATGGCAGAGCATACGCTGGGCATGTTCCACGGTACTCAGTTCAATCCCCGGTGCAAAGGAAAAACAACAGAAAAGTAATTCTTTCTCCGTTGCACTGAAACGAGCTTTAAGGTAGGTGAGATGGCTCAGCCAGGAAGAATGCTTGCCACCAAGCCTGATGGCCTGAGTTCCAGCTCAGAAGCCTCGCGCCGGAAAGAGAACCAAGTGAGTTCCGAAAGTGATCCTTCTCCCTCTGAACACATGCCTTGGCATGCTCACGCCCCCACACAAAATGTATGTGTATATATATATATATATATATATATATATATATATATATATATCCCTTTAGCTGAGTTTTGATGTTGTTCAGGAACTAAAAATGTAGGAAGAGGGGCTAGGAAGATGACTTAGCAATAGGAGTGCCTGCTCTACAATCAGGAGGTCTTGACTTTGGATCCTAGCACAGGCACATAGCAAGCTGGGCATACACACACACACACACACACACACACACACACACACACTTCTTTAAATTTCCTTTCTTTCGGGCAATGGTTCCTTTAATGGTCTGTCTCCATCTTCCTTACTTTTAGACTCTGAAAGGAAGTAGTAACTTTCCTGCTTCTCTGCCAAGAGCATCCATGTAAATGATGCAATTTCTTTAACAAAAGCAGGGGCTTAATTAGGACTGCTGAATTTTCAGAGACCATTGAGAAGCAGATCTCATAAGAGAGCATACACTGGGAGGCAGAGGCAGGCGGATTTCTGAGTTCGAGGACAGCCTGGTCTACAGAATGAGTTCCAGGACAGCCAGGACTACCCAGAGAAATCCTGTCTCGAAAAACCAAAAAAAAAAAAAAAAAAAAAAAAAAAAAAAAAAAAAAAAAAAAAAAAAAACAACAACAAAAAACAAGAGAGCATACACTGATTATGTAAAGAGTAGAGGGCGAGGGGAGAGCAACAGACAGAGCCTCTGAGCCTATGAATAACTAAGTAGCTAGGTTCAGTTCCATCAGCGCGGTAAAACCAACCCAAGGCCCATTTGCTTTCCCTTTAGTTTTCCTTTTCTTCTCTGTATTTTTGTCAGATAATCAGTTTTATTTAAGGAAAAATATGGGAAATTTTCTAAAATTTAGTTTGTATGTGGGTCAGTTCTGTCCTTGTAACATCTGAGTTCTGGGGACTGAACACAGTTGCCAGGCTCGGGGGGAAGAACCTTTATCTGCTGAGTCATCTTGCTGGCTTGGATTTTTTTTTTTTTCTTTTATATTCATGTGTGTATGCCTGTAAAGACAGAGGGCAACTTTGGGGAGTCGGTGTTCTCATTCCACCGTGTTGGTTCTGGGGATTGAACCCAGCTCAGTGTTCGGCAGCAGTTGTCTTTACCCACTGAGCCATCTCACCAGCCTAACAAGAATGTCTCCAGGGCTCATTTTCCCTTTCTCTGTGTGTGCATTGGGGGAAAATTTTGCTTTGTTTCTGTGTTCACCCTGGTCTTTTGCAATAGTTAATAAACTCCTATTACTTTACCCTGCTTACTAAGTATTTAAGTTAGAAGCTTGCAAAACAGGAAGCAGCCCGTGTGTGTGCATGTGCATTCCTGCGTGCATGCGTGGCAATGAGTCAATTCCAGAAGGATTTCAGTGTGCTTGGAAGTGGCGTGTAGCCTGTGAATTCACTTTGTATCTCAAATCCGAGATGCTATCTGCTTGGTAGATGAGCTAGTGATGACCGGATAATTGGATAATCTTGCATGTAGCTGGTAGTGGATCATCACCCCCTCCTTGCTCTCACTTCCTACTTCGGCTCCCTCCTCAGGCTGCTCTGGTTTTACTGGCCTGTTCTAGCAGAGTGCATGCCCCTGGTGCATGCCCCTGGGCCTTTGGATTTTCTGTTCTCTGTTTTTTTCCCCCTAGTGTCTTGCTTCCTGGTTTTATTCAAGTCCCTATTTAGATATAACTGTTGGAAAAGTGATTCCTAGTTTCTGTGGTTTTTCATTTTTTTTGGCCTTTGTGATTTTGTGTCTCCAGGGCTGGTACTGAACCCAGGGTCTTTCACTTGTCAGGCAAACATTCTACCACTGAGCTAAATCTCCAACCCTAGAAAAGTCTTTCCTGGCATCCCATTTGAAATGGCATTCTCAGCCAACTGGCAGTACACATGCTTTAATTGTGGCACTTAGGAAGCAGAGGCAGGGGGATCTCTGAGTTTGAGGCCAGCCTTGTCTAGAGAGTTCCACGACAGCCAGCAGTAGTACATAATGAGACCCTGTCTCGAAAAACCAACCAACCAACCAAAGCAGCATTCTCAGGGGATGGAAATGGCTTAGTAGTTATGAGCACTGGCTGCTCTTCCAGATAACCCACGTGCAGCTGAGAATAGCCTGTAACTCCAGTTCCAAAGAATCAACACCCTCTTCTGGCCACCTCAGGCACTAGGCAGTCTGTGGTGCGTGTGTGTGTGTGTGTGTGTGTGTGTGTGCGCGCGCGCGCACACACACACACACACACACACACAGGTAAAACACTCATTCACATAAAGTAAAATGGAAGGAGTAGTCTTCTCAGGCCATCAAGAGGTGGGTGTGCATCTGCATGTAGAGACACAGCTGCCGAGCCTGGCAGTCTGAATTTGATCTCCAGCATTCATATGGTGGAAGGAGAAAACATATTTCTGCAAGTTGTCCTTTGACGTGCTGTGGCACACGTGTCCACATACAGCCCATAAGCATACACACACACACACACACACACACACACACACACACACACACACTAATGAAATAGCATTCCCTTACTCAGCTGTTGCTGCCCCTCCACCCCAGCCCATGTGTGTGCCTATTGATCTCTTGAAAGTCTCGCTATTGAGACTCTGCCTCAACTTCCTGTGCTAGTCACAGGTCAGCACCATGCCTAGCAGCTAATTCTTTTCAGCACTAATTGAACACATGCATATTGTTTGGATCTGCCCATAGTGTCTTCAAATATGAGAACAGATTTTATTCACTACTGTGTCTACCACATAGGACAACAATTAGTATATAGCAGGCACTAAATCTTTAAATAAATTGCCACCAATAACAATATTTCAATAATATGCTTTTTCTAATTCCCCTTCTCTCTAGGAGTTGCTTGGACCTCGGTACAAATGAACAAAAGTGTTAATGCACAGTTCCTCTCTCTAGGTTTCAGTGTGGCCCAGAAGCCGTTCGGAGCCACGTACGTGTGGAGCAGCATTATAAACACCCTTCAAACCCAGGTGGAAGTGAAGAAGCGAAGGCACCACTTAAAACGGCACAACGACTGCTTCGTAGGCTCGGAAGCTGTGGACGTCATTTACTCACACTTAACTCAGAATAAATTCTTTGGTGATGTCGATATTCCTCGGGCCAAAGTGGTGCGAGTGTGTCAAGCACTTATGGACTACAAAGTATTTGAAGCCGTTCAAACCAGAGTCTTTGGAAAAGACAAGAAGCCTACATTTGAAGATAGCAGTTGCAGCCTTTATAGATTCACAACAATACCTAGTCAGGATAATCAATTAGGCTATGAGAACAAAGTACACTCGCCTTCCAGGTGAGTCCTGGCGTCAGATGGTCATGGGCATAGTAGCAGAATCTTTATACTTTTTTAAAAAAACTGTAAGTAATAATTTTGGCTAAAGTCTAAATCCTGGTAAATTTAATAAAATGTTGGTAACGTACCAGGTATATCCTAGTTCATTTGTTCATACTATTTTGCAAAAACAGTCAACAAACTTTGCCTCAAGTTGGAGTAGCTGTAAAAACTGTTTGGAAATTCCTATCAAGGAGGAATGAGAACAGAAGACGGAAGGGCAGGCGGAGAGACACCAGCTCTAGAGTCTCACTAGAGTCTAGAATGTGGTGGCTCTGGAGTGTGAAAGGTGAAAGACTGACAGTACTCAGAGCTTCACTTGATTCCAGGGTTCCGGTGATTGTGGCTTATGAGGTTTTTGTTTGTTTTTATTTTTGAGACAAGTTCTTCCTAGAAACAAAAAAAGAAAGAAAAAAAGAAAAAAAAAAAAAAAGAGACAAGTTCTTCCTGTGTGGCTCAGGCATTCCTAAATTCCTAAGCTCAAGCCATTCTTCTGCCCCAGCCTCCAGAGAAGCTGGGACATAGGTGTGTGCCAATGTTCTGGAATGGTAAAGAACTTGGGACTTGGTCATATAGGTGTTGGGAAGGCCACAAAGACACTGAGGACAGGATGGGACAGGATGAGGACAGGATAGGGTTGAATTTTATTTTATTTTATTTTATTTATTTATTTATTTATTTATTTATTTATTTATTTGGTTTTTCGAGACAGGGTTTCTCTGAATAGCCCTGCTGTCCTGGAACCCACTCTGTAGACCAGGCTAGCCTCGAACTCAGAAATCCTCCTGCCTCTGCCTCCCGAGTGCTGGGATTAAAGGCGTGTGCTACCACGTCCAGCTGGGGTTGTATTTTAGGAAGGCCATTTGGGCTGGAAATGGTGCTCCATAGTCAGTGAGAACTAGGGAAGCAATGTTGCAGGCTAGGGAAGGGGAGGCTGTACTAGCCATGGGGAGAAAGTGGGAGTCCAGAAGAACAGAATGTGGGGACCGCTGATGGAAGTGAACGCACGTGAGGAGTGCATGGTGAGTTTATGACCTTGGGGTCAGGGTCTTAGGGTATTGACTTTAAATATTTTTAAGTCTCTCAATAAAATGTATCTCTCTAGACACAAGCAAAGGAAGTAAGAGGATAGTGTAGAGCATGCTCCACACTCCTCAAACGCATCTTCATGCTTTGCCTGAAATCCTTGAGACCAAAAGTTTGCAACTGGAGTTTTAGAAAGAACGTTTTATTAATATTGTACAGTGCTATTAGGATCTTCAACAGTATTGGGTAGTGAAGCATATTAATATTTCTGTGGCAAACAAAGGAATATTCACACCAACTAGGATTTAAAAAAAAGACTGACAATTTCAGGATTTTTTGTTTTGTTGTGTGTGGGTTTTTTGTTTGTTTGTTTGTTTGGTGTTTTAAGACAGGGTTTTACTGTAGAGCCCAAACTGGCCCATAACTTGATGTAGATAACAAGCCAGGCTCACAGTAAGTTCAGAGTTCTCTTGCCTCTGCCTCTTGAGAGGCTAGAATGAGACATTTTACCACCAGGCCTCGCTCAGTTTTATTATGTTTTAAAATTGGTGATACAATTTTAGTCATTGTGTTACATCTGAATAAAGGGTCACAGGAGATTCTATTTAGAATATTTGTATTTAGAGCAGGGTATAGTGGTATCTGCCTGTAATCCTAAGATCTGGGACGTAGAGCCCAGAAGATCAGGAGTTTAGGGCCAGCTTCAGCTACATAGTGAGTTTGAGATGAGCTTGCGAATGCAAGAGATCCTGACTCAAAAGAGCATGTAAAGAGAATATATTTGGGATGAATAAGAGACTCTTGAACAGTATTTTATCCCACTCAGACTTTTCATCTGTTACGTTTTGGTTTTGAAACATAAGCTCCGTAGCCAGTGCAGCTCTAACACTCTTCATTACTGTGGACACACTGTTAGGTACTCAGATGCATCGCTTATGTCATCTGATATCAAGTCGGACAGTTTGGAGGACCTGTGGGAGAACCTGAGTCTCAAGCCTGCCGACTCCCCTCACATACATAACTCTACCAGGCTGTCTCCTCAAGGTAAGCTAGTGATGCCCAGGGAGAAGCGGAAGACCCAGGAGACATTTCCTCCCAACTTTTTTTTTTTTTGAATTTTCATATTCAGGCAGAGAAAGAGTGTGCTGTGTGTTAAGGCTGTTTGTGTTGAGCTTCAACAGAAGTCTATTATCCTGAACAACACATCAGTGTTACAACTCTTGAACACTGACTTTTGTCCATCTGCTGGCAGGTCTTCAAGTCTGAAATGTTTTGCATGCAGATTCTTCCTTAATGGATGCTCTAAGATGTTTCTTTTCCTGAGATTTTATTAGGTTACATGAACAGCTGAGAATCATATTTAAAGTCTTAACAGAATTCTTATGTTCCTCCTTGTGGCCCTGGGATGCAGCCTGATGATTTTGATTTCTGCTCTCCCTCCCCCTTCTGGTTGTGTGGGAAGCCTGAGTGGAACACCCTGCAGCCAATAGCTTAAAATGTGTTGTGCGATTGAATGAGCCATTCTTCCTTCTAGAGTCCTCATTAGCATGTTCTACGGCTTGATTCCTTATCTCTGGCATATTGCTTTATATGGAACAAAGAATGACAAGAATTCCTCTTGTCCAGAGCCTGTTCTCCTACACTTTAAACAAATCTTGGATTGTCTGTTGTAAGAAAGCACTCCGTGAGTAAGGGTGGCCTAGTATGCCCCATTTCTGCCACAGATTTAATAGGGAGACCTACTGTCGAAGTGAGCATGGAGTAACTATTAACTGCTACTTCCCACTTTGTTGTTCTCAATTGTAGTTATCAATGAAGTGTGGCAAGAGGAGACGATTGGACGGCTGCTGCAACTTGTCGACCTTCCATTTCTTGACTCCTTGCTCAAACAGCAAGAGGTTGTACCTAAAGCCCCTCAGTCTAAGAGACAGCCTGACATGGTCAACACCAGTAACTATCTGGATCGAGGAATTCTCAGGGCCTATGGTGACTCTCAGTAAGTGCAAATATAATTATTTCAATATGTTTGTGAGTTAGAGAGCTTGCCCAGTGCACACAAAGCTCTGGGTTCAAGCCTCAGCATTGATTAAATTAGGTGTTGTAGCACACACCTTTTATCCCAGAGCTTAGAAGGCAGAGGCAGAGGCAGAAAGCTCAGCACTTTAAGGTTACCTTCAGCTATATAGCTAGCTTAAGACCAGATTGGGCCGGGCGTGGTGGCGCATGCCTTTAATCCCAGCACTCGGGAGGCAGAGGCAGGCGGATTTCTGAGTCCGAGGCCAGCCTGGTCTACAAAGTG
>NC_034592.1:88822745-88827916 GCF_900095145.1 Mus pahari | reverse complement strand
GTGCTCTTACCTGCTGAGCCACCTCACCAGCCCCCTGGCCTTGAACTCTTAAGAGATCCACTTGCCTCTGCTTCCCAGGTGCTAGAATTAAAGGCGTGTGCTCCTGCCTAGCTTAAATATAAATCTTAAGAGTTGAAGTCTTATCGTATCCAGAGCAGACATTTTTAGCTTAAGGAAGAGCCATCCATAACTTGGTATATTCTTCTCCTAAGTAACATTATTAAAGGCTAATATCTTCCGTGAGTCCAGTTGATTTAATGCTTAATTATTTTGTCTCAGTAGGTAGTGTTCCAGTCCACTTACGGAGGTGGAAGTGTTTAAGATGTACAACTTTCTCTTTCCTAGCTCTGTGTTTTCAACACATTGTTCATATGAATAGCTGAATGCCAACTGATAGCATAAGAAGCCAGGTATGGTGAAACACACCTTTAATGCCAGCACTAGAGAGGCAGAGGCAGATCTCTGAGTTCCAGGCCAGCCAGGGCTGTATAGAGAGATCCTGTCTTAAAAAATAAAAATAAAAAAAAAAATTTAAAATTGGCCTTAAAGTTTAAAACCTTATGTGAAAGTTTCTTTAAAACCTTACATGAAACTTAACATACTAGCTGTTAAGTTCTGCAATAGGAACCTTACATTTCTACAATATAATGTAATATTTTATAGTTACCTTAATATTCAGAATTTGTGTTAAAAATGATCTTAAAGATTCATAGCTTCATCTTTTTATAAACCCTAGCTATGGCAGTAAAGAATGTGTAACAAATGTAAAGACACCTAGCTTTATTTTTTTGTAAATCCTAAAGTCTATGGCAATAGAGGACAAATAACAAATTTATTAAGATACAGTGTTTTCTGAATGGGTATATAGCTAGTTGGTAGAGTGTTTACCTTTCATTTATGAAGCCCTGGGTTTATTCTCCAACAGCTCCTAATATGGTCGTCAGTGCTTATCATCAAAGCACTCAGGAGAATCATAAGTCCACAGCCATTCTTACCTGTATTGTGACCTGAAGACCAACACAAATCACCCAAGGAACATTTTACCTCTTGATTTGATTATTTTGAAATGTTATCTTGTCTCTAAAAACAAGATGTAATGAGAAATGTTATCTTTTATCTTACTCTATTCTGTTCTAGCTAAAGCTAGAGGTAATAGATCATACCCATTGACTCTGAACTTAGCAACATTATATGGTAGAATTACAGCTTAAGAGTCAGGCTTGAGTGCCGGGCATGGTAGTGCACGCCTTTAATCCCAGCACTCGGGAGGCAGAGGCAGGCGGATTTCTGAGTTCGAGGCCAGCCTGGTCTACANAGTGAGTTCCAGGACAGCCAGGACCATGCANAAAAACCCTGTNTCGAAAAAAAAAAAAAAAAAAAAAGAGTCAGGTTTGAAACCAGATGTGGGTGATATCACACATTCGTCGTTACCCTGGCACTAGGGAGAATTTGAGGTCAAATTTTAATTTTGGTGACCTTCACATCCTTAATGTAGTAAAATGATATTTTTACACAAAAGGAAAATGAAATGTAGCTAATTTCTTTAACTTGTCATATACAATTTAGATATATGTTGATTCTACTGTCTTTAAGTGTGGAAAATATTATCCTAGTAGCAAATGTGAAATAATCAAGGAATTAGATACTATGTGTCTATTTGTTCTCCTTGTTTTTAAGATAACCCTCTTTTTCCTCTCTTGCTCTAGGGAAGATGAATGGATCTCTGCAGCCATTGACTGCTTGGAATATCTTCCCGACCAGATGGTTGTGGATATAAGCAGGAACTTTCCTGAGCAAGCAGACAGAACAGACTTAGTGAAGGGACTTCTGTTTGATGCTATTGGCAAATATTATAGTACTAGGGAGCCTCTGTTAAACCACCTGTATGATGTCCATAATGGGATAGCAGAACTCCTGGGTAAGTTAGCCCTACTAGATACCAGAGTTCATCTTGTAGAAAAAAATTACTGTGTAGCTGGTCTTTGCTACTTTGTGAGTTCTTTTTTCCCCACCCTTTATTACCCTACCCATTTTCAGCCCTTGACAATAAATCTAATTTCTTTCCTTTTGTTTCTTTTTTGACCACCACTACTAACAAAACACAAACAACCTCCCTAAATGACCAACAACTATCCACACCCTCTCTAGGGGTCCTAGCATCTGTAAAGTTCTCAAAATTCCAAATGTCACACAATCACAGAAACAAGCTGCAGCTGCTAAAACCATACCTCTGCTAAAGCACGAGGCAAATCATAGTCAGCTGTATAAAGAATATATACATTTTTAAATGCATTTAGGGTTCACTATGAGACCTGTGTAACTCCAAAGCTAGGTAGGAACTTTGGCTGCTTCAGAGCACTGCTGTCATCCGCGGCAAGCTTAGGCAGGCGAGGCAGTTCTCTGCTGTGGAAGAGTTACCGGCATGGCCCTGTACCCCCGTCAAAAGGACAACACACTGTTCTTTCTGACCTACACGGGCACACTGTTTTATGTGGATTTTGAAAACAAATTGGGAGTTTCAGATAACCCCTTCTATTTTTCTCAGACACGGTTATCAGCATTCTATACAGAGCACATGCTCAAAATCTGTTTGAGAAGCAGAGTAGGAATTTATGGAGCCAAGAGTTAACGTCCTAAGACAATGTACGACAAGGGCCTGTGGTATCAATTGTTGATCTGAGAACAGGTTGTCTTTATGGTATTGGTTATCCATTTTATTTGTATTTATTTAAATTGCTCTTATTTGTCAGTGTGTATGCACATACATGTATGCATGCCGTGGCACATATGGAGGTTGATTTGCTCCTGTTTTCATTCCCGCTTTTTGTTTTTGCTTTTGGAAACAACTTTGAGGAAGTGTACTACTTAACATAAAGTATAATGAGTTTTGTTCATTTTAACGTAGTCATATTTGGTAAATTAAGCAGTTGTTTTCCTTTTGGCTAAAGTAAATGGGAAGACGGAAATGGCGCTAGAAGCCACGCAGCTGTTTCTGAAGCTTCTGGACCCCCAGAACAGGGAGGAGTTCAGGCGACTGCTTTACTTCATGGCTGTTGCTGCCGATCCCTTGGAATTTAAATTACAGGAAGAAGTAAGTCTGTTTAAATGTTAACTGTATTCAGTGCATTAGCATCCACCGTGCTACAGCGGATGGCAGATTCATATTTGATATCCCCTTAGTACTAAACTTAGCCTTTCAAACATGTAACATGGGGTGTGTGTTTATTCTTACAGAGTGACAATCGGATGGTAGTGAAACGGGTATTCTCAAAAGCTATTGTCAACAATAAAAATGTATCCAAAGGCAAAACCGATCTTCTTGTGCTCTTCTTAATGGATCACCAAAAAGATGTTTTCAAGGTAAGACTCTGAAAGTAATGAATTGTGATTCTTTGTAACAGATTAAAATGCACTTGAATAATGTCCTGTGTACCTTCTTCCTAGATTCCTGCAACTCTACATAAAATTGTCAGTGTTAAGCTTCTGGCCATACAAAAAGGAAGAGATCCCAATAAAGACACAGGTAATTTAAGAATGTTATCTGCATGGTTTTTGTTTTTTGTTTGTTTGTTTGTTTGTTTTATTTTTTCGAGACAGGGTTTCTCTGTGTAGCCCTGGCTGTCCTGGAACTCACTTTGTAGACCAGGCTGTCCTCGAACTCAGAAATCCGCCTGCCTCTGCCTCCCGAGTGCTGGAATTAAAGGCCACCACGCCCAGCTGGCTTTGTTTTTTTTAAAGGCAAGATTTCATTGTAGCCCAGGCTGATCGTGGCTGCGTAGCCAAAGATGACCTTGAAGTCCTGCTCCTCCTGCCTCCAACTTCCAAATGCCAGGGTCACAGGTGTTTGAGACCAGTCCAGAGTGCTGATTTGAAATTATTTTGCTACGATTAGTTTCAACTAAATGATTTGAAACATTCCCCTCAATTTTCTAGGCTTATCAGAGTACTATCTCTCTCTCTCTCTCTCTCTCTGTGTGTGTGTGTGTGTGTGTGTGTATGTCTAGATCAGAGGACAACTTTCATGAGTTGATTCTGTGCTTCCACAGTCAGGTTTATGAGACTTGAACTCAGGACTTCAGGTTTAGTGGCAAGTGCCTTTCCCATGAGCCATCTCATAGGCTGGGTTAAAACCGCTTGATCCAGGTTATCTTTATCCTCTCTGAATTTTAAAGAATGTCAAAGGAAAATAAAAAGGAAACTACCGCATTATTTTTCTAGCTAAATGTGAAGGATAGAGTCATTAACTGGAAGTTTCTGCTTTTAAATCTTAAGGCTATATTTATTGCCAGAGAATTGATGAAAGTGAGTATCCTAGCAGTACAAAGAAGAAAACCAAAGATCAACTGTTGAGCTTACTAAAGACTATTGATGAGGATTCAAAACTCTCTGCCAAAGAGAAGAAGAAACTGCTAGGCCAATTCCATAAGAATCATCCAGACATCTTCACTGAGTATTTTGGAGACTGAGTTTCTAATGTCTATGTCTATGTGCACTTGTATTTTAAGGGCAAATTATGTAGCCTAAAGAAATTTTAAGCTTGGATGTCTAAATATGAAGTTGTACTTTTTTTGAAGTTGTATTTAATAAAAATTTTTATATGTGTGTCAAAAACTATTACTCAGAATGGTGTGTTGCTGTAACAACTGACCTGTTAGGTGAGTTGATTTATAATTTATTCAATTTATATAGAAAATCATTGGGCTGGTGAGATGGCTCAGCAGGTAAGAGCACCCGACTGCTCTTCTGAAGGTCCTGAGTTCAAATCCTAGCGACCACATGGTGGTTCACAACCATCCGTAATGAGATCTGGCGCCCTCTTCTGGAGTATCTGAAGACAGCTACAGTGTACTTACATATAATAAATAAATAAAAAAAAATCATAAGGATTTGGAGGATACAGCAGTAATGTATTTATATAAGACATTACTGGGGGCTGGAGACTGGAAACCATGTCTCGACAAACAAAACAAAACAAAACAAACAAAAAACCCCCCAAAAGACAAAAGTAAGCAGGGACTGGCAAGATGGATTGGGACTGGAGAGATGGCTCAGTGGTTAAGAGCACTGACTGCTCTTCCAGAGGTCCTGAGTTCAATTCCCAGCAACCACATGGTGGCTCACAACCATCTGTAATGGGATCTGATGCCTTCTTCTGATGCGTCTGAAAACAT
>NC_034592.1:88819256-88820333 GCF_900095145.1 Mus pahari | reverse complement strand
AGCACTGACTGCTCTTCCAGAGGTCCTGAGTTCAATTCCCAGCAACCACATGGTGGCTCACAACCATCTGTAATGGGATCTGATGCCTTCTTCTGATGCGTCTGAAAACATCAACAGTGAATTCACATACATAAGTTAAATAATTTGGGTGGAGGGGGGTTGTTTTGTTTTGTTTTTTTGAGACAGGGTTTCTCTGTGTAGCCCTGGCTGTTCAGATCTTACTCTGTAGACCAGGCTGGCCTCAAACTCAGAAATCCGCCTCCCTCTGCCTCCCAAGTGCTGGGATTAAAGGTGTGCACCACCAATGCCCGGCTGTTAAATCTTTAAAAAAGGGAGGAAAGAAGGAAAGAAAGGCAGCTTTAAAAGTGACGAAAGAAGGTCTGGGGAGATGGCACTGTGATCAAGAGCGTGTCTGTTCTTCCAGAAGACCCAGGTTCGATTCCCAGCACCCACATGGTAGCTTACAACTGTCTAACTCCAATTCCAGGGGATTTGGCCCCTTCACACAGACATACACATAGGCAAAGCACCAATGCACATTAAAACAGACCTTTAAAACAAAAAGTGGCGAAAGAGAGGAGATCATGACTTAAGTGTGAGAGGAAGTTTTTAGATCGAGGCTACTGAAACTGTTGAGATCCACATAGTTGGCAGAGCGGCTGCACACTATCTGGTCTACAATCTTTGTTTTGCACATAGTTAAAGCATGAGTCTTTGGCTACTAGAACTAGCACCTTCAGGAAAAGACAGGAACATTCAGTTTCTAACTATTAGCACTGCTCAGGCTTTTTTTTTTTTTTTTTTTTTTTTTTTTTTTTTTTTTTTTTTTTTTTTTTTTTTTTTTTTTTTTTTTTTTTTTTTTTTTTTTGTGTGGTTTTGGTTTTTTAAGCCATGGGTTCTCTGTAAGACCCTAGATGGCCTGGAACTCACTCTAGACCAGGCTGGCCTTGAACTTGGAGATCCAACTGCCTCTGCCTCCTGAGTTCTTAAATTAAAGATGTGTACCACTATCCACCATGCCGTGGTTGTTCATTCTTTTTTATTTCGTATGTCTGTGCACTGTGTGTGTGTGTGTGT
>NC_034592.1:88816213-88819245 GCF_900095145.1 Mus pahari | reverse complement strand
CAACAGTGAATTCACATACATAAGTTAAATAATTTGGGTGGAGGGGGGTTGTTTTGTTTTGTTTTTTTGAGACAGGGTTTCTCTGTGTAGCCCTGGCTGTTCAGATCTTACTCTGTAGACCAGGCTGGCCTTGAACTTGGAGATCCAACTGCCTCTGCCTCCTGAGTTCTTAAATTAAAGATGTGTACCACTATCCACCATGCCGTGGTTGTTCATTCTTTTTTATTTCGTATGTCTGTGCACTGTGTGTGTGTGTGTGTTTGTATGAGAGAGAGAGAGAGAGAGAGAGAGAGAGAGAGAGAGAGAGAGAGAGAGAGAGAGAGAGAGACCTACTGAGGTCCGTCAGAAGAGGGGCTCAGATCCCCTGGAACTGGAGTTCTAGGCAGTTGTGAGCTGTCATGTGGAAGGTGGGCAGCAAGCCCGGATCCTCTTTAGAAGAGAAGCCAGTACTCATAACCGCTGAGCCATGGCTCCAGCACTTGCTCATGCTTCACGAAGGAACATTCTAACATAATGATCTGACCATGGAAAACATTCTAAAAAAAATCACAGTTAAAAGCCAGCTCTGATGACCTGTGTCTAATTCCAATCCTTCAGAGGCTGAAATGGGGAGATGGTGAGTTGCAGGTCAGCCTGAGCTACACAGCAAGATATTGTCTAGGGTTGGAGCAGGGGGCTTACCTCAAATTTACTAACATTTTTAGAAACTATATAACATTTGTGTGTGTGTTGCTTTTCTCCTGCCTTGTGGAGCCTGGGGATCAAGCTCAGGCTGCCAGGCTTTGAGCAGTCCCTTACCCATTGAGCCAGCTGGTCATCCCAAGAATAGGAGGTTTTATGGTAGAGCTGTCATTTTCTGAAGACATGAAAAACTTCAAACCATAGGACCAGTGCTACTCTGAAAATCTTGGAGAACTATGCTGGGTCGCTGTCCTCGATGTCGCTGTGCTCTTACCCATTCATCCCCGAAGTCTGCTAAGGGGCCCATTTCACCTGTGTGCTCAGTGTTTCGGTGACTGTAAACTTGACCTCTGCTCAGCAGAGTCGTCTGTGGGTGAGCACCTCATCCAAAGGCAACCTGCAGACTAAGGAGCTAGGTTTTATGCAAAAGTCAGCTTGGCTGGACAAATCCTACCCGGCTGTAGTGGCTACTCCTGGTTGTCAGCTTGACTATATCTGGAATGAACTACAATCCAGAATTGGAGGGCTCACCTGTGATCCAGATCTTGAGGCTGGAAGACACAAGTTTCTGACCTGGACCTTGACATGGAGATTTTGAGGCATAGTGACCATGAAAAGCTTTGGCCCTGGCAAGGTAGTACAGGCCTTTAATCCCAGGAGATTAAGGCAAGGAGATCTCTGAGTTCAAGGTCAGCCTGGGTTAAAACCAGGTCCAGATCTAGGCATGGCGGAACACACCTTTAATCTGGGCCACACCTGCTGGATATCTACATAAGGACATTGGAAGAAGGAAGATTCACTTCTTGCCTGCTTGCATTTACTTGCCAGCACATCTGTGGGAATCTACTACTACAGAAGACCAGCTGAAACAACTAGCCTCGAGGGACTGAGCAACTTCTAGAACCTTGGACTTCCCATTCACAGCTGACCATTGTTGGGGAGTTGGGCTGCAGACTGTAAGTCATCATAACAAATTCCCTTACTATGTAGAGACGTTCCATAAGTTCTGTGACTCTAGAGAACCCTAGTACACTGACTAGATCTAAAACACAAGGGAGCAACACCAAGGAACCAGAAACAAGGAACAGTTAGAGGGATCCTGTGTGTCCCAAGAGGGTGACAACAATCTACCTCCAGGACAGCTGTTGCCTTTCTCTTTCCATACTGCAGCCTGGCACTAAGCTCCCTTTATCTCAAGGTTAGTTTGAGTTTCCAGTCCTTACAGTCAAAGATTGAACCTGCGTATGTGTGGACATTTATATTTAAAGGGAACCTTTTAAGTATCTAAAGATTACAGATGAATCATCCTAGCCGGGCAGTGGCGTCAAGTGCTTTTGATCCCAGCACTCCAGGGGCAGTCAAGATCTCTGTGAGTTCGAGGCCAGTCTGGGCTACAGAACCAGTTCCAGGACAGCCAAGGCTACATAGAGAAACCCTGTCTGTAAAACAAACATGTCTGTGTTCCATTCTGGTTTTCATGTTTGGATCACCTGGGAAGTTTATTCCTGCCTGGAATTACGGATAGAGATTTTAGATGACACAGTTTTGGAATTTCTGCTTCAGCCGAGCATGTTGACATATGCCTTTAATCCCAGAATTTGGGAGACAGAGGCAATTTGAGCTCTGTGAATTTGGAGCTAGCCTGATCTACATAGGGAGTCCCAGGCTAGCCAAGAGCTAGCAACACGGTGAGAGGTCTTCTCAAAAAGCAAAAACAAACAAATCCCCACAAAAACAAACTAGGCACAGCAGTCTGAATTCAGGGAGAATTGAATGTTCAGTTAGTTGAATATATTTAATTGTATTCTCCTAAAGTGAATCATCTGGGAATTGTTTTATTTTTAACCTGCTGTACTGTATGTGAGTGCACCAGCCACTGCTCACGTGGAGATCAGAGTGTAACTGTATGCAGTCAGTTCTACCTTTTTGAGGTGTGTTCTAGGAATCAACTCAGGTTGTCTGGCTTGCATGTCAAAAGTTTGCTGAACCATCTAGGCATACCAGGGTGGTGTGTTCACGTATTTATATTTAGTGTGTGTGAGCATGTTCGAAAGTGTCACGGCTCACAGGTAGAGACAACTTTCAGGCCTGCTTGTCTTCCCACTATGTGGGTTCCTGAGGTCATTGTGGGATTTAAGGTGTGCGCCACCACACCCAGCTCACTGTTTTCTTTCTTTCTTTCTTTCTTTCTTTCTTTCTTTCTTTCTTTCTTTCTTTCTTTCTTTCTTTCTTTCTTTCTTTCTTTCTTTCTTTCTTTTAAAAAATATTTATTTATTTATTTATTATATGTAAGTACACTGTAGCTGTCTTCAGAGACTCCAGAAGAGGGCATCAGATTTCGTTATGGATGG
>NC_034592.1:88811089-88816051 GCF_900095145.1 Mus pahari | reverse complement strand
TTTTTTGAGACAGGGTTTCTCTGTATAGCCCTGGCTTTCCTGGCACTTTGTAGACCAGGCTGGCCTTGAACTCAGAAATCCGCCTGCCTCTGCCTCCTGAGTGCTGGGATTAAAGGCGTGCGCCACCATGCCCGGCTTTATTTTTTAAAAACATTTTTTATTTATGTGTATGTTTGTGTGTGTGGAGGTGCAAGCTGTTACCCTGAGATCAAGAGAACTAGAGTTACATGTGATCATCAGCCACACACACATCATGTGGATGCTAGGCAGAACTCGGATCCTCTGGAAAAGCAGCAAGCCCATCTGTTATAAAAGGAAAACTATGTGCCTTCTGATAAATGGTTTGAAGGAGCTTAAATCTTTAATAATAATTACCTGTGCTTTTATGGTGTTTGAAACTATCAACCCCCCCCCTCCCATTTGTTCTAGTTATTTAAATAAACCCTCATTTTATAGGTTACTCCTTCGGTTTAAGAATAAGTAATTGAGGAGCGAAGATGTCGGACGAGGAGAAGCTGCCGCCCGGCTGGAAGAAGTATATGAGTCGCAGCTTAGGCCGGGTATACTACTTCAATCACATCACCAACGCCAGCCAGTGGGAGCGGCCCAGCTGCGGCAGCACTGTTGGAGGCAGCAGCAAGAATGGCCAGGGTGAGCCTGCCAGAGTGCGCTGCTCACATCTGCTGGTGAAGCACAGCCAGTCTCGGAGGCCCTCATCCTGGCGGCAGGAAAAGATCACCAGGAGCAAGGAGGAGGCCCTGGAGCTCATCAATGGCTACATCCAGAAGATTAAGTCAGGAGAGGAGGACTTTGAGTCTCTGGCCTCACAGTTCAGTGACTGCAGCTCTGCCAAGGCCAGGGGAGACCTGGGTGCCTTCAGCAGAGGTCAGATGCAGAAACCGTTTGAGGATGCATCGTTTGCTCTACAGACTGGGGAGATGAGTGGGCCCGTGTTCACGGATTCAGGCATCCATATCATCCTGCGCACAGAATGAGGGCAGGCACCTAGCCAGCCTGCTCCAGCTGCTACAACAGCCCAGGGACGCCCTTCCTGCTACTGTCACACAGTATTTATTGTTCCTAAAATGACTGGGAGGGGGACTGAGCTTCCTGTTCCTTGTTTGTCCCCATTTGGGGCTGTCCTAGCCAGGCTCCTTCTGGAGGAATTGACTACAGAAAGGCAATGGGGTTAGGGAGACACCCAGGCTCAGGGGATCAGTGGTGACCTGGTCCCCCAGGTCTTGGAGGCAGGCAGGAGGACCTTTTTTCTTGTTACATTCCTCTGTTCAGTTGCAAAAAGCAGATGTGCCATACCTGGCGACACAGCAACTCAGCCTCAGGGTTCAATGCAGCGCGCTATGCACCTTCCATTAAACCTGAAACCACTAAAAAAATGTATAAGTATGTTAATAAAGCACTAAAAACACAGTTAAATCATGTAGTGACATTTTTGAGAAATTCGGAATTTTAGTTTCTTTAAAAACACAAATACAGCCGGGCAATGGTGGCACACGCCTTTAATCCCAGCACTTGGGAGGCAGAGGCAGGCGGATTTCTGAGTTTGAGGCCAAGTCTGGTCTACAGAGTGAGTTCCAGGACAGCCAGGGCTACACAGAGAAACCCTGTGTCTCGAAAAAACAAAAACAATAAACCCAACAAAACCACAAATACTAAAATATGTTTTCATTTTAATCCCAGGTGTAGGGATGGGGGAACTGCTTGGGGGGGGGGCAATGACGTGTCTGCCAGCAGAGGCATGGTTTTGCCAGCTAGATAGTTTCTATGATTATATGAGTTGGAAAATCTGGGAACTTTTCAGAGGATATATAAATAGTAGGGCCCTGAGTTTACATATGCGGCTTGTTAGTAGTGTTCAAAGAAGAAACAAAAGGAAAAAAATTAAATTCAAGGATCCCTCTCCCACCCCCCTCCGTCCTCTGTCCCTTCCCTCTATGCTTTTTTTTTCTCCCCGGTCTAGTGTTAGAGGGTGAAATGATGGGGGAGAAGAACCTACAAAGTAGCAAAGACTCCTATCATTTATTTAAGATAGAGACAGATAACAAAGTATTTCTGTTGGTGTAGTTAGCTATTTTAGCGCCTCAGGCTTGGAGTGATGTTTTTGTTGTTGCTGGCTTGATTTTTTTTTTTTTTTTTTTTTTTTTTTTTGGTGCAACAATGATCATGCCCGGCCCCAACTTTATGGACCCAGGGACATGATGTTTAGGGGAAATGATCTTCCTTTCTGGAACGCAACTCTCTCCAAGGGCTGCGCTAGGGAACCGCTGCTCTCGCCTTTCTTCCAATCAAGCCTGAGCCTCGGTCACCCAAACACTTCGAAGGGACCGCTCAAGCCAGGGCTCAGAATCCGAAAGAAGCCTGTGAGTGTGTGGGTGTCCAAAATGAAGGCAAGGGAGTGAGGTTGGCCTGGTTGGTGGAATATTCAGTTTTCAAAGTCCTGGCAGGGAAGGTAGCTTCTAAGGCGCCCTACGCTTTACCAACACTTTTAACTGCGCGCCATCGCCTCCGCTTTTTCCCCAACCGCAACATGGCGCCTCCCTGTGCGGCCGGAGCGACATCGAGCCGCGGGCCACCGCGCTCCCTCGGCCGCCCCCCGAGCCCGCATCAGCCTTTCCACACAAAAACGTGGTGGAGCTCAGCTCGGAGCGCCGGATTGCCGAGCCCCTTGGTGACAGCGGGAGAGCCGGCCGCCCGTCCGTACAGGAGCATGGCGCCGCCCCACGCTGGGCAGGCGCATCCCGCCTGCCCCCGCCCCGCACTGAGCGCGGCCAGCGCTGCCCACCGACGCGGGGCAGAGAGGACGGCCAGCAGCTCGGCGGGCGGGTGGGCGAGCCAGGCGCCCCGGCGGGGGTCGAGGCCCAGGTGTCCAGCCCGGCGCGCATCGCTCCCGCCCTTTCGCGTCGCGGGCCCCGCGGGACTCGCGGCCGGAGTGACCCTGGGTGGTCGCCGACGCCGCGGCAGGTGAGCGGGGCGGAGGCCGGCGGGCCGGCCCGGGAAGCACCGGGAAGCGCCCCCCGTTTCTGGGCCTCTCCCAGTCGATCGGGTCCCGGGGATGCCGGGCGGAGCGAGGAGGAGAACAGGGATGGGTGAGGCCCACCCTCCAGGCCGGACTCCGGGCGCGCCCTTGCCGCTCCCTCGCCGACCTAAACATCTGTTTACCACGAAATCTGAACGCGGTTCCTGGCGCCGGGGGGGGGGGGGCAGAGATCTTTTCTTTCGCTGAAAGACCCTTTCTAGAGGATTCTTTTGTGTTCAGCTTGGGCCCGCGTGCAGCTCCGACAGATGCCGGTGCCCGTGCCAGGATCCTCCCCCTCGGTTTCCTGGTTAGGTACCGTAGGGTTTTATGATTGTTGAGTGAATGAATGAGAGCAATTAAATAGCGCCCCCCCCCCCTACATCCTGCAACTCTTTAATTATAGCTGCCAGTGTGGAATGGTGGTGGTGTGGCAGCCTGTGGCCGCATGAAATCAGGAGGCACTTAACTGTAGGAAACTGAAGTCACAGTAAAGACACAGAATCGGACCTCAGTAGTGATGGGGGTAATAGGACATTTTAACAAAAATAGATCACTTTTACTGAAGTTATTGTCACTTTTAAACCACAGATCCTGTGCTACCCTAAACACCTTGAACAACCTCTCCTAACAGTGACATCACACAGATGACACAGGGATTTATGTCTATAAACAAATGGGTATCTGTTCGCCAGGCTTGGGGGGGGGGGTATATTAATAGAACATTTATGGAGAATATGATCTTGGCTCTTGAGAAGTTCAAAATCTAGACAAAGCTTTTTCATTTTGTTTTTAAACTACAAATTAGTGATTTCCCCACCAGACCCCCATTTCCTCCTTCCATCTTTGCTTACTGCCACTTTTCCATTTCAGGCGCCCTGGCTTCTGCCAGAGGAATGAAAATAGCCCACCCTTTTCATTCCCCACCCCCCCATCCAACTTGGTGAAATTCTACTCCTTTCAAAGACAGGTCACATGTCTTCTTTTCTGGGAAAGTTTTCTCAGCTTCCTCCTCTTCAGAATAGCAGCGTCATGCTACTTTGAGTTTCCTTGTGGCTCCTTGCAAGCATGTCTGTCTGTCTCTGATTAGATTGTTTTCAGCTTTCTATCCCTATTGGAATAATCATATTTTGACTGGAAATAAAGGCAGTGATAGATGCCAGCTGTCTCACAATCAGCCTTGCAGGACTTTAGAGAAAAATGTAAACATTTGTAAGGTTGAAGGAAGTGCCCCAGGAGGAGACAGGACCTGAACAGAATCTTGGGGGGACAGGGACAGTCTTTTGTGATTAAAGGCATCTTGCCTCTCCTCTTTTCTGTATCCAGTGAAGGACTTCCTCTGGACAGCTTCCTGGTGTGGGAAGAGGATAAAATTAGATATGTTTTGCTTCTTATAGAATCTGTAGGTAATGAACATTGGATCTGTTGCACTTCCAAACTCTAGTAGGATTTAAGACAATGAAGAAATGGGTTTGGGAAGGAAAAGTTGGGCAGGGAGTGATGGCACATGGTTTTCTGGGATTGAAAGCCCCAGGATCTGAAGTGGGTAGCTCATTATGAGTTTGGGGCCATATCCTGAGTCCTAGGCTAGCTAGGAAGTACATAGAGGGACCCTGTCTCCCCAAAACGGGGGATGGGGTAGGGGCCTGGATTAGGAAGATAAAATACAGCTGGGCATGATGGGTACTCCCTTAATCCCAGCCCTTGATAGGCAGAGGCAGGTGCGTGTAGCCAGGGTCGTGAAATCTTGTTTCAAAAAAAAGGAAAAGAAAAAGAAGCTACTTAAGCATGTAAGGGGGGTTATTTTTGGCCCACAGTCCAGCAGGAGCATGAGGTAGCTGGGTATGTTACATTCATGGCCAAGAAACAGCAACAAAGTCCAGTTCACAGTTCATTTTTTTTTTTTTTTTTTTTTGGTTTTTGGTTTTTGG
>NC_034592.1:88808376-88810915 GCF_900095145.1 Mus pahari | reverse complement strand
ACCTTTGGAAGAGCAGACGGGTGCTCTTACCTGCTGAGCCATCTCACCAGCCCCCACAGTTCATTTCTAAGGAACTTTTGTTAGACCAGAACCCAGCTCAGGAAATGGTGCTGCCCAAGTGTGGGGAGAGTCTTCCCACCTGAGTGAACATGATCAAGAAAACTGCTCACCAGCAGACCCTTGAGCTGAGCCAGCCTGGACAGTTCCCCTTTCCAAGGTGACAGTGAGACTGACTGTCACAACAAGTCTGCAGATTCAATCCCAGGAACTTAAATTGAGCTCTCTTGCGATTCTAGATAATTATACCAAGTGATTCTTCTCTCCAGTGTGCAGAAGTGGGCCAAATCTCTTTAAAACATAGTACATTTCTTTAGGTTCTTTGACTACCTTCCAAATGTGTACTGAGCTGAACTAGTGTTTATGACAATGGTTTGTGATCCTCAAAGTGTTATTATCAGTCTTGTAAATGCTGAAGCGTCATCTTTCTTAACTGGAAATATAAAAACAGAGACGGGTGAGAGGGCTTAAAAACTTTAATGTAATTAAAAGATTTCTTTTATGGGGCTGAAGAGATGGCTCAGCCATCAAGAGCACTGACTATTCATTCTCGAAGAGCACCCATTACCCTCACAACCACCTGATAAGCCCAGTCCTAGGGTATCTGATGCCCTCTTCTGGCCTTTGAGGGCACTGTACACACAGTCTACATATGTGCAGGTAAACACTCATACACATAAAATAAATATCGGGCTGGGAAACTGGTTCAGCAATTAAGAGAACTGACTGCTGTAGCACGTCGTTTCTACTACCCTGCTTTAAGCTCTGGGTGGACCGAACTAAAAGCCACCAACCTGGTTCCCTTGGATCCATGGATGAAAGACACACACACACACACACACACAAGCTTGCTTTTAATATGCTTTTTAGCTCAATGGTTGGGCACTTCTAAGACTCCCATGGCTAACATGCCCTTACCTTCACTCCCAGCTCAACACCTCTAACTCTGCCCTCAGCTTAGTTGCCTGGTTATATTCTCCTTGCTCAGCACCTTAACTCTGCCCTCAGCTTAGTTTCCTTTCTGATCTCCCACCTGCTACCCCAGGCCCAGTTGAGGAAATGGCTGTCTTAGTTTCTATTCCTGGACAAAACATCAGAACCAAGAAGCAAGTTGGGGAGGAAAGGGTTTATTCAACTTACATTTCCACATTGCTGTTCACCACTGAAAGAAGTCGGGACTGGAACTCAAGCAGGTCAGGGAGCAGGAACTGATGCAGAGGCCATGGAGGGATGTTCCTTACTAGCTTGCCTCCCCTGGCTTGCTCAGCCTGCTCTCTTATAGAACCAAGACTACCAGCCCAGAGATGGCACCACCCACAACGGGACCCCCCCCCATCACTAATTGAGAAAATGCCTTGTAGCTGGATCTCATGGAGGCATTTCCCCAACTGAAGCTCCTTTCTCTGTGATAACTCCAGCCTGTGTCAAGTTTACAACACAAAACCAGCCAGTACAATGGCCAATGGCCATTCCTAACTGACATTTCACATGGCTGGTAGCATTCTTTTTTATCTTGTGTCTCCTAGCCTACCTGCGAGAACCTGGAAGTCCCCCCTCTTCTGCCCAGCCATTGGCTGCTAGCATCTTTATTGAGGAACAGGACCTTTAATATTCACATGCAGATTCCAGATCAAAGCATCAGAACTACCCCTGCATCTCACTTTTTCTGTCAAATTAAAAAAAAAAAAACAACAAAAACCTCTTCTCTCAGACATAAATTAAACAGAGGCTGAAGGTTTGATTCTCAGCACCCATGTGTTGTCTCACTATCATCTATAAGTGTAGTTTTAGAGGACCTGGTGCTCTCTTCTGACCAACTCAGGCACCAGGTGCACACACAAGTCGTCCCATCTCTACTCTGCCAGCCTAACCCACTTTCTTAGCCTTCTATCCTGTTCCCAGAAATCCAAGAGGCAATCGACACTGAAGGTCATAGGGTCAAGCAGTTCTACCAGCTAAGACTTCTTAAAGGGCCAGTTGGCTAGCAAGTGGGGATCCTTTAAAGGGCCAGGAGCACAAGATAAATCACAAATACAATAAAATAAATCTCTAGAAAAATGTCCTGTTAACTGGTCTAGACTAGAGTGTCAGATAGTATTCATATTCTTTTTTTTGGGGGGGGGGGTGTCGAGACAAGGTTTCTCTTTGTAGCCCTGGCTGTCCTGAAACTCACTCTGTAGATCAGGCTGGAAATCTGCCTGCCTCTGCCTACCAAGGGCTGGGATTAAAGGCGTGCATCACTGTCCGACCTTTTTTTTTTTTTTTTTTATCATGGTTTTAGCAACTACTTAAAAAGATTTGCCTCAGACTGGAGAGATGGCTCAGCGGTTAAGAGCACTGGCGCGGGGCTGGTGAGATGGCTCAGTGGTTAAGATCACTTACTGTTCTTCTGAAGGTCCTGAGTTCAAATCCCAGCAACCACATGGTGGCTCACAACCATCCGTAATGAGATCTGATGCCCTCTTCTGGAGTGTCTGAAGAC
>NC_034592.1:88803879-88808308 GCF_900095145.1 Mus pahari | reverse complement strand
AAAAAAAAAAAAAAAAAAAAAAAAGCACTGGCGCTCTTCCTGAGGTTCTGAGTTCAATTCCCAGCAACCATATGGTGTCTCACAACCATCTGTAATGGGGTCTGATGCCCTTTCCTGGTGTGTCTGAAGACAGCTACAGTGTACTCATATAAATTAAATAAGTCTTTTTTTTTTTAAAAAAAAAAAAAAAAAAAGTATGCCTCACTCATTTCTCTTAAGCACTTTATAGGATCTAGACAGTACTGTTTCTCATCCCCAGTTACTATTTTTGGTTGTTCTGGAGCTCACTATGTAGACCAGACTCACCTCAGCCTCAGAGATTTACCTGCCTCTCCATGACTATTATTTTTAAATCTAGGGGAAGGGTGTGTGTGTGTGTGCTCACCTGTGCATGGGCATAGAAGGCAGAGATCAGCTCTGAGTAGCTTACAGGCATGACGCAGTGCCTGGATTTTCAGCAGTACTAAGAGCTGAACTCATGCTTTTAGAGCAAGGACTTTGTCTACTGAGACATATCCCTCCCCGTGCCCAGTTATTTTTATTCACACGATAGGACTAGGAATCCATCCATCTCAGCACAGCATTGGAAGGTGGTTAGAAACATGGTTTCCACAATGTTGGTTTTGTTGTTTGAGTTAGTGACCCCAGCCTTGAAGCTGTTCCTTCCTCCACCTGTCAAGTGCTAGGATTACAAGAGCCAGCCTTCCAGTGACTTTTCCTATGAGCTCTAGGCCACAAAAGTAAAGATAGGTATGGTGGAGCAAGTCTGTAGGCCTAGCATTTATGAATTGGAGGCAGGACGGTTGTGAGTTCAAGGCCAGCCTGGGCTACTTGGAGAGCTCAAGGACAGTAGGGGCTATGTAGTGGAATACTGTCTTGGAAGATTTAGGATTGAATCACCACTCCCTTTGCTTAAAGCAGAAGTAGGTGGTTTAAGTATTCTTTCAGTTTAAGCACCCCACCCCCAACTTGTGACATGTATTCAGGAGAGGCATACATTATTCCAGCTATGCCCATGACTTACAGGTACCGTTGGCTAAGTGTGTTTAGTCACTGAGGAAGAGTATAAATGAATAAAACCTTAGCAAGACTGTTGAGAAAACAACTAAAACTACAGCTAAACATTGGCTTAGTCAGTGACGCTGGATGAACACGTTTGGCTCATTGTCTTTCTTTCCTAGGGAAGGAAACAGACTTAACTGAGGATGTCTGAAAACCTTGACAAGCCCCACGTAGACGAAGCAGGAGAGGCAGAGTCGGCTGCCTCTGAGCGAGGCCCGGAAGGTGCTCTGGAGGGCTCAGATGAAACCTTACAGAAAAAAGTGAAGTCGGACTCACCTAGTTCCCACAGAGTGGGAAGACCGCACTGTAAGCAAATCTGACTTTGATTAAAAGCGCTACCTTCGTTTTTTCCCAAGTGGCTTCCTTGGGCCCGTGGTTCTGAGCTATGTTCTCATAGGAGGACGAGACTACCAGTGCTTAGAACTGACATAACAGCAGTTTCCCAGCTGGCAGCCTGGCTGCTGGTGGGTTGACAATTGTTTGAGAAGTTAGAACTTCACAACAGTGAGGCTCTCCACTTTCTCTGAAGTAGCCTGAGAAACAGGAGACAAGAGGGGACCTGGCTTTAACAATGAAAACTCCGAGACTCCTGTGAGCCAGGCCTTATGCAGGTTAAATGAAAAATGAGTGTGTTCACCACACCTTAAATTCATTTCCCCAGGGCTTGGTATCCACAGACTGAAGAGATTCAATTTGCTGAGTGAGAGTGGAAATTATTTGAGGTCCCCGCAGGGAGTCGGCCTCTAGGTGAAAGGTGGCAAGCTCTGCCATAAATTGCCTGGCTTATATGTATTTTATTAAGAATACATGAACTTTTTGAAGTGAATCCAAAAATGCAAGTCTCTAGAAGGGAGTGTCATAGTCTAAGAATGCCGGTGTTGATGTTATCAAACTGCAAATGCGCAGTTGTTCTGCAGAGTAAAAAGAAGGACAAATAGTTTGAGGTTTTGAGGTGTGTTTCTAAAATAGTCAAAGCCATTCCTAAACAATGTATCAGCCACCGTTTCCCAGGGAAGCTTGCGGTAATAGCGTTACCTGGTGTGCATCTGTGACTTACTGTCTCCAGTGTGTGTACTTTGGGAGGTGGGTTTCCATCCCGTTAAGTGAGGCATTCTACCTCCGAGAGTAGTTGTGACTGTGAAGGAATTCATGTGAAGCATTGAGAAGGGTGCTTAGAAGCAGTCAGTGTTCAATAACCATCAGTGTATTATGTCATCTGCTGCATTTTATAACGGTGGGACTTGCCAGAGGCCTGCTCCGGCTAGGGAATGAGCTGAGGTGGAACAGAGTCAGACGAAGGCTGAAGACTGATGGGCCCTGGCCTTGCAATCTTGCTATTTGTGCTTTAATAAGTGTTGGTTTCCTTTCTCTTGCTATTTGTGATTTAATGAATGCTGGTTTCTTTTCTTTCTTGCTTAAGGACCTTTCACTGCCCAGTCAAAAAGGATTGGAACTCATTAACTCTTTGTGAACCAGAGAGAAAAGAAAGGAAGAAAATTGGGGGCTGGAGAGATGGTTCAGCTGTTAAGAGCTCTTGACTGCTCTTCCAAAGGTCTTGAGTTCAATTCCCAGCAATCACATGGTGGTTCACAATCATCTGTAATGGGATCTGATGCCCTTTTCTGGTGTGTCTGAAGACAGTGTACTCATATGCATAAAATAAATAAATCTTCTTTAAAATAAAAGAAAGGAAAAAAATTAAAATCTTTTACATGGGCAGTATGCATACACACACACACACACACATACTCACTCGCACACTCACTCATAGGTGAGTTAGGCCTGACCACCTGTATTATCAACTTCACAAGTATTAATGCATACTTAAAATATTCATACCTATACTTACTTATCCTTGTATATATTTGATGGATGGAGCAAAAGCTCCCATGAACAAGTTCCAACAAGCAGGTGCCGACATAGAAAAAACTTACTCATTCTGGATGAAAAAGAAGCTCCCACCTTTATTGTTCAGAAAAGAAAAAGGCTTCTCCCTTTTTATTGCTGAACAACAGAACCTCTCCCTTATCGTCGTTCTAAGTTCTTCTTTTTTTTTTTTTTTTTGGTTTTCCGAGACAGGGTTTCTCTGTGTAGCCCTGGCTGTCCTGGAACTCACTCTGTAGACCAGGCTGGCCTCAAACTCAAGAAGTCTGCCTGCCTCTGCCTCCCAAGTGCTAGGATTAAAAGCGTGTGCCACCATGCCCGGCCTGATTTACAGAATTCTAATTGCAACTTTCATACTATAGAGGGCTCAAAATTACTTGTATAAATTTAGGAATTCCATAGACTCATTATTAGGAATTATGAAATCATCAATTTGTCTACACAGCATTACTCATATCTTTGTTAATCTGCAGAAAATCTGCCCAATAAGGTGGGCTAGTGTCCAGGTATCATTAGACTGTGTAAGAATGATAGGAAAGGCCAATCAGTAGCAGGAGTCAATCCTGATTTGAGATCTCTGAAGACTCTGTAATTCAGAGTTTACCCATTGCAGCCATGCAAAACGATGGGCCGTCTCCAGCCTGCGTGCCTTCAGCCTTTCCTAGATGGCTCCTGACAGGGACTAAGCGCTGTAGTGTTGATGCTATGGGTTGAGTCAGAAATGTCCTCCACAGGGCTCCAGCTGTGGCACTCTGAGGAGGGAGGGTCCTTGGGAACTGCCCTTTGAGGGGATTGGAGTCCCCAGCCACTTCACTCTCATTTTCTTTCTGGGCTGAACTGAGCAGCTTTTCCAGTCACGTGGACCCTGCTATTATGTGCAGCTCACCACAGACCCAAAGGATGGGTCCAGTAGATCAGGAGCTAGAAATTCCAAACCTGTAAGCCAGCTTCCCACTCCGAATGGGTTTGAGATCCAGGCCCGCCTCAGATTCTCTCTGGACCTAAGTATAACCTTGAACTCCTATTCATCTTGTCTCTGTTTTCTTTCTTTCTTTCTTTCTTTCTTTCTTTCTTTCTTTCTTTCTTTCTTTCTTTCTTTCTTTCTTTCTTTCTTTGCTTGTTTATTTATTATATGTAAGTACACTGTAGCTGTCTCCCAGAAGAGGGAGTCAGATCTTTATAGATGGTTGTGAGCCACCATGTGGTTGCTGGGATTTGAACTCCGGACCTTTGGAACAGCAGTCGGGTGCTCTTACCCACTGAGCCATCTCACCAGCCCCTTGTCTCTGTTTTCAAAATACTTGGTTACTTACAGCCCTGTACTACCATGCCCAACTCCCAGCTCCCAGCTTGTATGTATCTATGTATGTATTTGAGTCAAGTTCTCACCTTGTAGACCTGGCTGCCCTTGAACTCACTTTATTGGTTTGCCTCAAACTCTTTTTTTTTTTTTTTTTTTTGGTTTTTTGAGACAGGGTTTCTC
>NC_034592.1:88795574-88803127 GCF_900095145.1 Mus pahari | reverse complement strand
AATATTTTCCTCCAGTTTTCAAGGAGCCAGGAGCTGCTGAGAAGATTCAGGTTTCCCTTCCCGCTCCAATGCTGGGTGATCGATCGACAACTACAGCTCCAGGAAAGCCAATGCTCTTTCTCCACGTTCGGTACCAGCACTCACATTCGTATAGATGTATCTAGACACACATAATTCTTTTAAAAGTTATTTCTTAAATTGATGTTTGAGCCAAGTAGTAGTGGCGCACGCCTTTAATCCCAGCACTCAGGAGCCAGAGGCAGGTGGATCTCTTGAGTTCAAGGTCAACATGGTCTACAGAGTGAGTTGTAGGACAGCCAGGGCCACACAGAGAAAGCCTGTCTCAAAACAAACAGTTGATGTTGAGCTTCATTAAAAAGGAATTGAAATTTGGATTGGGATTAGGATAAAATTTCTAGCAATTTCTTAAAGGACTCTGAATGTATTTCTGTCATTTTTACTACATATACATATAGAAAGCAATTTTCTCAGAATAAACAAGTACAAAATCACAATGTTGCTCAACTTTGAAAAACATTGAAGATGCCATATATACTTCAGTGTCAACTATTCAGCCAAGAGTTAATTACTTCTATAATTTTTTTTTCCCAGACAGGGTTTTGTTTTTTTTTGTTTTTTTGTTTTGTTTTGTTTGGTTTGGTTTTTTGGTTTTTTGAGACAGGGTTTCGCTGTGTAGCCCTGGCTGTCCTGGAACTCACTCTGTAGACCAGGCTGGCCTCAAACTCAGAAATCCGCCTGCCTCTGCCTCTGCTGGGATTAAAGGCGTGCACCACCACGCCCGGCTATAAAGTATTTTTATAAGCATATCTATCAGTGTGCAAATTCCCCCCTCCCCCATGTCTGTCTCTAAGTCTCTGTCTTTGTCTCTGTCTCTCTCTTCTCAAAACAGGGTTCCTCTGTATAACCTTAGCTGGCCTACAACTCACTCTATAGACCAGGCTGGCCTTGAATCTACAGAAATTTGCCAGTCTCTATCTCTCAAATTCCGAGATTAAAGTCATGCACCATCACACCAGCTGAGTGGCATTCGTTTGTTTGTTTGTTTGTTTTTGAGACAGGGTTTCTCTGTGTACCCCTCCCTGTCCTGGAACTCACTCTGTAGACCAGGCTGGCCTCTGATCTCAGTCAGAGCTCTGCCTGCCTCTGCCAGCTGAGTGCTGGGATCAAAGACCTGGGCCACCACCACCTGGCTGTCATCCTTTTGTAGATGCATGTCAGTATTTAACTGTTTTAGAAATATTAAGCTGAGTAGTGGTCGTGCATGCCTTTAATCCCAGTACTTGGGAGATAGAGACAGGCGGATCTCTGTGAGTTCAAGGCTAGCCTAGTCTACAAAGGAAGTTTCAGGACAGCCAAAGCTATGCAGAGAGAAACCTTGTCTCAGAAAACCAGAAAAGAAATATTTTGTTAAAAATACTATGCTTGCCCTCTGACTACATATACAAATACATGTGAGTGTGCCAGTCTCTCTCTGTGTGTATGTATTTGAGTCTATTTCTGAATTCTTTGTCAATCTATGTGTCTATATATTTAAAACCTTACAGTCTTGAAATCAGCACAAATCTTGTAGCTGCCTTTGTAGAGTAGTCATGGCTCTCTGGGTCTTTTGCATTTCTATATAAATTTTAGAATCAATTGGGAAATTTCAAAAAAGTCTGCTGGGTCTTTGGTTAGAATATTGACTTAGAGGAAATTGACATCTCTATTATATCAAGAATTGAAAAAGTATTATGTAGGCTTTATTTTAGATATTTGTTATATCTTACCAATATGCATGACATTAATTTTATTTTTTTTATTTTTTTATTTTTTTAAAAAAGCTTTATTTATTTATTATATGTAATTACACACATAGCTGTTTTCAGACACTCCAGAAGAGGGCGTCAGGTCTTGTTACAGATGGTTATGAGCCACCATGTGGTTGCTGGGATTTGAACTCCTGCTTGTGGACGTTGTACATCGTGGTGCGGAGCCTAGTGCGCACCACGATGTACAACGTCCACAAGCAGCTTTTCAGCAGCAATGGGGAGCAAAGGAAATGAATGCAGTTGGCAGGGAATTTTTTTTTTTTTCACCTAGAAACTTTTCATCTGTTAAACCTTGGGCAAAGCAGTGACATTGCTTATCTGTTTGTTTAATCTGTTTATTTATTTACATCCCAAGCACTTCGCCCACCCCCACCGTGTTGCCTGGTTTTAAGGTGAGACCTTATGTATAAAACCCAGGCTGGCCTTGAACTTCTGAGTCTTCTGCCTCCACTTTCCTAGTTCTGGAACTGTAAGATGATGACAACAATGACTCTTCCTCCTCCTTTCTCCTCCTCCTCCTCCTCCTCCTCCCCCTCCTGCTACTCCTTTTTTTTTCCTGAGAGGATCTTGGCTGTCCTGTAACTAGCTCTGACCTTGAACTCACAGATATTTGCTTGCCTCCCAAGTACTGGGATTAAGCTAACTTTTTGTTTTCTGTTCAGCAATCTTAGAGGGAATCGTGTTTTATGTGTTCTATGAATGTTTATTACTTTTAGGATTCTAGGTAAAGGGAAGCTGCGACAAAGCCAGGCCTGCTGTTTGAAGTGTTGGGACAGAGTTCTCAGTGCAGCTGCCATCGCTGTAACCTAACAGACTTCTCGTGCTGGATTCTGTTGCAGCCAGTCCCCCTCGGCTTGTCACTGTAGAGGAACTTCTAGAAACAGCGAAAGGAGTCACCAACATGGCTCTGGCCCATGAAATTGTAGTAAATGGAGACTTCCGGATTAATGCTGTTGAATTAGCCGAAGGCAGGTGCGTGCATGGACTTGTGTACTAACTACAATCCATTCCAATTCTGGGAATGGATTTTCGTTCAATGCCAGTGTGTTTAAGTACATTCTACCTTTTTTACATCAGTGATGAAAATATTTCTAGGTCAGGAGTGACTGTTGTGAACTTGGGTCTGAAAGCCACGTGTACTTCAGGATACAAATAAAGGCTCTGGAGTCCGTGAAGACCTTTGATGCCATCGTTTCCCTATTAGGATGTAGTAGCCACTCTTGTTTTTCCAATGTTGTCAGTGCGCTGTTTCGTTCACTTCTGTTAACTGTGTCATCTAATTCCCAGCCAGGTGAGGTGGCACATGCCCATAATCCTAACGCTTGGGAAGTAGAGACAGAAGGATCAGTTCAAGGTCCTCCTCAACTATGTAGTAAGTCAGAAGCCAGACAGGGCTACAGTGATCCCCTATGCCAAAAACCCAGAAACAAAACAAGATAATAATAAAAGGTAAAGGCTGGAGAGATGACTCAGTAGTTAAGGGTACTTACTGCTTTTGCAAGATAACTTGAGTACAATTCCAGGCACCTATGCTGGGCAGTGTACAATCACCTGTAACTCCATTTCCATGGAGAGTCATTGCCTCTGGCTCTGTAGGCACCAGTATTCACATATGTGTATCATAGGAACTTGCTGAAGTCAGAGAAATGAAAATTACCAACTCTGAATTCTCTACAGTCTTTCAGAAATTTAAAATGTGTGTATGTTAGCTGGGTGTGGTGGTGCAAGCCTTTAATCCCAGCACTTGGGAGGCAGAGGCAGGNGGATTTCTGAGTTCGAGGCCAGCCTGGTCTACAAAGTGAGTTCCAGGACAGTCAGAGCTATACAGAGAAACCCTGTCTCGAAAAAAAAAAAAAAGTGTGTATGTTTTTCCTGCCTGCATTTATGTGTGTCATGTGCATGTGTGATGTCCACGGGGTCGGAAGACAGCGTTGGATCTCCTGGACCTGGAGTTACGGAGAGTTGTGAGCCACCATGTGGGTGCTGGGAAGTAAATCCATATCTGTTGCCATAAGAGCAGCACACGCCTTCACTGCTGAGACGTCTCTCCAGCACGCCAGTCTTTCCCTGATGACGTTGTTATGGCTCGTCACCGGATTCATGTTGGCTATTAAGTGAGGTGAAAGCCACTCTTCTTAAGAGGCAAAATAAATAGTGTGTCATCAGCTTATACCCAGTACGCATTTCCTTGGTTCCTATGGTTTTAAAGATTTGTTACTCTATAGACACAGAGTTTATAATTTTGAAAGTGATTTTAAACACAGGCATACATAATATTTGACTTTTTATTTTTTCCTGATGTCTTTAGCTTGGAGAAGAGAGTAAAGGAGATTGTACATAAAGCATTCTGGGATTGCTTGAGTGTCCAGTTAAGTGAAGACCCCCCAACATATGACCATGCCATCAAACTTGTCGGAGAGATCAAAGAGGTAAGACTAAGAGTGAGTGGTGCTTAGGGACCGTTTACTATGCCAGAAAACTAAAGAAATCAAGGGCCCCAAAGTTAATTTATTTGAAGGAAATTGGATTATTTGATGTAGCCACTGCTGCCCTTTAAAGTCTTTTTTTCAACCAAGTCATGATAACTGAAGGTTCTGCTTTTGTCCAACGAAGAAAATGTTCATATTGCTTAGAGACTACAAAACTTGCATTATGAAGTAGAGTATTTATGAATTTTTAGTAACTAACATTCAATTTATATTAGCCAAAAAGTAGTTATGCCTTGGGATAGAAAAGGCTGGGGATGGAGGACTTTCCTTGGTGGCTTTAACCTTCATGCTGAAGAATTGTTACCTGGGTAGAATCAGTGGTTGGCTCACAGGTTTCCATAGCAACTGACCTTTCCTTTGCTTATCATTGATCAGTTTTAGGCAAACATGGTAATACATACCCTGATGCTAGCTAGCCCTTGGGAGGCTGGATGGTAGCTAGCGTGTAGGCAGATGGGGCAGCACATCAAGACCCTGCCCCCAAGAACACACACAAACCAACTAACCAACTCCCAGTGTTCTCTCTGGTCCAGGCGATTGCTAGAATATGAACAAAGCTTAACTAGTTATTTTTAATGATTCATGCGCATGCTTGTCTGTATATTTGTTAAATAAGAGGCTGAAAATATGTGCATTATAATAGCAATAGGTAATCCTTTCCTTTTGAATAGTAATAAATCCTTTATGTATAGTAAAAATGATTCATGACTGAGAAATTCTGATTAAACCTAGCTATGCTCTCTTGTAGACTCTGTTATCTTTCCTGCTGCCTGGTCACACTAGACTAAGAAACCAGATAACTGAAGTCTTGGATCTGGAGCTGATAAAACAAGAAGCGGAGAATGGGGCCCTCGACATTTCCAAGCTGGCAGAGTTCATTATTGGCATGATGGGGATATTGTGTGCACCTGCTCGAGATGAGGAAGTTAAAAAACTAAAGGGCATTAAGGAAATAGTGCCTCTCTTCAGGTATGGACTGTGTCCATAGCAGTACTTCTAGTTGAAAACCCATTGCAGATTTATATTTCATAAAGCCTAGGAACTCAGTCATTTCAAAAGTATTTCTAAAACAAACATCTGAAAACACAGAAATGTTAGAATTTTGTCACTAACTGCCACTGTTTCTGTAGCTCTAAGAGGCTAAGGTAGGACCTTGATTTCAAATCTATTTTGGGGGCACACAGTGAGATACTGTCTTAAAAAAAAAAAAAAAAAGAATGAGTAAGGGCTGCAGAGATGGTTCCGTGGTGGAAGAGGGCAGGCTGCTTCTCCAGAGGACCCAGGTTCAATTCCCAGCAACCACATGGCAGTTCACAACCATCTGTAACTCACACAGGCATACATGTAGGCAAAATACCAATGCACATAAAATTGTCATTTAAGTATGACTGAATTAAATAAATAAGTAAAATAAAGAAGAGAGAGAAGTGACTCTCAGGATGTTCTAGCTTGTGTCATTGCCATAAAACTACCGAGCACAACTAACCCCTTGCCAACTTGACACACAAACATATCACTCTTCAATTAGAACCATTTCTTTCTCATTTAGCTCCAAGATGGCACAGTAATATTAATATCACAATATAAAACGTACATAACTTTAAAAGTCCCATGGTGTTTATAAATTCAATTACACTAAGAGTTCAGTCTCTTTAAAATACTCAGCCGGGCGTGGTGGCGCACGCCTTTAATCCCAGCACTCGGGAGGCAGAGGCAGGCGGATTTCTGAGTTCGAAGCCAGCCTGGTCTACAGAGTGAGTTCCAGGACAGCCAGGGCTACACAGAGAAACCCTGTCTCGAAAAACAAAAAANAAAAAANAAAANAAAAAAAAAAATACTCAAGTCTCTAAAATCCCAAAATATCTTTTTTTTAAAAAATATTTATTTATTATATCTAAGTACACTGTAGTTGTCTTCAAACACACCAGAAGAGGGCGTCAGATCTCTTTACAGATGGTTGTGAGCCACCATGTGGTTGTGGGATTTGAACTCAGGACCTTCAGAAGAGTAGTCAGTGCTCTTAACCTCTGAGCCATCACTCCAGCCCCCAAAATATCTTTTAAAAACTCAGTCTCTCAACTGTGTTGGCTTTTATAAAAATCGTAATTAAATTAAATATTTTACCTCAAGAAGGAAGAGCCAGGGCATAGTCACAAACAGGTTAAAGCAAAACCAAACTACGACTGTGTAAATCTCTCAATGTCCAGTGTCTGGGAGTCACTCCTGATATTTTGGGTTCCTCCAAAGAGCCTGGGCCATCTGCCCTATGCAATACACAGAGCTTGTCTTCTAGGTTCAGGCTGGCTCTAGATGACTGCTGCTGTTCTTGGAGGTTGTTCCATGGTATTGGCATCTCCAAAATGCTGGGGTCCTCTGCAACTAGGATGTACCTTGACCAATAGCCTCGCCTGGGCTCTCATCGTGGTGCAAAGCCTCAACTTTCCTCATGACTCCTTCAATGCTGGGCTGCTTCTGCTGTCCTGGCTCCACCTTCACCAATGGCCTCTCCTGGCCTCTCAGGGTGCCAAGCCTCAGTTGCTTTTCCTGATCCCTTCATGCCTTCAAAATGAGTTCAACCTGGTGACTCTTACACCGTCCCAAATTCAGCTGCTAGTATGAGGGAGAATGTTGGTCACCTCAGGAACACGGCTTCTGTGTACTGACTGTTGAAACGCCTCCAGAAGGTTTCACCTTCGTGATGCTGGTTTCGTAATCACCACACATTTCTTAGCTTCACCTAGCCAGCATCAATTGTCCCAGGAATGCGAAGGTTTTACTAAAGTGTTTCTGGTCTCTTGTAAATCATAACTGATTCTTCACCTCTGGCTAACAACGTAAGAACCACAGGTTGTCAACTCAAAATAGCAAACAGCCTTGATAGTGTCTTTAAGTGACTCTCCCACTTCCCTCTGGAACTTCACATGCCAGTCTGCACTGCTCTTAACAGATTCCAAGCTCCCACAGAAAAGCTCACTCAGCTTTGAACACTCGATGGCTTTTCTAGCCCAAAGTTCCAAAGTCCTTCCTCAAACCTCCCCAAACAACATGGTCAGGTCTGTCACAGTGATACCCCATGATCCTAGTACCACTTTGTCTTGGGGTTCCTATTGCTGTGGTGAGATACCATGACCAAAAACAACTTGGGGAGAAAAGGGTTATAATTTTTTTTTTTAAGATTTATTTATTGTTATATTTAAGTACACTGTAGCTGTCTTCAGATATACCAGAAGAGGGC
>NC_034592.1:88786022-88795024 GCF_900095145.1 Mus pahari | reverse complement strand
CTGTCTTCAGACACTCCAGAAGAGGGCATCAGATCTTGTCACGGATGGTTGTGAGCCACCATGTGGTTGCTGGGATTTGAACTCTGGACCTTCAGAAGAGCAGTCGGGTGCTCTTACCCACTGAGCCATCTCACCAGCCCCTTAAAACTTTTTAAATTAAGATTTTATTTTATTTTTATTTCATATACATTGGTGAAATCCCTGCATGTATGTCTATGTGAAGGTGTCCGATCGCCTGAAACTAGAGCTGCCATGTGGGTGCTGGGAATTGAACCTGAGTCCTCTGGAAGAGCATTTGGTGCTTTTAACCACTGAGCCACCTCTCCAGCCCTAAAGCCTGCTTTCTTATAGAACCCAGGACCATCAGCCCAGGGATGGCACCACCCACAGTGGTCTGGGCCCTCCCCCATCAGTCACTAATTAAGAAAGTGCCCTACAGGGCTGGTGAGATGGCTCAGTGGGTAAGAGCACCCGACTGCTCTTCCGAAGGTCCAGAGTTCAAATCCCAGCAACCACATGGTGGTTCAACCACATGGTGGTTCATAACCATCCATAACAAGATCTGATGCCCTCTTCTGGAGTGTCTGAAGACAGCTACAGTGTACTTACATATAATAAATAAATAAATAAATTAAAAAAAAAAAATAATGTTTAAAGAAAGTGCCCTACAGGCTTGCCCACACCCCAATCTCACGGAGGCTCCCTCCTCTCTCATGACTCTAGCTTTTGTCAAGCAGACATAAAACCAGCCAGCACAGGTCCTCTGGAAGAGCAGGAAGTGCTTTTAACTGCTGAGCCATCTCTCCAGTTCCTAAATTCATTTTTTCTTTCTTTCTTTCTTTTTAATTTTAAAGATTTATTTATTTATTTATTATATGTAAGTACACTGTGGCTGTCTTCAGACACACCAGAAGAGGGCATCAGATCTCATCACAGATGGTTTTGAGCCATCATGTGGTTGCTGGGATTTGAACTCATGACCTTCAGAAAAGCAGTCAGCGCTTTTAACCACTGAGCCATCTCTCCAGCCCCTAAATTCATTTTCTTTTTCTTTCTTTCTTTTTTTTTTTTTTTTTTTTTTTTTTTTTTTATTATATGTAAGTACACTGTGGCTGTCTTCAGACACACCAGAAGAGGGCATCAGATCTCATCACAGATGGTTTTGAGCCATCATGTGGTTGCTGGGATTTGAACTCTGCACCTCTGGAAGAACAGTCGGGTGCTCTTACCGGCTGAGTCATCTCACCAGCCCTAAATTCATTTTCTTAATCCATTTTTTTCATGATTTCCCAGATTTCTTTTGCTGCCTCTTCTAAAATGAAATACATATCTCATTCCCTTTAAAGTATTATGACTTTAAAAGTATTTTCCTTTAGGGCTGGTGAGATGGCTCAGCAGGTAAGAGCACCCGACTGCTCTTCCGAAGGTCCTGAGTTCAAATCCCAGCAACCACATGGTGGCTCATAACCATCCACAATGAGATTTGACTCCCTCTTCTGGAGTGTCTGAAGACAGCTACAGTGTACTTACATATAATAAATAAATAAAATAAATCTTAAAAAAAAAAAAAAAGTATTTTCCTTTAAAGGCATCATGACTGCCTGCTTCTACATTTTTTCTCTCTTTTTCAGGGCAATATTTTCTGTGCTGGACCTAATGAAAGTTGACATGGCCAACTTTGCCATCAGTAGCATTCGGCCACACCTCATGCAGCAGTCAGTGGAGTATGAGAGGAGGAAGTTTCAGGAAGTGCTGGAGAAACAGCCGAGTGAGTAGCTCTGTTGCCAGTTTTCTTCAGCTTTTGTCTTGTAACACGTTTCAGAAAAGCCAGTGACTAGAGCCCAAGGTGAGAATGTGTGGCCGTAGTGTGCTTTGAGGAAGGAACAGCATGGGATGCTGTTAAGCATCAAAAAACAAAATAAGGAGGAATAAACTCATCTGACAAGAGCTATGTGGGTAGGACTTGAGAGTAAAAATGGAAAGCATGAAGATTACTAGCTTAAATTTTTATTTTTCCCAAAGGAAAACATTAGTTTCAGCTAAATTATATTTCGGGTCTTGATGTTTGTCCTTGATGGCAAATCTCTGTTAATTAGCTTCTCTCCTGCTGATGGGAACGGCAGGGAATGTCACTTTACCTCTTTCCTTATGCATTAACTCCGTATTCACAACCAGGAAAGGGCAGCTTTCACTCTGCGTGGTGGTGGTGTTTAGTTGGTGGGGTTTTCTGTTTGGTTGTTTTTTTGGGGTTTTTTATTTGTTTCTGTGTCAGGGTCTCAGGGTAGCTCTGGGTAGAGAGCAGCCTTGCCTTTCCAGGGGCAGGATTAAGGCATGCACCACCACACCCAGCTTTTGTTTTGTTTTTGAGACCAGGTCTTATTCTGCAGCCCAGGTGGCCTGGAGTTCATTGTGAAATCCGGGCTGGCCTTAAACTATGACAGTCTTTCTGTCTTTGCTTCCCCAAGTGCTGGGAAGAAAATGGCATTTTTACAAGCTTCACATGACTTCAGGTAAACAATTGACTGAGTCTAGTACAGCTGTGATTGTAGGATGCCTTCAGGTGCCGTGCATGGTGCATTTCATGTAGCACAGCTTTGCCGATGAGATGGGACCGGCAGTCTGAATAGATCTTGTTGCCTGACCAGGTTGGTTAATTCAGTGGCCACGGAAGTTAATTCCTGCAGCCTTATATGGAAGCTTGGGGCCGGGAGGAGTGGAAAGAGGGGAGAGAAGAAGTAGTGGGAGAAGATTGGCTGACACACTTCAGTCTGTCTGGGGCCACAGTCTTCTAGGCTAAAGAGCGTGGCAGAGTCAGGTGCCAGAAGCTGAGTACTGCATGGGTGCCTACCCAGAGTCATCACAGTCACTTGTCCACCACTTGAAGGTTGCGAACGCCTGAATGCCACAGAGAAAGGCTGTCTCTACCAGGCTAAAGGCAGGATGAGGCCATGCATATCAGCAGTCAGGACCAAACTGAGAACTCTGAAGAGAACAGAGGTGCATGGTCAGCACCAGGGAGGAGCTGACAGTGGCTGTAACCCCAGCTTCCACCAGGGCTGCACCTCTGCCAAGGAGCACTTTTTACTCAGAATGTGGAGGACACTGGGGTTCTGATAGGTACCCGTGTGTTACTAACTTAGGAAAGCAGAGAGGGCATAAAGGCCACTGAAAGCCATCTGAGGGCCCCCTCTGACATGCTCCCAGTGCAATGAGTCACACCAGAAACAGGGCTCTTGTCCTGTTTGCGAGTCAGAAGTTTTAGTATCCCTCAGAGCTGCAGTCAATCTGGGCTTCCAGCCACCTCGAATGTGGTCACTACTAGAGAAAAGAGTAGGTAGGAAGGAAGCAGGCAAGGCCAGGCTAGGCTCTCTCGCTGCCAGCCGTGAGGCAGGTGTCATGCATTTCTTTATAACAGGAGTCTTCTATTAAGATTTGTCTGAGGTCACGAAGCTATCGATAAGCAATATGGTGATTTGGATTCAGTCTGTGGATTCCAAAGTTCATTCTCTACCTTGAATTTCACTGTAGAAACACTCTCCATTAAGGTAATTCCAAGAGGTGTCCCTGCAAATGTCAGGGTGATGAGTGTAGCCCTGTTTTCCACAGACTCCCTGGACTTTGTCACACAGTGGCTGGAAGAGGCCACAAATGACCTTTTGACTCAGAAGTACAGACATGCCCTGCCAGCTGGGGGAGGCGCTGCTGGCTCTGGGGATGCCCCACTGCTGACCCCTGTTTCTGTCCAGAATCACGCCTACCTGAAGCTTCTGAAATGGGACCACTTCCAGAGACCTTTCCCTGAGGTAGGTGCTACTGGGCACCTTAACCATTCATACCCTATCTCAAGTTGCACAGTTTTTTTTGTTTTTGTTTTTGCTTTTTTAAAGAATCATGTTATTCTGATACAAATCACATACCAAAAATGTCTTCACTTGAAACTGTAACTACTTTAAGTTTTCAGTGTATAACATAGTGGGTTTCATGGTGACAGTTCATATACTGCTCATCCTCACCCTTTCTTTTTTTTTTTTTTTCGAGACAGGGTTTCTCTGTGTAGCCCTGGCTGTCCTGGAACTCACTTTGTAGACCAGGCTGGCCTGGAACTCAGAAATCCACCCGGCTCTGCCTCCCGAGTGCTGGGATTAAACGCGTGCACCACCACGCCCGGCATCCTCACCCTTTCTACTGTCCCTTCTCTTTCTCTTTTCTGCTTGGCTTTACATTTATGTGTCTTTCTTCCTTTTCTTCTCTTTCTGTATATGTACATATGTGTACATTCTACATATGAGAAAATATGCAATGTGGTCCTTCTTTCCAGTCCCTCATTATTCTCTCTTGTGTCCTCCCTTTGTGTTTTGAGACAGGGGTTCTCCACGTACCCTTGGCTGTCCTGGAACTTGCTATGCATTCCTGGATAGTCTTGAACTCGTAGAGATCTACCTGTCCCTTCCTCCTTAGCATGTGCCACTCAGTGCTTTCTCGTATGTTTTCAGACTTATACAGTCCCCCTTGCGACATTGTCAGCAGCGGACTTTTCTCCTTCTTCCAGTTCTGCTTTCCATATTTGTCTGTTCTGGATAGTTCTTATTGTTGTTTGTTTGTTGTTGTTTTTGTTTGTTTCTTAAAGATTTATTCAATGTGTATGAGTACACTGTGGCTGTTTTCAGACACACCAGAAAAAGGCATCGGATCCCATTACAGATGGTTGTGAGCCACCATGTGGTTGCTGGGAATTGAACTCACGACCTCTGGAAGAACAGTCAGTGCTCTCTCCAGCCCCTGGATAGTTCTATAAACAAGTATACATCTGGCTCCTTTTGGGAAGCACAGTGGGGCATGGACCACTTTTTTTTTTTTTTGAGACAGGGTTTCTCTGTGTAACCCAGGCTGTCCTGGAACTCACTTTGTAGACCAGGCTGTCCTCGAACTCAGAAATCCACCTGCCTCTGCCTCCCAAGTGCTGGGATTAAAGGCATGCGCCACCATCGCCTGGCATGGACCAGTTCTTAATCATTTGATTTTTCATTGTACTTAAAGAATTACTTGTTTTTACATTTGCTTATGTTGTCGTGGGAGGTGAGTTTGGGAGTATGGTCAGAGGACAACTTTCAGGGATTGTTCTTTTTTGTTTGTTTGTTTGTTTTTATTTTTTTCGAGACAGGGTTTTTCTGTATAGCCCTGACTGTCCTGGAACTCACTTTGTAGATCTGGCTGGCCTCAAACTCATAATCAGGAATTGTTTTTGTCCACCATGTGGGGTCTGAGGATCAAACTTAAGTGACTGTGCTTGAGAGCAAGTGTCTTTACCTACTGAGCCATCTTGTTTTCTCTGTGTAGCCCTGGCTGTCCTGGAACTCACTCTGTAGACCAGGCTGGCCTTGAACTCAGAAATCTGCCTGCCTCTGCCTCTGCCTCCCAAGTGCTGGGATTAAAGACATGAGCCACTACTGTCCGGCTCTGCTGAGCCATCTTGAAGACCCTATTGTGCTTTGAATTGTAAAATATGACATGAATATGCCATTTTTACCATTTCTAAGTGTATGGTCAAGTGACATTAAAGACATATATGTCACTGTGCAGACATTCTCACTGCAGAGTCTTTCCATCTCCACAGACTCTGAAACTCTAAGTCAGTGTGGTAGTTTGAATGAAAATGGCCCTGTAGGCTCATATAACGGCATGCGTAGGTCCCAGTTACTGGACTGTTTGGAAAGGATGAGGAGGTAGGTGTGGGTTTGTTGGAGGTGTGTCACTGGGAGTGAGTGGGCTTTGAGGGTTTTTTCTTTCTTTCTTTTTTAAGATTTACTTTTTTGGGCTGGAGAGATGACTCAGTAATTAAGAGCACTGGCTGCTCTTCCAGAGGACTCAAGTTCAATTCCCAGGACCCACATGGCAGCTCACAACTGTCTGTAACTGCAGTTCCAGACACTCTTAGACAGACAGACATACAGACAAAACACCAATGCTTGAAGTAAAAATAAATAAAATTTAAAAGATTTGTTCTGAGAAATATTAAAAAACAATCCATGCTGTGCCAGGAGTCTCTGGCAGGCTGGTCAGCTGGGCACTGGCGGGCATGGCCAGCCTGTTCTCATCTGGTGGAGACTCTCTGACTCAGCTCTGAAATCTCTCCACCTAGCTTGCGACATTCCCACCAACAGGTCGCTACCACACCAACCCCACGCTTCAAAATTCCCATGGCTTTTTGGGGTGCACTGCTTGCAAACCCATACTTTGCAGCTGTACCTTTCTCTCTGGAACCTAACTGAGTTACCACGTGAATAAAAACACCACACAAACTTAGTTCAGAATCAGTGATAACTCAATCGCTGGGCGCAACAACTAGAATCCTAATCTTGTAAGCCTTATTAAATCTAAGTCCTTCGGTGGCAAATCCTAGTGGATTTGCCATCTAAATTGGGGGACCACTTGTAGCTACATCTTGTCCTCCTGCTGTCCCCATCCAAAAGCCTGAATCTCTCTTCTGCCTCTTCCACTCCCTGTCTGACCCAGAAGTTGGAAGTCCCGTCCCCCCCCACTAGCAGCTCCTCTTGGAGAAGCTGAATTAGCATCAAAATACAAACAGCGCCAGCCAGGGCTATCCACAACAAAGATTTATTTTTATTGTTTTGTAATTGTGTGTGTAGATGTCTGTGTGGACATGTGCATGTGAGTTCAGTGCCCACAGAGGTCAGAAGAGGGCATCAGATCCCCTGGAGCTAAAGTTATAAGATGTTAGGAGCCACCATGAGGGTGCTCAGAAGAGGACCCCATGTGGTTGCTCTGCAAGAGCAGCCAGTTCTCTTCACCACTGAGCTTCAAGGTTTCTGAAGCTCATCCCAAGCCACGTTCGTTAGCTCCTTCTCCAGCACCATTGCCTGTCTTCTCCCTGCCATGCTGGTATAAACTAACGCCCAAAGTATAATCAAGTCCCCAGTTAAATGCTTTCTTTTAAAGAATTGCCTTGGTCGTGGTGTGTCTTCACAGCAATGGAACAGTGACTTAGACAGAATTCCCTATCCCTCGTGGCTCTTGGTAACTACCGTTTTACTGCAAGTCTACACATTTAATAACTCTAGGAGTTTAATTTTTATCTTCTGTTTGTTTTGGCTTTTTCTGACAGGGTCTTCTGTGGCCCAGATTGGCCTTGAACTTCCAACCTAAGCCTTCCAAATGCTATGATAACAGGCCCAGGGGCTGGTGAGATGGCTCAGTGGTTAAGAGCACCTACTGCTCTTCCAAAAGTCCTGAGTTCAAATCCCAGCAACCACATGGTGGCTCACAACCATCTGTAATGAAATCTGATGCCCTCTTCTGGAGTATCTGAAGACAGCTACAGTGTTCTTACATATAATAAATAAATAAATAAAACAAGCAAACAAGCAAACAAACAAAAAAACAGGCCCAGCATGTCCAGGTACATTGTGTACATGGAATCATGCCACATTTCTCCTTTTGTGCCTGGCCTACTTATGATGTCTTCTGGGCTCATAATATCATTCTCCTACTGTGTGGGCACACCTTGTTTCCTTCCCAGCTGGGACTGTGGCTGCATACTGTGTGGATATTTAGCTTCAACTCTATAGGTTATACCCTGGGTCACAATTTCTGGGTAGACTCAAGGCATATCACTTTGAGAAACTGCTCGCCTGTTCTCACAGCCCCACCAGTGGTGTGAAGTGCTTCCTGTCTGCACTACCAACTTTTTATACTGTTTTTATTCAATTTGTCATTTTTTTTTTTTTTTAAGAAAAGGTGTAGAGCCGGGTGTGGTGGCGCATCTCTTTAATCCCGGCACTTGGGAGGCAGAGGCAGGCAGATTTCTGAGTTCAAGGCTGGCGGATTTCTGAGTTCGAGGCCAGCCTGGTCTACAAAGTGAGTTCCAGGACAGCCAGGGCTATACAGAAAAACCCTGTCTCAAGAAAAAAAAAAAAAAGAAAGAAAGAAAGAAAAGAAAAAAGAAAAGGTGTGTATGGGTGTTGTACACCTTTAATTTCTGAGTTCAAGGCCAGCCTGGTCTACAGAGCGAGTTCCAGGACTTCTAGGGTTACACAGAGAAACGCTGTCTCAAAAACACCAAAAAACCAAACCAAAACAAAAAAACCCACAAAAAACAAAAAACAAAGACCAAAACCAAACAAAAAAAAGAAAGAAAAAAAATTAAAAAACCATAATAACAAACAAGCAAACAAGCAAACAAAAAACCCTGGTTTTGCTTCACAGCTTGTTCTCCAGAAACTTCTGCCACTTCCACAGTGAGCATTATTCTAAACAGGTCTAGCTGCAGGAACCGTTCAAGCGGATGACTAACGAGGGGTTCCCCACTTCCCTGGCAGAAGCTAATGTGGCTTCCTCTGTCTTCTTGGAGGACGCTTGTTCCTTTTTCCAGCTTTAGACCTGCAGGTTCTGTAAACGTCTTTGTCATGGCCCCTATGTTTCCTTTCAAGAGCTGTAAGCTTCCCTTCTTGCCTGAGTTCCCTGTTGGCACTAAAGGGGACCTAAAGGTAGTGTTGGCTTGTTAGAAAGTGTGACACTGGGTGGTGGCATGAGGTCTTCTGGAGGGAGGTTCCGGGCCTGACACTTGTCTTACAATTGGGAAGATGGCAGTTTTACTGGGACTGCATGTCTGTTACTGGCAATCTTCTGCACCCTGAAGTCAAGTCCTGCCAGTGCTAACTGACATCATGCCTTTGTGAGCAGTGAGGTAAATGGAAGCTGTTAATGAAGAAAGACTTCAGTCTTGAGGGAGGTCTGACCTCCTAAGGAGTCCGGGCTCTGACTCCATTATCTGGTTATTGTTTTCAACACTATAGTCCATTCTCAGACTCTTGTTGATCCTCCTGCCTCAACATTTCAGGGTTACAACATCGACCACATCCCTGTTATCTTCTTATAGCAAAGCAGGTTCATTCATTCATTCATTCATTCTGTCTGTCTGTCTGTCTGTCTGCCTGTTTTTCTTCTCTCTCTCTCTCTCTCTCTCTCTCTCTCTCTCTCTCTCT
>NC_034592.1:88785400-88786007 GCF_900095145.1 Mus pahari | reverse complement strand
TTCTCTCTCTCTCTCTCTCTCTCTCTCTCTCTCTCTCTCTCTCTCTCTTCTTTTTTCTTTTAGTTCTATTTATTTTATGTTTGTGAGTACAGTGTCACTCTCCTCAGAAACACCAGAAGAGGGCATCAGATTCCATTATATTTGTGAGCCACCATGTAGTTGCTGGGAATTGAATTCGGGATCTCTGGAAGAGCAGTCAGTACTTTTAACTGCTAAGCCAACTCTCAGACCCCAGCAAAAAGGTTCTTAAAGCTTGTTTGATTAACCTGTGAAAACTCAGATCTGAGCCAGGGGTTGTGGCACACTTTTAACCCCAGTGCTCTGAAGGCAGAGGGAGGTGGATTTCTTTGAGTTTTCCGCCAGCCTAGTCTACAGAGTGAGCTCCAGGACAGCCACAGCTATATGGTGAATTCCAGTCCCCAAGCCTACCCAACCCCAAAGAAAGCAACCCAGACCTCCGAACTGAATTAACACCATTTTGACCTTGCTGTTCTTCCCTCTTCTCCTCTGGTAGCCAGGGATGGTCTCTGACAGGGTGGGGCCTGGGTTCTTTAACACTAGTGTCTCTGACAGGGTGGGGCCTGGGTTCTTTAACACTAGTGTCTCT
>NC_034592.1:88782535-88785205 GCF_900095145.1 Mus pahari | reverse complement strand
GGCCTGGGTTCTTTAACACTAGTGTCTCTGACAGGGCAGGGCCTGGGTTCCTTAGTCCACTTTCAGGTGGCTTTTATTGGTTATGAGTTTTGTCATTTGTCATTTTTGACTTCTCTTTATTTATATACCTGAGGTGGTTATTGTTTTTGTTTGTTCTGAGACAGCCTCGCTTTGTATCTCAGGCTGACTTTAGACTCATAGCAATCTTCCTGTCTCAGCTTTCTGAGTGTATTTGGGGGTGGGTGGAGGGTTCCCACCTTGGAGCTCTTGGAGCTCCTTTGTGCTATGGATATGAGGATGAATAATCATAAGCTCTGCTTCAAGATTCTCCCAACCTTCAGCATAGGTGATTTCCTGGTTTGTGGGGGATAAAGATGGGGTCTCAGGACTTGGATGTTTCCCTTTCAAGTCTGGGACAGTTAGTTCTGGACACATAGGAAGGCACTGGACACCCTAGCTGTGTCTTCTTACCCTTCCCTTCCAGCTACTGTACCTCCTACTGACAAGTAGTGGCCTTCGGCTGCTCCCCTGCTGGGGGTTTTCTTCATCTTTCAAGGGGCTGTAAAAAGGGCTGTCCCTTTTTGTATAGCCTCAGACAGTAGGCACTTGCCTGAGGTCCTAGTCCTGTGAAGGGGTGGAGTCTTGGGTTTATTGCCAGACCTGCCTCAGCTAATATGTGGTGCTGTTCTAGCTCTGAAAGGAATGCAGGACATCTGAAAGGGCACCACAGAACAGGCGGAGGTGCGGCTCTACTGCCCTCTGCTGGCCAGCTTGAATTTCTGCTCAGCAGTGCCATGTGTGTTCATTGCAGACCGTTTTGATGGACCAGTCTCGCTTCCAAGAGCTCCAGCTCCAGCTGGAGCCACTGGCCATCCTGGGGGCTGTGCTGCTGGTCACATTCAGTACCGCTGCACCTGGAATGTCTGGCCATGCCGACTTTGCCGAGAAGCTCAAGATGATGGTGAAGACTCTGCTAACAGACATGCATCTGCCGTAAGTGGCTGGGGCCCTGGAGTGGATGGACTTGTAGTGTACAGTGGGAGTTTCCCAGGGTAAGGCCACTAGGAGATTAGAGAAGACTCTGCCTACCTGAAGTTTACTTATGGCTATCATGTCCAAGTTACAGGGAACTGTGGATTTCACAAGGCTCGAGGATTGTGATTTTCAAATGTCTGTGCCCAGAGCCCACAATGAGCAATGTGGCTATGACCAGAACATTGTAACACAAATAGAGCTGAAGTAGACACCTCCTGAGGTAGAACTTATACTATATTTAACTTTTTTTTCTGTGTTTTTGTTTTTGTTTTGTTTTTGTTTTTTGGTTTTTCGAGACAGGGTTTCTCTGTATAGTCCTGGCTGTCCTGGAACTCACTCTGTAGACCAGGCTGGCCTAGAACTCAGAAATCCGCCTGCCTCTGCCTCCAAGTGCCGGGATTAAAGGCGTGCACCACCACGCCCGGCGATTAACCTGTTTTCTAACTTAATCTTATTTATTAACAAGTCACCCATTAACTTGCATCTACTGAGTTGCTCTCTCTACCAACTAGCAGTAAATACCATGACCTTAGAGAATGCAGTGGAACGTAGACCTTGGCCCCAGGACAGTCAGTTACTCTAGTGCCTAAAAGGAAAAACAGGAATCCACAGCTGGCCTTGGCTGTCTTCTGTCTCAACAAACCAAACCAAACCAGCTGCAGAGGTTGGGGCTATGCCTCAGCTGGCAAGGTGCTTACTGTGTATGAGGTTTGGGGCTTGACCTCCAGTATGGTTAAAAAAAAAACAATGAAGATACAGCAGAGCATTCGATGAATAGGGCTTCCCCATCCTGTCCCACACTACCCAGTTTCTGGTTTCTGTGTTTCCTCTGGAGGTGCTGGATCATTGTTAGAAGCCAGCTCTAAGCTTATTCATTGATAGGCATGAGCTTTGTGCTTTGAGGCTTGGGGCTGTAGCTCAATTGGCAGAGTTCATGCCTACTGCATGTGCCTAACATGCTCAGAGCACTGTAAAGCCCGATGTCCTAGCTCACAGCTCTAATCGTGGGAAGTCGAAGCAGGAGCATCGGAAGTTCACAGTTTTCCTCTGCTGCAGAGTACAAGTTCTAGACCAGCCTGGGCTCTATGAGACCCTGTCCATAGCAGACAGCAACCGCTTTGGTATGATTAGAAAGGGATCACAGCCTAGGAGGTGAGGGAGCACGGAAGGGAGCCACGGGTCCCACAGACTCGTTCACTCGGTGCTGTCATCCTTGCCAAGACAGGGCCAGGGTTGCATCCCTCGGCCTCCTGCTCCCCGTTCCCCTCTCTGTTCTAGTTCCTTCCATCTGGAGGATGCCCTGACTTCCATTGGAGAGAAGGTGTGCCTGGAGGTGAACAGCTGCCTCTCCCTGTGTGGATCCTCCCCATTCTCCATCGCTAAGGAGACTGTGCTCAAGGGCCAGATTCAGGCCCTTGTCAGTCCCGACGACCCCATTCGCAGGATCATGGGTACGTTTAGGGGACATTCTCTCGGAGGGTGTCTTATTTACTTCCTAATGCTATGGTGGAATATGATGACCAAAAGCAACTTGGGGGGGGGGATTTGTCTCATCTTAGAATTGTCAGGTCATACTCTGTCATGGAGGAATTTTTTTTGTTTTGTTTTGTTTTGTTTTTCGAGACAGGGTTTCTC
>NC_034592.1:88773109-88782040 GCF_900095145.1 Mus pahari | reverse complement strand
CCTGCCTCTGCCTCCCGAGTGCTGGGATTAAAGGTGTGCACCACCACACCCGGCGAGGAGCCCTCTCTTGGAAAAGAAAAAGAAAGAAAAGAAAGAAAGGAAAGAAGGGAAAGAAAAGAAAATATCCCACAAACCTGTCTCTGTCTGACAGAGGAATTTTCTCAATTGAGTTTCCTCTTCCAAGATGACTTTAACTTGCGTAAGCAACAATAAAGATACAGTGATTAGAACAGAGGGCTGGAGGGCAGGCCCTCAAAGGAAAACAAAGCTGAGCATGGAGTACAGTCCTTTAACCAGCAGTCAGGAGAGAGAGGCAAATGGAGCTGTGTGAGTTCGAGGCCAGCCTGGTCTACATAGTAAGTTCCAGGCCAGCTTGAGACCTATAGTGAAACCTTCCCTTAAACCAGCCAGTGACCACAGCCAGGGACCATAGCCAGTGACCACAGCAGCAACCGACTCCCAGAGGGTTTGATGGAATGCGAGTGGTTTTTGTTTGTTTGTTTGTTTTTTGAAACAAGGTTTCTCTGTATAGCCCTGGCTGTCCTGGAACTCTGCCTGCCTCTGCCTCCCAAGTGCTGGGATTAAAGGCGTGCACCACCACACCTGGCATGAGTTGGTTTTGAGGGCTGCTGGGTTAGGAGAGTGTGGTGAGGCTGCCCAGAAGGACAGGCAAGGACCAGAACCCATCCTTATCTCAAAGGTTCTGACTCTAGTGTCACAGACCTTAACTCCAATCCTTGTTACTAAGTAATTTTATACAAAATGAATACTGTGGATTTTTAAAAAAATTAAGACAGTTTTTCGAAGTCTGCCTTACCCAGCCCTGTGTTAGCCACAACTCAGCCTGGGGCCACTGAGGAGGAGGAGGAGGAGGAGGAGGAGGAGGAGGCGGCTTCGGCTTCTTTGAATCAGAGAATTCTATCTCCCAGGGAAGGCCTTTGAGCGCCCGAAGCCTCCGTGCTCCTGCTTGTCTCATTGTCTTATTTTGGTTTTCGAGGCAGGGTTTCTGTGTGTAGCCCTGGCTGTCCTGGAACTCTGTAGACCAGGCTGGCCTCGACCTCAGAGATCTGCCTGCCTCTGCCTCCTGAGTGTGCAGCACCACTGTCTGGCTTTGTAGTAGTTACAGACAGCAGTCCTGGGTGGGAATGAGACAGAATTCTGATTCTGGGGAGCCTCCAGCTCTAGGAACTTCAGGGGAACCAGATCCCTTAGGAATGGAGAAGTGTAGGATTCAGCTGTCGGTGTGTTTGTGTCGTGAGTTCTTTTGTTTGTACTTGAGAGGGTATCCCAGTACAAGAGGCAAGGCTGAAAGGTATCAACCAAAATCGTTCCTCTTAAATTGAACAAGACCACAAATGACTTCTGTGGACTCCCATTGTGGGCATCAAAGAAGGAAGCCTGTGCTCCATCATGACAGATAGCAGACGTTAGCAGGACAAGATTCATCTTCCTTCCATCCCTCCTTCTCTTCCCTTCGAATATTTTAAGTTCTGGAAATTAAATCCAGAGTCATCCACTCCACCACAGAGCTGTATATTCAACCATCTTTACTTTTTTGAACATTTTCTTTCTAAGATTTTATGTATTTATTGAGACAAGGGTTCTATGTAGGTCTGGCTGGTCTTGAACTCATGGAGATATGTCTATCTCTGCTGGGATGAAAGTTATGTATTTGTGTGTGTGTGTGTGTGTGTGTGTAGTCTAGTGTTTCTTTTTTTTGTTTTGTTTTGGTTTGGTTTGGTTTGGTTTTGATTTTTTCAAAACAGGGTTTCTTTGTATAGCCCAGGCTGTCCTGGAACTCACTTTGTAGACCAGGCTGGTCTTGAACTCAGAAATCCACCTGCTTCTGCCTCCCGAGTGCTGGGATTAAAGGTGTGCGCCACCATGCCTGCCCGGCTAGTCCAGTGTTCTTAAGGCTGAGCCATGCCTCCAGCCCCGCCCCCACATTTGAACTTATTCTTGCTGTTCTTTTCTTTCAATGTGCATGTGTGCCCTGTGGCAGTGGCCAGTGTGGCCTCGGTGGCCTGATCCTCTTTAAAGCAGAGCATGCTACCGCAGACTCCGTGTGTGCACATATGTGTTCTTCGCCTCAGAAGTGCAAAGTTGCATGGATCTGATCTGGGGGTGACTAGGAAAGACTTCCCTAAGAAAGTGATGACTCGGGCTGGAGAGATGGCTCAGTGGTTAAGAGCACCGACTGCTCTTCCTAAGGTCCTGAGTTCAAATCCCAGCAACCACATGGTGGCTCACAACCATCNNTAATNAGATCTGACGCCCTCTTCTGGTGCATCTGAAGACAGCTACAGTGTACTTAGATATAATAATAATAAATAAAAAACTTAAAAAAAAAATCTTAAAAAAAAAAAAAAAAAGTGATGACTCCCTTAACTGAAACCTAATCAGACATGAATAAAGTCACCCTGAAGAGACAACCCTGATTACTCTTCCCTTTTGCCACAGAGTCCCGCATTTTGACCTTCTTGGAGACATACCTTGCCTCTGGTCATCAGAAGTCCTTGCCTACTGTGCCCGGGGGATTGGGTCCCATTCAGAAAGAGCTGGAAGAAGTTGCTGTGAAATTTGTGCGCCTGGTCAACTATAACAAGATGGTGTTCTGTCCTTACTACGATGCAATCCTTAGTAAGCTCCTCCTCCGCTCCTGAGGCGCGCAGCTGCCACAGCAGCTCTCATCATCTCAGACCCCGCTCTCGCAGTGCCGTGCTGAGCTGTGGAGAATGGTGGCATGCGGTACATTCCTGTTTAATAGCACTGGTTCCATGGGACTGAAGGATGCACTGGATTCTGTCTTGAGGACCGTATGTATGAGTGCAAGTTTACAAACCTAAGGAGCTTTGGTTCTCTTGAGTCTGTAGGAGCTCAGAGCCTTCAACAGTTGGCTGCCTCGGTCTCTGCTCCTGCTTCCTCAGGTTGGAGGAGCCGCTTCTCCCGAGAAACCTGAGACAGTTGTCTCTCAAAGGTCATTCTTTCTCAGATGCTCTGTGCTGGCAGTCATAAGCCAAGATTTGTCCTCTGTCCCGTTTACAGCCTCCCTCCCACTACTCTTCTTGTGGGTGCTTTTTGACAGGGCTGTCTATAGCCTTACAGTGTCCGAACCGGCTCCTTCCCACTCTATCCATTTACTGCTTCTTGGGTCTGGCCTAACAGTATTCCAGAGCCCTTTGGTCTACAGCAGAGTTACTTAATAATTTATTTTCTATTGTTATTGAAACAGCATCTCTATATGTACTCCCCTGGCTGGAATGGAACTTGCTCATGTAAAACAGGCTGTCCCAGACTTCCAGCAATCCTCCTGCCTCTGCCTTACAAATGCTAGGGTTACAGGCCTCTGCCACCAAACCCAATGGATAGAACTTGATTTTTAAAAGCTTGTTTTGTTGGCTTGTATGTAGTACAGTGGCCAGTGATCGCCTAGCCTGCATGAGGCCCTGGGATTGATCTCTCCCATCTAACAACAAAGGATGTACACACACACACACACACACACACACACACACACACACACACCTGTATTGAGAAGCCATAAGCCCCTGGAGCTTCAGTTTTAAAAGGTAGAATTGTTTGTGCCCAGGAACTCAGAAGCAGCTTAGGAACCAGAGATTCCAACTTAAACTCAGGTGTGGTGGTGCACACCTTTAGTCCCAATACTTGGAAGGCAGAGGGACGTGGATCTCTGAGTTCTAGACCAGTTTGATCAATAGAATGGGGAGTTCCAGGACAGCTAGGGATACACAGAGAAACCCCGTCTCACAAAACAAAACAGAAATACTGTTCTTTCTACAGAAGTACTCCTGAGCCTTGACTGTGGCAGTTAAAGCTGATGAAGCCAGGCACGGTAACATGCTATAGCTGGTCTTTGCAACTTTGTGGGTTATTCTATTTCCCGCCCTCTATCCTCCCCCTCGCTTCTCTCATAACACTAGATAGGAGAGAAATAAGGATGGGGGGTGTCCCTGAATTTAATCTTTCTTTTGACTGTGGCTACTAACAGACCACAACCATTCTCCATCTTCCTTTAATGACCAGCAACCACCCACCCTGCTTCTTGGTGCCCCAGTGTTTATATAACTTCTGAAAAGTTCCCAGAATTCCAGACACCATGGTTATAGGAACTTAACTTTCGTGAGACAACTTTCCAGTTATTAGAAACTGGGTTTAAACCTTTTGAAGTGGCTGTTCTGAGTGCCAAGATTTTTGTGAAATGAGGGTTACATCAGCTCCTGTATCCACCAAACCTTCTATTTCAATATCATTTACTTGCCATTTTAATTTTGGCTTCTGGTCATTAGTAACTGTTTGCCAGAACATATTTTCCAGGCCTTTCAAGCCCTCCTGTTCATTCTACTGGAATGGCTTTGCCTTTGATGTAGGGAAATTAACTGCTGAGCAGTCCTGTCACCTGTGTTAAGCTGCATGTCTTTTCACATAGGCCATAATTTTAACTTCTCTTTTGAAATCTGATCAATAACTCCTGGATACACAATGAATCTTTGGGAGGTCATTTCTGCTGCAGAGCCTTGAGCCAGACCCGAAAGCCCTTGCCCAACTGAATCACCTTGAATATCTCTTTTGGATCTGCATTTCTGAACCCAGCGGCAGCTTTTGCCACTTTGCTTATACACCCTGGGACGCATAGGCCTTCTGCTTGAGATTTAAGAAAGCCATTGCCAGCCGGGCGTGCTGGCGCATGCCTTTAATCCCAGCACTCAGGCTGAGTGGCACTCAGCACAAGAGGCAGAGGCAGGTGGATTTCTGAGTTGGGGCCAGCCTGGTCTACAGAGTGAGTACCAGGACAGCCAGGGCTACACAGAGAAACCCTGTCTCGAAAAAAACCAAAAAAAAAAAAAAAAAAAAAGAAAGCCATTGCCCCTAGAAACTGCTCACGCCCCTTCCCAGTGCAAAGTACCATATTTCTCAAAGTTAATGGACTGACCATTTTGAGATCTGAGGCTTTTGGTTTGGTCACAATCTCTTTGACCGTATTTCCCACAATTGAAGCACAGGGCATTTTAATTATTGGAGACCACTAGCTAGAGCTTGACCTATCAACATGATGTACATTAGAACCAATATGGGTCATATTCCTTATCTGTTCATCCACAGGTACTTCCCATGTCTTTAACGGTCTAATGTAGCTTTTATTTATTTTTGCTACTTTGTGTGGGATCTGTGTGGGTTCTTCTTTCTCCTAACAGTATCTTCTCTGGCTAGGAGCCCCTTCTCCAACTCACTCTCCTCTTGAGCCCTACTCAGTCTTCTCTCTTCTGCATCACCTGACTTCTGGGATCCTTCTCTTCTCCCCGTACTCCCTTTCTCTCTCTCCAATCCTACTACTGTCTCCTGGACTCCTTCCCAGCCTTTCCTGGCTTTTTATGTCCTCTTCTGTTCCCAGAAGTACAAGAGGAAACCAACACTAAAGGTCATAGGGTCAAGCAGTTCTAACAGGTAAGCATTCCCAAAGAGTCAGTTGACTAGCTGGGGACCCTTTAAAGGGCCAGGAACACAAAATAAATCATATTATTTCCCCTCTTTGTTTTAGCTACTAATTATGCAGTTTTGAAGCTGCTTCTCCATTCTTTGCAGTGTCTTTCCCAGGGTTCTCAGCTGTCTGATGTGATCTTTCTGTTGATCCCTCAGGAGCATATGCACAACTGAGGTAAAAACCCAACAGCATTGCTTCTCTTTCCTGTAATGTGGATACTGCTTCTTGAACATTTTATACTCCTGGACATCTCATCTTCTAGCATCTTGTGTTCTGGAGTTCCTCACTGAAGTCTCTAAACCTCCACCCCTAGTTCTATGAACCTTTGGCTTGCAGCCCCAACTTGGGTATGCAAGATGTGTCTTAAGTCCCGCTCATAGGCCTGTTGTTGCTCTGCACTGTGGTTGGCTCTGTACTGCAGGAGGCCAGAGTCCTGCTCATAGGCCTCTCAGTGGTTGGGTGCTGAACGGTTCTTGTCCAGGCTTCTCTGGCTGGCAGGGGAAGGCAGTGACTGGCCAGGCTCTCCTTCTTTGCTCTTTTTAGGGTCAGTGGCCAAGGTTTTCAGAAGACCTCTCCCCAATTCACAGCTTTTCATTTCCTGTGGAAATATAAACAAATTTGTGTCCCCAATGCAAAACCTTCACTGACTTCCTTCCATTCTGATGTTACTACATCCTTATATTGTATAGGCTGATTTGATGCCACAGTTTTTGTTTTTTGTTTTTTGTTTTTTCTGTAACCCAGTGTCTCTCAGCAGCTATTATTCCTTTCTTACAAACTTTCGGAAAATTTAAAGTTAACAGAGCACTGTTTAATCTATCCCTGGGTCTTTATTCTTCCTCTTAGTTTTATAAGCCATTTCTTTTAAAGTACAATTAGATCTTTCTACAACTGCTTGTTCTGTAGAATTTTGTGGTAGACCTATAATGTACTTTATATTATAATATGTAAAGAATTGCTTCATCTTACTGGAAACATATGTGGGGTATTGTTAGTCTTAATTCCTACAGGTATCCCCACAATAGCCATTACTTCCAGTATATGTGTAATTGAAGAATCGGCTCTTTCAGAATTCAAAGCAGTTGTCCATTGAAACCCTGCATATGTATATGGTATGATGTGATGTACAAACTTTAGTTTTCTTTTCTTTTTTAAAAGATTTATTTATTATTAATCATAAGTACACTGTAGTTGACTTTTGACACACCAGAAGAGGGCGTCAGATCTCAGTATGGGTGGTTGTGAGCCACCACCATGTAGTTTAGTTGCTGGGATTTGAACTCAGGACCTTTGGAAGAGCAGTCAGTGCTCTTACCCACTGAGCCCCAAACTTTAGTTTTCTAAATTCTTCAAAATAAAACCATCTGCCAGATTTTATTTCTTTTGGTATGCCTAGGGTTACTTCCAACAAGTAATGGAATTTGATTATACAGAAAACAAGTAGGACACTTTCTTATCATTTCCTTGGCTTGTTGACAGATGCTAGAAATTGTTTACTTTAAAACTTTACTCTTTGTTAACATGGTATTTTTCATGAAAATTTGAGGCTTCTAACACATTTCCTATTAATAATTGGTCAATTTCTTCACTTTCTTGTGCTGGAAAGGACCTGGCAAGCCTGTGATTTACTTACCAGCTTTGAGATCCAGGGTAAACTAAGGTGGGTGTAGAGTTAGTGTTGACCACTCAGCAGACTTTTCTCTGAGGGATTCTCTGGGGCTTGCAAAAAGGATGACAGAACAGACACACAGACACACAGACAGTCTGACACACAGACACACACACTGACACACAGACACACACACAGACAGACACACACACACTGTCTCTCTCTCTCTCTTGATGGGTGAAGCAGACTTAGAGCTCCATCCACTTTATATACATACATACACATATACACACTGGCTGGAGAGAACAAAGTTCCAACAACTTCACATATATACATATGTACATATACATATACACATATGTACATACACATATACACATATGTACGTACATACACATATACATATATGTACATATACATATATTTGGTGGATGGAGCAAAGCTCTAATGAGCAAGCTCCAGCAACTTTATTTTTTCTCTTAGTCCTTTTGTATCATCTAAGATAAAAATTCTCTCTTTAATAACAAGGATTACCTCATAGCCCCAAGTTATATATTCTCTAAATCACTACAAAAACATATTCTTCCAAAACAGAATAAAATTATTATACAAAGGAAATTACAACAGAATTGACTATATATTTATCTTTTGAAACTCATACCTAACTAAACGTCTCCCATCTATGTTTCTCTCTGTAAGTTCAAACCCCAAAGCTATAATCCTTTTGTCATGGATTAACAAGGCTTAAGCAAGCCAAGACACTAGAAACAAGTTTCCCTGTGTAGCTGACAGTTTGTATTTACCTAGAACTAGGCCACCTATCCTAGGTCTTGTTTTTACAGTCTTTCTCTAAGCTGGCTAACCATCTATTCTCTATTATATTCATCATGGAACTACTTACCCTTGGTTCACGTCCTCCTGTACTTTGTGCACACACCGAAATCTGACCATATCTCTAGATGACAAGATCCAGGAACTCAGACCTAAGCTAGAATGAAATGCCTTCTTTGGTCATTAACTTGTCCCAAGCCTGTTCTTTTCTCCCAATTATGTGCTTGTAATGCATGAAAGCTCACTGTGCTCCTATTCCAACCTATGCAGCCCTCACTATCCTACAAGGGAAGGGGAACATTTCTACTCTTAATTCTAAGTTTATTATATCTTTTTGGCAAAACAACTTAAACCATTTCCTTAAACTTTCTATTAACTATTCAACTTCTTAAAACTATTTAAGTCATGAATTCCATAGTTATTAATTCATATAAAATATTTTATGGAAGTTCATCTTCATATTGAGCTGCAGAAAAATTGCCCAGTAAAGTGGGTAGTCTCCCAAGGAGCAGTCACACCAAACTATAGACAGTGAGGGTCTCCCCACACCCATTCACACCATACTAGATACAGGAGGAACACATCAGTGACAAGCATGAGGAGGCACAGCAGCAGCAAGAAGCCATCCAGAGACAAAGCCCTGGAACTGTGCCTCTGCAGGAAGCTCACTTGCCTGTTGCATTTCCTCCTGCATGGCAGGAGGGACATTGCTCTACCCATACAGGCTTAGTCAGCCATTTTAAGAGAAGAAGTGTAGGAATGTTGTTATAACATCAGCAGTGTCTCCTTTCCCCAATCCCTGCCCCAAAACAAACCTTACAAATTTGGAAACTCAGTCAATGTAGTGTCTGGTTTGGGATAACCTGTGTAGTCTGTGGTTCTTTTTTTTTTTTTTTCTTTTCTTTTCTTTTTTGTTTTGTTTTTGTTTATGGAGATAGGGTTTCTCTGTGTAGCCCTGGCTGTCCTGGAACTCACTGTAGACCAGGCTGGC
>NC_034592.1:88766686-88772355 GCF_900095145.1 Mus pahari | reverse complement strand
TTTCTGAGTTCAAGGCCAGCCTGGTCTACAAAGTGAGTTCCAGGACAGCCAGGGCTATACAGAGAAACCCTGTCTCACAAAACCAAAAAAACAAAAAAAACAACAACAAAAAGATGGCTGCAGAGATGATAGCTGCTTTCTGCTAAGAGTCGGCTCCCAACACTGAATTCTGAGCCCCTATCCAGACTGTAACCTGACTTTGGCGCACTGTATTAATGTACTGTAAATAGTGCTCCCTGATAATCCCCAGTTTGTCAGTAAATGATTGGGGCTTGTGACTGGGCAGAATGGAGGTCAGGACTGAGAGCTGAGTATGAGCTCTTTGAGAGTGAAGCCGGAGGTAGGAGTCACCATTACATGGGATGGACCAACAGAAGCCCGAGTCCTGAGGACAGGCTGATGGAGCAGAAGCAGCCTGGGAGACACCAGGTTGGCAGGTGATTGGCATTTGTGTGGGTTTTAACCAGTGGAAGGATTAGAATAGCTCGATGTGCCCAGCATAACGCCTACAACTTATTAATAAAGTATAGTGTTTTTGCGTTGTTTACTTGAGAATGTGTGGGCAAGAAATGAGGTAGAAACTACCAATAGATACTACGGAGTAAAAGGGGGTGTAATAATCCCCCAGAAAATGATAGCATTTAATAAATGGTTGTTACATCAGCTACTGTATCCACAAAATCTATTTCAATGTCATTCACTTGCAACTTTAATTTTGGCCTCTGATTATTCACTGTTTGCCAGAACATATTTTCCAGTACTTCCAAATGTCCCTGGTCTTTTTACTGGATTGGCCTTGCCTTTGGTATAAGGAAACATTAACAGGTGAACAATCCTATCACCTGTGTTAAATTGCATTTTTCTTTTTTACATAAGCCATTATTTTAATATCTCCTTTGAAATACACAGTGAATCCTTGGGAGGTCAACTGCTTCTGAATACCATTCCTACTGTCCCTGCGGGCAATGACCATAAACTCCAGTAGACACTGTGAAACATTGAATATGGGGATAGTGTGAGATGTTTATCTCTGGCCAACTTTAAAGCAACACTGTCTGCAGTGGCATGCATTAGATTTGCAATGCTTAGCTGAGGTTTTTCTGCCTGCTTGTTAACCTTTGGCTGATAAGAGGTAAACAGATTACACTTTTTGCTGCAGGGCCTTAACCTAGGCCCCTCCAATTTGTTTTCCAATGGCAAAAAGCTGCCCTGGATATCTGTCTTGGTCCTATATTCATTTGCCCAGGGGCAACCCTTGCCGTATCACCTGCACCCTGGAAAGCTAGGCCTTCTTCATGTTCAGAAACACTGTTGCCTATAGAGATGCCTTGTTTAGAATTTTGTTTCAAATGTCTACATTTTCCACGATTAAAGCATGGAGCCTTTTAAATTAAAGCATCAGAGACCTCTAGCTATAGCTTGACCTATTAGATTGTCACAGTACATGTGAAAACCAGTATCATTTATATTCTTGGTGCATTTGTCCACGGGCCTGTGGCTTCAGTGGTCCTCTCCTGTCTACTAACAATGTTCTTCTCTGGCTCCATCTCCTCTCTAGCCCCACTCGGTCATTCTTCCTACATCACCTGTCTTCTCTGACTCTTCTCTCTCACCCTACCTTTCTCCTCTCTCTCCAATCCTACTACAGTGTGTCCTGGACCTACTCTTCTGCCAGCCTTTGCTGGCTTTTTATGTCCTCTCCTGTTCCCACAAGACCAAGAGGAAACCATCACTAAATGTCATAGGGTTGAGCAGTAAGTATTTTCAGAGTCAGTTGACTAGCCATGGGGGATCCTTTAAGGGGCCAGGCACGCACATCATTCTACAGTCTCTATCAACACCTACGTTGCAAGCCTTCACCTAGCAACTGATCTTTTACTGTATTCTGCTCTCTCTATTTTGCTGTTCAATATTCATGATTTTTCCCCTCCACTATGTTAATCATTGCAACTGCAGACCAGTGTCTAGTACAGCTATTACCAATACCTTCCAATCTTGGGGAATAATTTTTTTTGAGTAACTGAGTTATTTAGGAATTGTTTTGCATCCCATATGAAATCATAACCTCGTTAAATGCCTTAGATCTATCATTTCTATAGGATGCCCTCCTATCTTGTCATAACCTTGTTCTATAACATTAGTGGGCACATGCTGTATGTCTCTTAGAAAATTGATGATTTCATAACCCTGGGTCACCCCTTCTATAACTCTGGCAGCACTGTTGGTTTGACATTAACCCTTTTTTTGTTTTTGTTTTTCGAGGCAGGATTTCTCTGTATAGCCCTGGCTGTCCTGAAACTCACTCTGTAGATCAGGCTGGCCTTGAACTCAGAAATCCACCTGCCTCTGCCTCCCAAGTGCTGGGATTAAAGGTGTGCACCACCACTTCCCGGCTAACCCTTGTTTTGAATGGTGATTATCGTATTGTCTTTCTGCTTTTTCAGCTTTTCTCTGAGCCAACTGCCCTTCAGCACAGTTTTTCCTTCGTTTCTCCGGTGTGAAACTCCTGTTCTCATGCTCACTCCCTGGGACTGAGCCTTCTGCTCTCTTCCCCAGTGCTCCTTGCTTCTGAAGTGCTTCCCCTTCCATCTGCAACCTCTCCCATTGCACAGCTAACTCTGCCACCCGTTCAGAAACAAAAGAGCAGAGTGACCCCCTCTTCTCCCCCATTTCAGCCATTTTTGTTTCTCAGGACCTTCTATGTCCATTTGCAATTTTTCCAACTACTCAGCCATTCTTTCAACCTTTTTTGAAACAGAATATATGAAAAAACAAAACAAAACACTGAAGATCCCCTCTGGGAGCAGGGTGGTGGGTATTCTAGTGGTAGTAGCCACAATAAATCATTTGCTGGCCCCTTTGTGTGTGTGGGAATCTATTCCTTTGCTCCCTCTAGTTTACTCTATAGCATTTGGAATCAAATTTCCCATTTTTTTTTTTTAAAAACAGAATCCCATGTTGGGTGCCACTTATAACTGATCTTTGCTACTTTGTGGCTTCTTTTTCCCACCTTTCATCCCCCTTCCCCATTTCTCCCCCTAACACTAGATTGGAAAGAACAAAGGATAGAGGGTAGAGAGATCCCTGAATCTATTTTTTTCTTTGCCCATGACAACTTACAAACTGTAACTATCCTCCTTAAACGACCAACAACCATCTACCCCACCTCTCCAGGCCCTAGCATTTATTTACCCTTTGAAAAGTTACCAGAATCCAAATATCACACAATCATAGAAACTATCTGCAGCTGGCAAAACCATGCCTCCGCTAGAGCACAAGGCAAATCATAGTCAGCTGCTGTGGACAGTCTGAAGCAGCCTCCTATCCCCACACCAGGGATTAAATTAAATGAAAGCACATTCGTACAATACTAATGTGTGTTTTTTAATGAAACCAAATTACAGAATTTTTATAAAGGCCACCACAATATACCTGTAATCTTAGTTCTTGGAAGGTTGACACAGTGGAATTGCAAGTTGAAAAGTAGCCTGGACTATATATAGTGACAGCCTCAATCAAAAGCAGGACAACAGTGACCTATGAGGTCTAAAGAAATCAAATTATTTGAATCTTAAAACCTAATTGTATATAGCTTATTATAAACCAAAGGAAGAGAAATAATTTACACAGATGTTCTGATGGAATTCTAATTCAGAAATTAGATTTGTGTTTCATGCAAAATAGCTCAACCTCACTAATCTAGATAAATAAGAAAAGTCCTCAGTATTTGAGCAGAATTGTTAAGGAACTTGAGTGATCAGAATTTCTGACACATCATATGACCGTTGAGGGTACTTTGGATATGGTACAGATGACTTTAAGGAATTATATATACCGTGTATTTTAGACAAGACCACTGTGGTAGGAGCAGAGCCGTGAAGGTGGAGGAGACAAAGGAACATTCATTCTGAAAACTGTCCACTAATGCCTGGCTCCCAGGTGAGCCCAGCCTGGGGGTGTGCATATTCTTCAGTATTTTCTTTCTTTTCTTTTCTTTTTTTTTTAAAAAGATTTATTTATTTATTATATTTAAGTACACTGTAGCTGTCTTCAGACACTCCAGAAGAGGGCATCAGATCTTGTGACGGATGGTTATGAGCTACCATGTGGTTGTTGGAATTTGAACTCCGGACCTTCAGAAGAGCAGTTGGGTGCTCTTACCCACTGAGCCATCTCACCAGCCCGGGTGTGCATATTCTTGAACTCAACACTTCAGAGGCTGAGGCGGAAGGCTAGCCTGGGTCACATAGCAAGACCCTGTAAAAAGGTTATTAATATTGTCTATCTATTACTACTGGAAATTAATATGGTAGCAGTTATTCCATAACCAGCTAGTTCCCCAAATAACCACACAGAGACCTTTTAGTATTTCAAAGATTAGGACTATTTAGACAGACTCAAAACTAGCTCATCTAAGTTAGTCCAACCACCTAGTCCCATTCCACCACATGGCTAGCTATACTGTCTAGGCCTGTAGTCATATATATTTCCTCCCCCATCTCCTGGTGAAAAGGCCTTCCTCTTTCTTCTTCCCAGAGTTCCTTTCTCCCTCCCAGGAAGTCCTGCCTTCCTCTTTCTACTGCCCAATCACAAGCTTTAGCCTTTTATTGACCAGTTAATTTGGGGAGCAAGTTTTGCACAACAAATCTGGTGTACATGAAAATTTAGTAGTATTGGGGTACCTAGATCCCGGGGTAAAGAATTTTACATACTTAAACATTTTAACATATTTAAAATACATAGCAGCACCAGACCAATCCCAACAAGATCCCACCCAAAAGTAAATAAATAAAATAATGAACGGCTGTTTGAGAATGATTTCTTCAAATATATGCCACACATTTCTCTATTGCTGGTTTCTGTTTCCAAGAAAAATAATGTGCTGACTGTAGTGGTGCATGCTTTTAAATCCAGAACTCTGGCAGCAGGAGCACATACATCTCCATGAGTTTAAGGCCAGTTTGGTCTGTACACTGATTTCCAGGGGTGATGAATAGTGAGACCTCTGTCTAGCTCCAGCTGTCCTAGAACTCCGTAGACCAGGCTGGCCTCAGACTCAGAGGTTCACCTCTCTCTACCACTGAGCCTGTCTAGAAACTCATGAAAGTGTAGCCAGTCTGCTAACACCAGAAATACTAGAACCTGGGAGGTGGAGGCAAGAGGACTAAGAGTTCAAGGCCAGCCTTGGCTATTAGCAAGTCTGATGCCAGTTTGGGCTAAATGAGACCTTTTCTCAAAATATCAAAAGAAAACAATAGGCTGAAGGACAGATTACCATCTTTCTTTCCTCAATAAGAAGAACATAAGGGTAACTTTGAGGAGTTGATCAGTGAGAGAGTGCTTGCCTACATGTGCAAGACCCCAAATCATTAGTAATGGCACAGAGACTTCTGAACAAGAGGTGGAAAGAACTTGAAAACTACCTAACGGCTTCGGCAGTGCTTCCTGTGTGACCAGGACCAAAAGCCCCGTTTCAGTATGAGTAGTTGTTTGCTGTAGCCTTCTGCTCAAGGATGGGTGGTGGTTGTGGTGTCTGCCGGAGAGTTAAACCCACATCCATGCTTGCTGTGGAGGAGGCACCGAAGAGGTAAGAGGCAAGAAGCAAGGCTTTGCAAGTGCAGGCAGCAGGTCCAGCACTATTAGAGCATGCCTTGCTTCGGGTGCTTTTT
>NC_034592.1:88766187-88766675 GCF_900095145.1 Mus pahari | reverse complement strand
ACGTTGCCAGCAGTCCCCAGATTTTTTTTTTTTTTTTTTAAGATTATTGTATGTGGGCAGGTGTCTTGCCTGAGTGTATGTCTGTGCATCACATGCATGCAGTGCCCGAAGAGGCCAGAAGGGGGCATAGATTCCTTGGACCTGGAGTTTGTTAGCTGTTTTGTGCTGCTGAGAATTAAACCTGGGTCTGCTGGAAGAGCAGTCGATGCTCAGTAACCACTGAACCATCAGTCCCGGGGTTNATGCGGAGTTGGATTTGCTTGTAGGGACTCAGGCAGAAATTATGAGATATTATTAAAGGGACTTACTTTTTGTTTGTTTTGTTTTGTTCAGACAGGGTTTTCTATGTAGACCAGACTGTCCTTGAAGTCACAGAGATCTGCCTGTCACTGTGCTGGGATTAAAGGCATGTACCACCAAAAAAAAAAAAAAAAAAAAAAAAAAAAAAAAAAAAAAAAAAGAAAAACAGAAAGTTTCATTACTGTAAT
>NC_034592.1:88759664-88764345 GCF_900095145.1 Mus pahari | reverse complement strand
AGAGAAACCCTGTCTCGAAAAACTAAAATAAATAAATAAATAAATAAATAAATAAATAAATAAATAAATACCTATCTCAATCTCCTTCAGATTGAGAAAATGGCATCACAGTTTTATAATGTATGTATATTATAATATGCATAATTTGTTCCCCTTTTCTCTTGTTTTTTTTGAGAAAGGTTGTCTCTGTGTAGCCCAGACTGCTCCTGCACCCCAGTGCCCTTCATCCCAGGATAACTATAAAGGATGATCTTGGCCTTCCTGCCTTCACCTCCTAAATTCTAAGATTACAGACAATCCCAGGGAAGCCCTCAACCTACTCAACTTCAACCTCAGTTCCTAATTTGCCTCCTAAAAATGTTTCCTATGCGCTTAGCAGTTAAGAGCACTGACTGCTTTCAGAGGTCCTGTGTTCAGTTCCCAGCAACCACATGGTGGCTCACAACCATCTGTAGTGGCATCCGATGTCCTCTTCTGGTGTGTCTGAAGACAGCTACAGTGTACTCGTATACATAAACTAAATAAATCTAAAAAATATGCTTCCTATAGGTACCAAACACACACACACACACACACACACACACACACACACAGCAAAACAGGAAAGTGCATATAACTAAATGTACACAGAATAGGACTTCTCACATTGTTAACATGTACTGTGAATGGTGTTAGATGAGTAATATAATGTCTGTAGTTGTGGTAATACAATCTGAAGAAGAAATGTTGGAGACATACCCAGTGGATAAGAGGGCTTGAGGAGCGGAGACTTGAATCCTAGCAGTTACATAAAAAGTTAGGCCTGACTTTGCTTGCCTGCAACCTCAGCATTAGGGGCAAACAGGCAGACCCTAAGAATTCTCTGGCCAATCAAAAAGCGTTTAGTGAGAAACAGCTTCAAGGGAATAAGAGTTATAGAGGAAGACACCTGACATCCTCTGTTGGCTTCTGTGTGTTTACATTTGGATGCCCGCTCCCCACATACACAAACACACACAAAGAAACAGGAGGAGGCATGTTTTTGAGGTACTTTTATTCTTTCAAAGGACCCTTTTAAAAATTTATAACTACAAAACAGTCGCCATACATTCTCCCATAAATAAAAACAAACAGTAAGGCAGGACTACGTAAGCAAACTGAGAACAAATGTTTTTCAGAAAATGTGAAAATGTTTTACAATCATAAGCCATCCAGTTTTTAAAATAAAACTGTGGAAAACTTACAGATCTTCAAGTGGCACATACAAGACACCCTTGAAAAGGAACAAGATGTGGTGTTGTCATTTTGCACTGTTATTTAAAACCTACTCTTGCTTAGAGGATAGGTTTGCTCCAAATTCAAAAATCCACACAGGCTTGGGTTTTTTCTCAAGAACCATATGACAGAGGCACCAATGACAATACAACTTTGTTTCCAAAACCTTGTAACAAAGTGTTGTCTCTTTAAAACATATGACTTAAGAGGCAAAACAGGAGTCCTGGGTAAGAGTTTTTCTCTCAGAGGCAGGCAGGTTTTAGCCGACTCATCGTATTCGCTTCTGTTGCCGTGCTCTGTAAATGTCATGAACAGGGGGGACTACAGCCCCCTTTTCTTCATCTTCGTCTGAATCCTCGTTGGGCCTTTTGACAGCCTTAGTCAGTACAGCACTACTTTCCACTGGGCCGTTGCCTTCCACAGCCAGCTCTGGGGCCCCACCAGTGATGATCCTCACAGCTTCCTCAACAGCTGTTGGGATGGAGCAAAAAGAACAGCGCTTATGATGACGCCACTGTAGAAGAGTGCTCTGCCCACTCCACAGCCTGTCAGCAAGCATGGAATGGTGTTGCTGCTGCTAAGTTACAGCTGCCATTAAAACCGAGAGCCCCACCCATGCCAGGACTCTGACTGTGTATTGCTATGACTGTGTGTTATCAGAGTTATGCCCACCCTGCAGAAGGCCCAGCTTCCTCCAGGCCGTCCCTGCACCTCTGCAGACTGGATACTTGGCTTTAGAGACTTCAGTGAAGAGAACAATCTTTTCTCTCTGGGAAGCAATGTGGATTCCACAGTGAAAACGGAGCTTCTGTTACTTACTGTTTGGTATCTTGCATCTTCGGAAAATTTCCATCAGTTCATCCACTTGTACAAAAGGACCCTATCGTGACATGAGTACATTTAATCCCAGTTATCTGACAGGTTAACTATCTTGTACCTTCCATTATACAAGAACAACAACAACAAAAATCCCATATAATTACTGTGACCCAGAGAACCAGTATGTACAGTGAACAAACCTGAAAGCAGATAGGAGGAGGGAGCAGTTTCATCAAAACCACAGCGGCAGGAGGCACTGGGAACACTCCACCGGGGACAGGGTGCAAGCCTGGAGCTGAGGGAGAAAGCAGGCATGAAACACGGGCACAGTTTCTATGTGAGAAAGCTGAAGTCAAGTGACCTGCACACAGTGTTCTATGTCCCTGCTGCTCCCTTCTGAACACATATAAGGGCTGTAGTGCTTTAACCAAGTGACCAAATGAAATGGGCCAGACAGGAAATGCAGTGTCAGTCTTAGGTCACTGGGAATCAGACAAGTGACTTCATGTAAAGCAAGCCAGGGCTGCTCTACAGGACATTTTTGTCTACTATTTTTGAGTTACAGTGTTTAGTAATCCTGTTTGAAGTCACTTGTTCAATAGCACATTTAATCAAAAGGGCCTTGTTCAAAGAGGACCTAGAGGGGCTACTAACCACTCAACTGCAGTGAGTCTCCAGTTGGGCGAGTACTCTGCACACTGCAGCCCGTGTGAACTGGGCGAAGGAGGTCTGCAGTGCTCAGAGGCTTGGGTTGGTTTGTTTTTTAAACATTCTTAGTGTATGCAGTTCAAAGGTTACTACCGTCAAGTCACTTCTCCCTCACTGTGCCCCCAACTCTAATAGTTAACTTACAGTGGAAAAGGCCAGGTTACTTCCCTCCCACACCTTGAAATCAAACAAACGTCTGAGTTCTGGATCTTACGTGCTAAATGTCGTGGCTGAAATGGAATCATCTGCTGAGTGTCTGGCTTAGGGTACTCAGGTTTTCTATCCACTTCATCTTTCAGAACAGGCACTATGGAAGGAGCTACAACTGGGTCTGGAATTATAGCAGCTAGCTTAGCACGGGAGACATCCTGAAAATGCAGAACAGAAGAATCCTAAACCTGAAAAGGGTCTTACAGAGCATTGTGCAGTTCCACAATCTTGAGGATACAGTAAGAATAACTGGGTTATAAGCACAGGAAGGATGGAGAAGGAGAAGCAGTTAATCTCATGATGATAAAGATTGTTCAACACTCAACAAGGGAAGCCATTCACTTTGAAGGTTGCATTTTAAAAATTTACCTCAACCACAGTTAAGAATCACTAGACTGTCTCCAGGCAGGATCATTGCAAGACAGATACAAGATTTTGTGGGAAGAGTTGTAAGAATGGCACCAAGAAGAGAGTGGGGCGGTGTGAAGGAAAAGTCAAGGTTTAGATTGGTTTGTTTAAGACAGGGTCTCATTATGTAGCCCTAGCTGCTCTGGAACTCGGCTGGCCTCAACCTCCTCTGCCTCCTGGGTGCTGGGATTAAAGGCATCTCCCGCCACGCCCAGCTAAGATAGAGCTTTGATTTTGATACTTTCCTTCCACTGGAATTAACATCTCAATTAAAGTGAAGAGCCTGGGTTAAGTGAAATTCTTGCTTCATGAAAGCCAAGATGGGGATTATCAGCACCTGCACTGGCTAATAGCATTTTGCTAATGCAGTGAACTTCCTTCTAATGTACAGGAGAAAAGAAACATATATTGAACATTACTTTTTAGCCAGACTGTATTCACTCTTTGAGGAAATCAGTAACATTCCTGGCATGGACTGAAGCTTACAGGAAGATCCCACAGCAATAGGAAGTAGAGAGAGCATTGGGTGCCCACCCTCTCCTTTCAAACCAGCAGGGCCCTCTCCAAGTTATGTCACAGTCACCTTTAACAGGTCCTGTCTATTTCAGTCCTCCAAATCTGCTCACACACAGTTGGTGATACTGCTATCATGTAGTACATGAAACTGCTCACTTATTACCACCAACTACCACTCTAGTTCTCCCCAAATACAAAGTAGAAATGGAAATACAGGCTGGAAAACTCATTAAAAAAGAAGCTCTAGTTAGAAATAGTCAACCCCCACCCCTTTTCCGAGATAGGGCACACTATTTATTTAGCTCTGGCAGGCTGGCCTTGAACTTAGAGAAAGTAAGAGACACACCCGCCTGTGTCTCAGGGATGCTGGGATGAAGGGGTGTGCCATCAAGCCCAGCCATGATCAGTCTTCCAGTCTCTGTAAAATTGTATCTGTGTGTGTGCACGTGCTCGTCAAGAGTCTAAGCTGGTGGAGTTGGCTCTCTCTCCATCATGTGGACATGTTCCAGGGGTTGAACTCAAGTCACCAGGCTTGGTGGCAAGCTCCCTGACCTACTAAACCATCTCGCTGGCTCTCTTTATTTTCATTAAACTCTTTAAAACCATTTTTTTTTTTTAAACAATATTTTATTTTTAATTTTTTTTAAGATTTATTTATTTATTATATGTAAGTACACTGTAGCTGTCTTCAGACACTCCAGAAGAGGGAGACAGATCTTGTTCTGGATGGTTATGAGCCACCATGTGGTTGCTGGGATTTGAACTC
>NC_034592.1:88751187-88759549 GCF_900095145.1 Mus pahari | reverse complement strand
AAAAAAAAAAAGCCAATGGAGGTAAAAACTGTTCATTTTTTAGCAGTACAATATGTGTTATAAGGAATCCCTTCAGAACAGGGTTATGGGGCTGGCACAGGCTTGGACCACCCATCAAAGGAAAGGTCTAAAGCTAATTATGTATAAATCTTTTCAAAGTTTTCTTGTCTGGTTCAGAGAGAGAATGAGACGCAGACCAAAAGAGGGCAGCGAGGAAAAGAGTGATGGCCAAGAATTCTCTTGCCTGCTGATTTAAAGGGGCCAACCCAGGACCCATGCACATACTACAGTTTCATGTGGGTTCCATCTTGGCCTTTGTTCATGTCAGTGGCACAGAAAGGCCAGGAAACGATGGACCGACGGTTTTTGTACAAGGGTTATTTCTGAGGCCTTAAGAACACTAGGGTTCAGGGATTAAGTTAGTTTCTTTTTTTTGGTTTTTTGTTTGTTTGTTTTTTTTCAAGACAGGGTTTCTCTGTATAGCCCTGGCTGTCCTAGAACTCACTCTGTAGACCAGACTGGCCACGAACTCAGAAATCCGCCTGCCTCTGCCTCCCTAGTGCTGGGGTTAAAGGCATGCACCACCAATTTGTTGATGAGTCAGGCATCTACATAGCGTACCACTCTTAGCGAAGCCAGTTTCCCTATAGGCTGCTATAGAAAGCGCAGATCTCGCAAGAACATGGGTTTTGCTTTGTTTGTATAGCCTAGGCTGGCTTTGCAAACCTCCTGCCTTCCCGGTTGTAAATCCAAGGTTTATAAGTATGTGTGCACTACCATGCCTGGCTATGTCCCTTCTTGATATCTTGACAAACTACACAACAGTAAATATGTTTCGTTGAAGCTCTATCAAAAATATTCATCAGTTGATAAGAATTACTTTAGAATAATTACATTAAGACTTTTCTCCATCATCTGTCAGACACAAGGCACTGACAATTCCAGGTACATAATGAAAGCATTTATTCTCTCTCAAATGTTTAATTTTCATTTTTTTGGTACTTTTGAACAACAACAAAATCAATGAATTTTTTTTGTCTTAGTAACAGAAGAATTGACCTTAGAATGAAAATTGTCTGTGAACTCTTAAAAACATAGGGGAATTGGAGACACCACAGGTGTCTTGGTGCTGAGTACATACCTTATAGCCCAGTGCTTTGAGTTCACTTGCAGAACAGGGGTATAAATCCATAAACTTGTATCTGTCAACCAATAAAGCTGTTTCTTTGCCTTCATACTCTTCTCTGAATGCTGTAAACCGTCTTTTTTCCACTTTGAGTATACTAGCTAAATCACCAATATTACTTTCAAAAGCTAGAAATCGAGCCCAGATTTCTCTGTAAGAAAGTAAATATAACCAATTCTTAGTCATAGAATTTTTGTTTTAGGTTTAGTAATTGTTAGTATTTCCCCCTATTTGTTTAATTTTATTTTTTCCTAAATATTGAAAGTCAAGTACAACCACAATACTTTACCCAAATATTTGGACATTCAAGTTCTTTCCTGAGTTGGACACACACACACACACACTAACTTCCTACTTGAGGTACATAAAAGGCATCAGAGAGAGGATAATCTTTGTGGAAAAGAAACCTTGACAGGGGCTGGTGAGATGGCTCAGTGGGTAAAAGCACCCAACTGCTCTTCCGAAGGCCCTGAGTTCAAATCCCAGCAACCACATGGTGGCTCACAACCATCTATAAGGAGCTCTGACTCCCTCTTCTGGAGTGTCTGAAGACAGCTACAGTGTACTTATATATAGTAAATAAATAAATCTTTAAAAAAAAAAAANAAAGAAAGAAAGAAACCTTGACAGACTTCTATAATTTTTCCTGTATAATGTGGCTTCATCACTTTGCTTATTGGAATGAATTATGTTTCAGAAGATATTCTTCATTTAACATATGAATAAAAATATATTCCAACATCTACTATATAATATTGACTCACTGAGATCAAACTGCATGCACATATCACTGTTTTGTTTGTTTTTTCTGAGACAGGATTTCTCTGTTTTGACTAGCTCCAGAACTTATTCTGTACACCAGGCTGGTCTTGAACTCAGAGATCTGCCTGCCTCTGCCTCTAGACTGTTGGGATTAAAGGTCTGTACCACCACCACCTGGCTGTACAAATCACTGTTTTAATGTTCTCAGATTACTTAAACGCCACAGGCACCTAAAGTAAGATCGTGGGTACTAATAAAGTCCCAGAAAGAGGATACTGCAGAACTCCAACACTGGTAGACATGTTTGTGAATCGGTGAGAAAGTGAGGACCAGGCAGACTGACCGCCTGTCTAGGTGATCAAGCTTGGAGCTGAAGAGAAGCAAAGTCTGAATATGCTGGCAGTGCCACTGTACCCTGTCACTCGCTCACAGTCAAAGCCATGCGCTGGGCGTGTAACATGGAAACCAGCTCTCAGTATAAAAGCCTCTGCATTCCACTAGTAAGATACATTTCAGAATGCTAATATAGTAAGTTCTAGAACTATCAAAGTAGAAAGATATAGCAAAATATTTAATAGTTAAAAGGGTATCTCAAAATAATTCTTATCATATATAAAATAGAAATGTTAGCTTAAGCAACTATGGAAGTACTGCAGGTAGGTAAAATGAGAAAAGAAATGTCTCCTGAATTTCACACTCAAGCCCAATCCCACACATCAGTCCATACATTTCCCAGACTTACCCAGACTTCTCAGGAGGAAGGCTTCCAGATGTTAGAACTCTTTCAAATAAAACTCGAGTATTATTGTCCTCTGGGTATTTAAAAAAGTTTAAATGTTAAATCAAAGAAGGTTTTACAGTTTATAATAATATTTTGTAAGAGCAAAGCAGAACAAAACCCCAAGCCTTACCTCAGTTAATCCTTACAAAAATCTAATGCAGAAAAATAATTTGTCAGAAATGATTTTTACAGATAAGGAAATTGGGAGGTTCAAAATTACTGAGTTTGCCAGACTAGGGGAAAAAGCCTTTATTTAATATCACAATTCAGGAAGCAGAGACAGATCTTTATGAGTCCTAGGCCAGCCTGGTATACATCCTGAGTTCAGGCTAGCCAGAGATACACAGACCCCTGTTTCAGACAAACAGACAAACACCAAACACTCTCCACCTAGACTGGTTTGACTCACTGTCGAGTAATTAAGCTGTTACTAGAAGCCAGGTCTTTTGACCTTTAACTGAGACTTGGTTTGTACACAGTGCAATGCAAATTGCAGCGAGGACAGAACCAGATGTCCTATTCTGCCTTTCAAAAGATAATGATAAATATTAACTGGATTAAAATTTAAGTATTAGGAGTTCATTTGTAAGTGAAAGCAAGAATTTTCTTGAAAATTCAAGGGATTTAAAAAAATTCTTAAGTTGTTGTACAACTTAAGAATCTAGCAATAACTTGATAATTGAACTGAACAATTAAAATGAATACATTCATGATATCTAAATTACACCACAATAAATTATGTTTAAATCCTTCATCATGACTGGTTTTTATTTTATTAGCACAGACATTCAATTTACTGGCTGTGCATATGCAAGATAAACTCATGAGAGAATAAATGAATTTAGCCAAAGAAATGGCATCAAGTCAGATGCACCACATCAAGTGACTTGGTATATTTTTAATTTTAATTTACCTTATTTTTATGTTGTGTATGAGTGTTTCTCCTGCATTTGTGTCTGTGCACCATTTGCATTCATTCCCTGTGGGGGCCAGAAGAGGGTGTGGAGTCCCCTGAACCTGGAGTTGTGAGCCACAATGTGGTGCTGAGACTCAGATCTGGGTCCTGTAGAACAGCCGATAGTCTCACCTGCTGAGCCGTCTGCCCTGTCTCACAGTTTAAACTGATATTTACTATTACATTTCATCCTTGCTGTAACAGCTTTGCTCTGACATCCTCTTTACTGTCCCACATGGCCTCCTCCCTACTCAGTGCTCACCATGTTCTCTGGCTAAGAAGATGCCTTCCTTTTTCTTTATCTGGCTAACTAATGCTCGACCCAGTTCATACACTTCTTGCAAATCCTAGGAGAGCGCAGCACACAGTGGAATGCAGTCGAATGTCAGTTAAAACCCTGCTAGCCATACTGAGAGGGTAAAATTAATCTTAAGTATAGCCAAGCACATCCAAACTGTCTTTTCAACATGTAAACAACATGAAAATCACTAGAATAGTTTACATTCTTACTTGCTGTTTAGCACTGGTACACTCATTTGCTCAATAACTAGCAGTCTCCGAACAGCTCTGGAGTTTGGGCTGTCATCTTGATGCCCCACTGTGCCTCATCAGGGTTCTGCTGTGACACTCACATTCACCTCCATCATTACAGAATTACTGCTTCCCATACTCCATATATAAATTAAATGCATGCAAATGCTCAACTTAATTCTCTCAGTCTTATGAAGGGTATTATTGTTGCCAGTGGGAAAAGTATAGTTTTAAATTTACACACCTAATCTGATGTACAAGGAAATACAAGTTCTCTTAAAACAGCTTTCATACAAGATTATATTCTTTTATTTTTTAGCTTTATTTTATGCCTATCACTGTTCTGCCTGCATAAATGTATATGTACCATGTACATGCCTTTTGGATCCCCTAGAACTGGAACTATGGCTACCTACAAGCTGCCATGTGGTTGTTGAGAATCAAACCTGTGTCCTTTGCAAGAGCAACAAGTGCTCTTAACTGCTGGATCATTTCTCAAGCTTCCCTAGTTGTCCCCCCCCCCAAGTTTATATATCCTGAACTATCAATAATTATAATAATTTTATAGAGACACATGGGTAATTATTTAGCATAAAGAATGACTATATCACTATTAATCCAACAGAGTGGGAAAATAAAGATGTCAATGAACATGCTTCTTTACAGATTCACCCCATAGCCTCACAAGCCGTTTGGGTTTGGTGGTTACAGGCTTCTTGTGTTATTGTTCTCCATGCTTCCCATCCACTGGGCAAAGCTATTACCAATTACTAGCTGGAGAGGGTTTAAATATCTGTTTACCCCTGGGAGACAAGAGAAGGATTGCACAGAGTAGCCAGAGAGGAACACAGACAACTCTGTCTCTCTTTTTTTTTTTTTTGGTTTTTCAAGACAGGGTTTCTCTGTGTAGCCCTGGCTGTCCTGGAACTCACTCTGTAGACCAGGCTGGCCTCGAACTCAGAAATCCGCCTGCCTCTGCCTCCCGAGTGCTGGGATTAAAGGAGTGCGCCACCACACTCGGCTACAACTCTGTCTCTTAACTGACTTTGCAGCTTCACTTAATTGTGGCAGCACTTTTCTGATTCAGAATCACTCTGTGGAGTGTAAAAAAAAAAACTCTCATTATTCAGGGTGTGTAACTCCATGGCTAATAGGATTGGGGATAGCTTAGTTGGTAGAATGCCTGTTGTGATGGCTTTCCTGGGTTACCTTGACCACATCTGGAATTAACTAAAACCCAACTGGCTGAGTATACCTGTGAGAATTTTTTTCTTTTAACCCATAGCTTTTGAGGTAGGACCATCCATCTTTAATCTGAACCACACCTTATGGTAGCAGCCTATATAAAGGACATGGAAGAAGCCTGAGGTCTTTGCCAGCCTATTCTTGCTTTCACTGGATAGTCTATTCCTTTACTGGCATTAGAACCTACTTCTTCAAGATTTTGGTATATACTGAAGACCAGGTGAGATATCCAGCCTCGTGAACTTGAGAACTATTGGATTCTTAGACTTTCCTTGGTAGAGAGCCATTGTTGGAGTAGGCATACCACAGCCTGTAAATCATTCTAATAAACCCTATACACACACACAAACACATACATGGATGTGTTTGTTCTGTTCCTCTAGAGAACCCTGACTTATACACTTCTCTAGCATGCATAAGATGTTGAGCTCAGCACCAGCACTGTATAAATTGGGCATGGTGACAAACGTGCAGGCAGGTAGATTTCTGTGAGTTCAAAGCCAAACTGGTCTACATAGCAAGTATCAGTCCAGCTAGGGGTATATAGTAAGACCCTGTCTAAGAAGGAAAATACTGAATTCATGGACGACAGGCCACTATTTCCTGCCTGCTTATCGAGTAGCTGTTTCTGGTGGATGTTGGAGTTACAACACTTTAAAAAAGAAAACAAAGCCAACCAAACCCAAACATAATTTCAGATCGTTTAATGTTAAGAAACCATGGTGGGGTTGGACTGGGCTGGAGAGATAGCTAAGGAGTTAAGAACATATGCTAATCTTCGAAAGGACCTAGGTTTGGTTCCCAACACCTGCATAGCAGCTGACAGTAACTTCAGTTCCAGAAGATCCAATACCTTCTTCTGGCCTCCAAGAGCAATGAAAACACGGGTCCACAGACATAACATAACATACAGGCAAAACACCAGTAAGTGAATCTTAACATCCCCCCCACCCCGCACAACCACAAAACCATGGCAGATTCTAGAATCAACTTACCATTGAGGTGAGAGAGATAGTCAATATAAGCCAAAACATATTCTGGAATGTCTCCATATTTCTTTAGTCCCAATTCAAAAATCTTAAAGGCAACAGATTTGTCCTAGAAGTAAAGACAGTACTGGTTTCCATGAAATGCCAGACAATGACACAAAAGAATATTAAAACTACAGAATCTAATAGGCATGGTGGTGCACAGCTATAATCTCAGCAGTAAAGATTAAGAGACTGGAGGATTGTCACAAATTCAAGGTCATCTTAGCTTATATAGCAAGACACTTTTTCAAAACAAAAAACAAAAACAAGAAAATATTCCCACAACCTCTAAATATGGCAAATCACAGAAGAATTAAAATTGGTCAACTAAATAAAAAACAATATGGGGTTAAGTTCAGAATATGAGTTTTGTGCTTGTACATCAGGGCAGGCCTAAGGAATGAAACAAGAACCTGTCCTTTTAAATTGAGAAAAGAGCTGGGCATATAGCTTGGTCGTTGAGCACTTCCCTAGATTGCTCAAAGTCCTGAGTTCAATCCCCAGCACTACCATAAACAAAATAAAACAGCCAAGTAGCCAATGTCAGCATCTTGTCTACGACATTTACCACAGTTGCTTGTGCTGGTACACTGCCTGTAATCCTAGTACTGGAGGTTACAGTGAAAGCTGGAAGATCAAGTTTGACCAGCCTGAGAGACTTAGTGATATGTGCTTCAAAACAAAACAAAATCCAATGAACAAACAGGAACAACCAAGGGTGAACTGGAATCGGTCAGCCAATGGTAGAACTCAAACTCACCAAGTTTCAATCCCTGAACACAGCCCCCCAACATCCCTGAAAAAAATTTAAGAGCTTATCTAGAATGCAGGGGGCCCTGGGTTCCATCATCTACAGTAGATAGCCCATCAATAAATTAAAAGAAAAAAAGAGATTAAACGTGGAATTTAATAAGCAATTGAGTTGAATAATGTTCAATGTAATTTTATGCAGCTAAGCTTAAGACCTTTACAAAATGGAACAATTAAGCTCAATTTCTTAAAGTGGGACTTCTGTAGGGGGAAGGGTGAGGAGATTTACTGTGTAAACCCGCTGGTGTAGAATTCACTGACATGAGCGTGTCAGCGTTTACCTTGCTACAGTAATACTCCATGAGGGCTGCAGTCACGTAGACATGATGGCGGGTCCTGGCATCCTCTCTTGCTTTTTTAAATATCATTCTTCCAGATTTGATACCTTCTGCTCTCCTTGCAAATTTCATATATTGAATATATACCTATGAGAAAAGAAAATATTTGTATTCTACAAATTAGGGAGAATGTGCTCCTCACAGCATCTACTGCCACGACACTAAGTTCTATGCTAATGATTCCAGTATAAGAAACTACACAGTAGAATTATAGACTACTTTCCCCAGGCATTAGGGACACATGTTAATTTTTATTATGACATAATTTACATAACACAAAATTATTCTAAAGTGTATAATGCAGTGATTTTTCTTCCTTTTTCTTATCATCAGAAGGTCATACAATAATCACTAATATATATATATATATATATATATTTTTTTTTTTTTTTTTTTTTTTTCCAAGATAAAACTTTTCTGTGTAGCCTTGGTTTTTCAGAACCTGGGATTTTCTCTGTAGACTCTGCTAACTATATATTCAAAGATAATCTTGAACTCCTGCCCTTCTGTCTCCACTTCCCAAATACTGACATTACAAGTGTGAGCCATAATGCCCAACAGTATTTTATATAGAAGGTCCCATGATTTAACAAGACATAAGTACAATGATTCTTGCTATATAAGAAATAAATCTGGGGCTGGTGAGATGGCTCAGTGGGTAAGAGCACCCAACTGCTCTTCCGAAGGTCCGGAGTTCAAATCCCAGCAACCACATGGTGGCTC
>NC_034592.1:88744870-88750588 GCF_900095145.1 Mus pahari | reverse complement strand
AAAAAAAAAAAAAAAAAAAAAAAAAAAAAAAAGAAGAAGGAAAAAAAAGAATTAAAATTTTGTTATATTAAGTCAGGTTATGATGGTGGGAAAGAGAGAGTTAGGTTACTCACCAAGGTGGGGTCAATGTCCTCAATTGCCAGAAGTCTGTTATATATACTGTGAACCTTCTCATACTTCATGCGGCTCTAAAGCGGCAGAGAAGTGAATATTAGTAACTACTCACAAATGAGCTTTACAGAACCTGAAGACTGTACTCCTGCTCCCACAACACACACAAAACACCTACACTGCACATAACCTTACATGAACTCAAGGACTAACAACTGTCTATTGTTACCATCTCTGGCTACAAAAACAAAGACGCTACCAGAAGAAAATTTTAGTCCTGCAGTAAAACTGTAAGCAGTAGATATAATTTGAGTATTTACCAGGTTTAGGAAGAAACATGAGTCTGAGTGCCACACACACAGACACAGATACACACACACACACACACACACGCACACACACACAGTTCCAAATCTTCTGACTCTTCTCACCTCTTCATAATCTGCATATGCAAAATAAAGGAGCATGTTCTTCTTTAATAAAGTGCTTATGGCTCTTTCATATATATTAGCAGCTTCATCACTGAATAATTTGGCATTGTTCATATCCTAAGAGGGAAAGAAAGCACACCCTCAGTAATGCTAGTGTAGTTGCAAGAGTCAAGTGAGACAGCATCCACTCTAAAATGTACTCACTATGAAAACAAATACACACTGGCGTTTAAGAATTATAAAAATCACTAAGGATTTCTTCGTGTTCTGGGCAGAGGAGAGTTTCTGGGGCCAGGAACTTCTACCCTCAGTTATGCACTCCAGCCCCCATACCTTAAATTAATTACCATTTAAGTGCTTTAAATGACAAGTCACTTTGATAGTTTTAAAAGCCATCACATTTTAATTCTAAGGAATTATGAGTGTTAAAGTTCATACTGACATAAGTTTAAATATTTCCTTTTTGTTGTTGCTGTTTTTGAGACAGGGTTTTTCTGTGTAGCCCTGGTTATCCTGGTGCTCAGCTCACTCCAGAGCAGGTTGGGATTAAAGGTGCATGCCACCACTTGGCAAGATTAAATTTGTTAACATATACTTCTTTTTTTTTTTTTGGGGGGGGGGTTTCGAGACAGGGTTTCTCTGTGTAGCCCAGCTGTCCTGGAACTCACTTTGTAGACCAGGCTGGCCTCGAACTCAGAAATCCGCCTGCTTCTGCCTCCCGAGTGCTGGTAACATATATTTCTTATATAGAAACTTTTGTGTGTGTGTGTGTGTTTTTGAGACAGGGTTTCTCTGTGTAGCCCTGGTTGTCCTGGAACTCACTCTGTAGACCAGGCCGGTCTCAAACTCAGAAATCCGCCTGCCTCTGCCTCCCAAGTGCTGGGATTAAAGGCGTGTGCCACCACTGCCCGGCTAGAACCTTTTTAATAAATTTAGCATATAAAGTACTAAGTTTTATTATGGTATGTTCACCCATGCATGCCACTGAACTTTCCTTACATTCCACCCACAGCCTTGTTGAGTCTCTCCTCCTCGACTGCCATTTACTGTTCTGCTGCATGTGCTTAAATATAGACAGTATTTAAACTTTATTACTAAAACTGATGCTATATATTTGTCAATAAATCTTATAGCTAGATCAAAATCACAAAAGGAAAAAGTAGATGGGGAGGGATACACACCCCCTTTTCTGCAAGCAGCTTACTCGACTGTTCCAGATACTGGGCAGCTTCATACCAGATATCAGGGTGATGGCCCAGCACAAGGAGGCACTGTTCATAGGCAAACATAACTAAGGGAAGACAAACACACGACATCAGTTAAGATAAAAGGCACTAACAACACTATCATCACAAATACCACAGCTAGATGATTAGACTCAGACACGGTCTTTAACAATGAGCGGTAATTAGTTCCAACATTTAAGAAGGACATAGTCTACACAGAGGACAGTCATGATGAAAGTCCTCTGACCACACACACACACACACACACACACACACACACACACACACACACACACACCACACACACCTAAAGGAAACAAAACATAGGAAGAAAGCAATCCTGAGTAACTTCACTAAGTGACTGGTATCTGAAGACCAGAGGGTCAGAAGCTGGTCAGTGAGAGATGGGACAGAGGGAAGGGTGTGTACTAATCCACAGGGGTTGCCAAAACTGGGACCCAGTGGTACAATTCTTGTTTGGCATGTAGATGGTTCTGGCTTTAATCCCCTAAAATAGATGTAGACAAAGAAACAGTACTCATAAAGTCCTGCCATTAAGTGAGCCTGCAAAATTGAAGAATTCAGTGAAATTCCATTCTAGCAGTGACAGTGATTTGCAGAAGACTAACCCTTCTGGGCAGGTGGCAGTAGTGTACACCTCTAGTCCCTGTCCTTGGGAGATGGAGGTAGATGGATCTCTGTGAGTTTGAGGCCAGCTTTGTCTACAAAGTGAGTTCCAGGACAACTAGGGTTGTTACAAAGAGAAACCCTTGAAAAACAAGAAATAAACAATAAAGCAAAGCAAAACAAAAAAAGAACCCAAAAGACTAACTCTTCTGAAATTAAAAATTATAAACTGAAAACAGAAAGTATCTCTTTGATATATATATATATATATATATATATATATATATATATATATATATATATATATATATATATTATATAAGAAAACTGAAATAAAGCACCCCCCCCAATAAACCCAAGCCAAAACAACAACAAAACAAAACAAAACAAACAACAAAACCCCAGAACATATGTGCACGACAGAATGAAGCAGGAGTCAGAGCAAAGTGGGCCAGGACAGAGATGAGGTTCATATTATACAAAGTCCAAACAGATGATAATTCTACTTCCTTTTAAAGAAAACCCAGAAGACAACAGAATCCAGTCTTTATAACCTATTATTCATATATTTATAAAATGTTTAAAGAAAAAAATTATAAGGGTAACAAAACATGAAAAAGTGACCAACAGTTAAAAGTCAAAGGCAACCAATCTCACAAAGGCCCACTGTCTGAAGGAACGAGCCAATGAGGACTTCATAGCTATTGTAATAATCCTACTCAAGCATCTAAAGAAGACACATTACAGGGGCTGGAGAGATGCCTCAGACATTAAGAGTACTTATTAAGATTATTATTAAGATTAAGACGAGCTGGGTTAGATTCCCAACCCCCACACAGCAGCCATGACTATCTGTAACTCCAATTCCAGAGGATTCTTTGGGTCTCTCTGAGCACCAGGCATGTAAGTGGTACAAAGACATTCCCTCAGTCAAAACATCCACACACATACATTTAAACATACATAGCATACATTCAATTAAAAATTAAAATGCAAAACAAAACAAACTCACACACATTATAACACATGAATCTCAATAAAGATATTAAAATTATAAACATTTCCTGGAAATTCATAGAACTAAAAAGTATAGTATATAAAATGAACAATTTGCTGGATTATTTTACCATCAGATTGAATATAGTAAAACAAGGGGATAGTGATCATGAAGATAGATCTGTAGAAATGATTATGAATAAAAAAAAAACCCCACAAGTGGAAAAACAAAAGATTCAGAAAACAAACAAACAAAACAACAACAAACACAAACTCCAGCCTCCTCTGGGCGTGGTAGTTCATTCCTGTGATCCAGCACCCAGGAAGTTAATACAGGAGGATAACGAGTGGGAGGTCATCGGGGCTACACAGTGAGCTGGAAGCCAGCCTAACCTGCAGAGCAACGGGCAAGAGTGGTGGGTGGGAGGAGAAGCAGCAGTGCTGGAGAGTCCATGAGGCTAAGAGCACACAGTCCCAGAGACACGAGCTGGAGTCCCTCGCGGGCTACTCGGGTTACCTCTTTTGGTTATCAGGGTCTGGTCCTCTGTGCGGAGAGGGTTGCTCTTCTCCCACTGGATGTACTTCTTCCACATGTCCACTTGCTGAGCCTCTTGAGGAGTATTCTGAGGAGGCACTGAAGGAGCGTTGCGGTCCAAACCTTTCATGACTGTCTCGTATTCCTAAACAAACATTTAAAGGTTGTTGATGAGCCTAGAACATCTCATATATGTAGGGAGTTACTCCATCAGCTGGAAACAATTTGTTTAAAATGTTTGCTCTCTTACCCCTAATATCACTTTTTATTATGATTTTAATAATATAAATAAGGTTATTCGAAAATACACAGTGGGTTTCAAGTCAACCTGGGCTACATGAGACCCTGACTCGAGAAACAGAATTCAAACAACATCCACAAACAACAAAACAAAACCCAAGCATAAGGAAAAGCATAAGGAAAGACATACTAAAGTATTATAAAACAAACCCAGATACCTCGGAGTGGTCAACAGAACATCCATAGACTATCCCTGCAGGATGTATGATGTAAAAAAGCATGAGTGGATTTCTGCAGCATTGTTATTGACAACTTTGGAGAAGCTAATAGTTTTTGTACTGTTTGGCTATTTTCCCAATGAATAGAAAGGTATGTACACAGCACAAAATCTGTCCCAGAGAGCTATGTTATATTATAAATACACTGACTACAGAGTAACACAATTTTCAGATAAGTAAATATGAAGGGAGAATATCAACTACTTCAATAATTCCATGTAAGTCTCTGTTTTGAAGAATATTTCTAGTCAAGCAGGGCGCATGCCTGTAATTCTATCACTTGGGAAGCTGCTGACACAGGAAAAGTGCCAGGAGTTCAAGGAAAGCCTGGGCTACAAAGTATTGGGGCAGTCAGCACTACATAGCAAGACTGTTTCAAAAACAAACAAACAAACAAATGAATAAAATACTTTGCAGACTGAGGATGTGACTCATTTCCTAATCTGTGGGAATCCTTAGGTTAGATGATGCCCAGTGAACATAAATACAACACACACACACACATACATCCCCCCCCTAATTTCTTCCAAATCCAACATATATTTTGTCCTTTAATATAACAATTCAATTAACTATATCATTTTTCCATGCCTTTGATCCCAGCACTTAGGAGACAGAGGCAAATTGATCTCTATGAGTGTGAGGCCAGACTGGTTTGTTTCATGAGTTCTAGGACAGCCATTGCTACATAGAAAGATCCTGTCCTCAACAAAACAAAACAAAACCAAAAATCATCATCTCAGACAGGTATCAATTAGCTATAGTTAGTTGTCATTAATTAAGACTCAAAATGATTGAAAATATCATGAGTAATATCAGATGGAAAAGCTTCACTAATTATTCTAATGATTCAGTAACATAAATTAAGTAGCCCATAGAAGTCCATACCTTTGCTACACGTCTAGCATTCATGTAGTCTCTACTCCGATCTTCAATCATCTTTTTAGCTAAATGAATATTGATACCCTAAGGAAAAAATATCATTATTAACTGTTTTTTTTCCTTTTCTTTAAAATATTTGTTTTTTACAGTTCTGCAAACCAAACCCACAGCCTCCCGCATGCTAGGTAACTAGACAAACACTCTACCACTAAACTATACACACAGCCTGGAAAGAATAAGCAGACTAGAAGGAAAGATGGTTTAGTAGGTAAAAGCCCTTGTTATAAAAACCTGGTGACAGCCGGGCGTGGTGGCGCATGCCTTTAATCCCAGCACTTGGGAGGCAGAGGCAGGCGGATTTCTGAGTTCGAGGCCAGCCTGGTCTACAGAGT
>NC_034592.1:88737242-88744820 GCF_900095145.1 Mus pahari | reverse complement strand
AAAAAAAAAAAAAAAAGCCTGGTGACTTGAGTTCCATCCCTGGAACCCAGGTAACAGTGGAGAAACCTGATCCATACAGCTGTCCAGTGACCTCTACACAGCATCATGACGCACGTGTTCCTTCATCCCTACAAAGGTATCTGCGCTGTCAATTGTGAGTGGTCTAGACAATCCTATGAATAGGAAACATTTTCACTTTACTTTGTGTGGATGGATGAGTGGGTGCACATACAATAGCATGTGCTAGAGGTCAGAGAACAAATTCCAGCAGTGGCTTTTCTCCTTTTATAATGTGGGTTGAGTACTGAACTCAGGCCATCAGGCATGGCAGTACCTGTTGAGCCATCTTACTGGACAAGAGTTGGTTTGTTTCTCTTTCTTCTTTTAATAAAAATGTGTATAATCGTTTTGCCTGAGCAATGCCTGTGTACCAGTGCATGGCTGGTGCCCATAGAGACCATAAAAAAGAGCTGGATTCTCTGAAACTGGAGTTACAGATGGTTGTGAACCACAATGTGGGTACTGGGAATTGAACCTGGGTCCTCTGGAAGACCATCCAGTGCTTTTAACTGTTGCAGTATATCTTTCTAGCTCCTGGCCCTAGAATTTGTAAAGACATGAAATCATGAGATTCTATCTTATTCAATTAAATCAGTCATTAAGCAAACAAACAATGAATGCTGGCAATGATGTGGACAGAAGGAACAATTATACACTACTGGTGGGAATTTAAATTAATTCAAAAGTCAACACAGAGATTTCTTTAAAAAGCTACATGTAGACCTAGCTATATAATTCTTGAGTAGTGATCTAAAGGAAGTGAAGCCAACATATCACAGAGATACTTACAAATTAATATTTATTGTAGTACTATTTAAAAAATTATTAGAATAAATACAAAACAAAGTGTCTAGGAATATACAGTTCAGTGGTAGGACATTTCCCTCAGATGCATAAAGCTTAGGATTTAACCCACGTGCAACAAAACAAAAGTCAGGAGCAGCAGGAGACACTGTAATACCAACGCCAGGCACCCGACACCAGAAGCTAGTTCTCTCTGTTCACACTATATAATAACTAGAATGGCCAGTTTGTAGTACACTCTGGCTTGCTTACCTCTTCATACTTGTTGTAGTCTCTCCAGAGTTGTTCAATGTTGATCATTGGATTAACACAGCCTCGTTGATAAACTCTTCGGACAGCGGTTATTCTCTGATTTTCTGCATAAGATCCTACAGCTTCTCTAAAGTTGGATAAAAATATCATTAATTGTATTATAGCTAAATCAATTGTTTACATATTAAAAATTAAGACAATACTTACACTCCTTTTAAGAAATTGATGTAATCCACCCAAATCTAAGAAATAAAACAAAATGTTAATATCTTTCTTGATACTTTCACATTTAGGTATATACCCAGAGTCTCATGCATGCTAGGTAAGTACACTACCACTGAACTATATTCCCAGCCCTTGTGTATATATTTAATTGAATTTTACCTGATAGGACATAATTTCCATTCCAATTTTGTCAAGTGCAAAGTCATAAGCTTGAGCCATTTTTTCTCTGAAATGAACATGAAAAATACTTTTAAAAATTTTTTACCAGCTGGGTATAACAGCCCATACCTATTATCCCAAGAAGCTGAGACAAGATCACTACCCTGAGTTAGAGGCCATTCTGGGTTACACAGTGAGTTCAAGGGCAGCCTGGAATATGTAGTATATACCCCATACTACTCTGAACTACAAAGCAAGACACTGAAAACAAATCAGAAGCCAATCAAAACCTAAAACTATTATCAAAATGCATCAGAGAACATCCAAGTTAGAGTCACTGAAGATAGGTAGGTATAAGTTATAGTGTGGAGTTAATTATCAAGTTAAACATCTTAAGTGGCACACTGTACCATATAACTTGGCCAGCATGTGCTAAGACGATCATTAAAAAGCTTCTTGAAAAAGTTTGACAAGCCTGTCAAAAAAGTGCTATCATGTTGTAAATGCACAGTGCTCGATAGAGAAGAATTTGGGTGAGTCAGTACTCAGGGGGAAGGTAAGTGCCAGTGGCTTTCTTTAAACCACGTTTCCTGATTTCTTGGATAATTCTAACTTTTCAGTACTTAGGTTTCTTCCTACCTAAAGCTCAGAGACAGAGCTGGTGTGAGGCATGTGGTGATGACTGCATCTAGAGACAACATGTACTGATACCAGCCACTGTTCCAGGGTTTCTCTGTGTAGCCCTGGCTGGTCTCAAAGTCAGAGGTCTCCTCAGTGCTGGGATTATAGGAGGGTCCACCATGCCCAGCTCTATATGCATTCTATTTTTTTTTTTTAAGATTTATTTATTATATGTAAGTACACTGTAGCTGTCTTCAGACACTCCAGAAGAGGGCGTCAGATCTTGTTACGGATGGCTATGAGCCACTATGTGGTTGCTGGGATTTGAACTCTGGACCTTTGGAAGAGCAGTCGGGTGCTCTTACCCACTGAGCCATCTCACCAGCCCCTCTATATGCATTCTTAAGACAATGATTTCACTTACTTGTAGCTGGGCAGTTTACCCTTGGTTTCTCTGACGTATGAAAGATAACACTTCCATAAATCAATGTGCAAAACCTTCATAAGGCATCTTTGAAATAGCTTTAAATATAAGAAAACAATATCATCATCCAGGTAAATACATTTCATATTTGTATGAACGAAAGAGCATATTAAAAAATAAAGTCAGTCTTTTTAGGAATGAATTTTCTTATAACTAAAAGGCAAATAAGAGGGATGGAGAGATGACACTGTGGTTAAGAGCACACTGCCTGGTTGGTTTGATTCCCATCTATATGGCAGCCCACGACCATCCATAACACCAGTTCTAGCAGTTCACATGTCTACTTTTGTGGGCACCAGGCATGCATGTGTGTGTGTGTGTATATATATATATATATATATATACACAAAGGCAAAAACCAACCCTCTTTTTCAGTTTAGACAATCAAAATCATGCCCATGCATTTCACGAGTATAGTCATTTTCTTTCATTTCCCCAGAGCCATAAGTAAATATGTAAGTAAATAAATATAATTATTTTTCTTTTGTAATATTTTCCTTAGTTTAAATTGGCATATGAAACAAATCTCATTGAGGCATCTTTATAATTTGCTTATTATCTTGTCCCTTACTCCTCCCCACTCCAACTCGTCCTGAGCCCCTGTCTCCCAATGCTCCCCGAGCCCCTGTCTCCCAATGCTCCCTCCGCTCTCATGGCCAGTGTATCCACACACTTCTGGTTTATTTTGCTTAACACAGGATATCTAGTATCTGGTTTCATCCACTTTCCTGCAAATGTAATTATTCCACTCTGCATATGTACTGTATTTTCTTTAATTCATGTGTTGATAGACATCTAGGCTGGCCCATTTCCTCTGTTATGAACAGTACAGCAATAAACATGGATGTACAAATACCTCTATGGTATGAGCTAGAATCCTTTGAGTATATAGCCAAGTGTGGTATACCTGGATCACATAATAGCTATTTATCTGTTTTTGACACAGGCCTCAATGCATATTCCTGGCTCTCTATGTAGAATAGGTTAACCTCAAATTCAGGGATCCAAGCCTCTGTCTCTCTAGTGCAGGGATTAAAAGCATACTCTACCATACTTTGTTGCTATTTATCGCTGAGGCAGGGCCTCAACCTAAGATGATGATATACTAAAAATGACTTCCTAATTCTCCTGTCTCCACCTCCCAAAGACGAGGATTATAGGTGTGCATTACACTGTCTGGATTTTATGCAGTGCTGGGTTAAAGGCAGAGCTTCACCAGTGAGCAGCAGCCCAGCTCCCACTGCTCAGTTTTTGAGAAACCTCCATGCTAACTCCCACATGGCTGCCCTACTTTATACCCCACTGCAGTGTTTAAGCACTTCTATCTCCTGGCTCTCAACAGGACTTACTGACATTTTTCTTGGTTTTAGCCATTTTGAATTAATTAGAATAAATTAGAATTTCAAAGTAGTTTTAATTTATATTTCCTGAAAGCTAAAGAAGTTTTAAACTTTGAAGAAAGTGAAATATTATTACAATATATAATTACTACCTGGATGCAGTAACAAATCATTTTATAATATTTATTTACCATTTGGTCATATAAAAACTCTTAAACTTCAAAATATGGTTAAGATAACTTACCTTTTCAACCTTGTCATAATTTTTAGCTTTAATCTGAAGAGAAACAAACAAAAAAATAGGATAATGTTACTCTTTTTAGAATATCAACACTTTCTGAATTTTTGACTAATTTCTTGACCATTTTTTTAATCAAAGATTTTATAAATCTTTCCTTGAAAATAACAAATAAGTCAGGTGTAATGGTATACACATGTGATCCAGAAGTTCCAGTCACAGGACCCATGTTGCAAAGGGCAGAACTGGTTTCCAAAGTGATCACTTATTACCTTATTACAAGTGCCACAAATTTTTGCTTGGAATTAAGTATGCCCCCCCCCTTTTTTTTAAAATTTTTTTAAGATTTATTTTATTTATTATATGTAAGTACATTGTAGCTGTCTTCAGACACTCCAGAAGAGGGAGTAAGATCTTGTTAAGGATGGTTGTGAGCCACCATGTGGTTGCTGGGATTTGAACTCTGCACCTTTGGAAGAACAGTCGGGTGCATCTTACCTGCTGAGCCATCTCACCAGCCCAAGTATGCCCTTTAAACTAGCAATTTTTTTTAGAATTTACTGAGAAATCACATATATATTTATATATCATATATATATCATATATATATACACATACACACACATATGATTATAATTACATCATTTTTTTCCTTTCATTTTTCTACCTCCAAACCCTCTCATATACCCTTTTTTGCTTTTAAATTCATGGCTCTTTTTCACTGTTGTTACATACATATAGATATTCCTAAATACATAAACACAACTTGCTCCATCTGTTTGCTATTACTTGTGTTTTCAGGACGGACCGCTTGGTACTGGATAACCAACTGGTAGCTCTTCCCCAGGGAAGCCGACCGGTCTGCTCTCAGCATTCCTTAGTTGCCTGAAGTTCTTTGTGTAGGACAGAGGCCTTCAGAGCTTTCTACCATCCATATTAGTCTCTTAGTGGCCTCCTAACCAGCTAATGTTTAGGCAGTCACCTTGGTAACCCTGAGTGCAGCTTCTGACATTCCTAGGAGACACAATCTTTCCATCCCCTTTTCCACATTAACCCTTCTAAGGTCCAGTTGTGTTGTAGATTTATCAGTTGGGTGTGAGCTTTCCATGTGATTGTGGTTTTCTGTGTTGGTCTCTGTGGTTATATGGACACATCTTTATAATGTAGTTAGGGACTGTGTTGGTTTAGAGGTTCTCCTTCAAGATCCATGATTCACTAGTCTTGTGTAGTGCCTAGGTTTTCAATACCAGGTGTGATTTCCCTATTGTTGAACAAGTCCAATTAGCTGTTAGCTGCTGCTAAGGTTTGCATGCCACTACTGCACGTTTAGGGTTCTGTGCCACGCTGGACTTCACTGTGGTTCATAGGCAACCTAGCTGGGTAGGAGTATTGGTTGTTTCTGTCCTTTGGAAGCTTACACGGCACCTTCTGATACTATGAAAGCTAGTCCTCAGGGAAATGGCTTTCAGTTTAGATCCAACTCAGGGGTCTCTGGATCCTATATCTTAAGTGCATGATGCCTTTAACAACAGTCTATGGTTTTGTAGTTTCTTGGATTATCTAACATAAACCCCAACACTAAACACGAGAAACCCTCTTTTGAGCTGTAGGTCAGGGTTGTCCAAGAGAGTCCTAAAATATTATCTTTTCTGAGACAAGGTCTCCTGCGGAAGCTCCAGCTTCCCTGGAGCACTGTGTAGACTGGCCAGCCTTGAACTCAAGAGGTTCACTTGCCTGTCTTCAGGGAGCTGAGATTAAAGAGGTGGGCACCATGCCTAGCGAATTATCACATTCCCCAGACTCCTCCCATATCCTTGCCACCACCCAACTTCATATTTCCCGCCCCCCCCCTTAAAAAGTAACAAAAAACAAGAAAAAAGCCACTACAAATTATGGAGACTGATTTGTGTTAGCCAACTAGCTCCTCCTGAGTATGGAGTCTACTCTGGAGTATGGCTGATAAATAGTCACTCCCTCTCCAGGACCTATCATTTGCAGACAGCCTTTTGGTTTGCTGAGATTTTGTCAGGTTTAAGCTTGTGCACATCTGTGTACCCCATCAGTCTCTGTGAGATCTATGGGCATTGCCCTGTTGTGTCTGGAAAATGACATTTCCTTAAAATTACCCACTCCTCTGGCTCTTACAACCTTTCTAACCCCCCTTCCACTTAGATCCCTGAGCTTTGAGGGTAGAGATACAATAAAGACATTCCATTTGGGGCTGAATACTCCAAAATCTCTCATTTTCTGCACACTGTCCAGCTACGGGTCTCTGTATTAATCTCATAAGTTATCTGCTCTACGTGAACAGCAGTGTCATTAGCAGTCGTTTTATTGCAACGCACTGTCAGTAGAATAATTGTAGTAAGTTCCCCTTTAGGCCCATGACCCATTTAATCTCAGGTTCTTTGCCTAGTATAGGTACATCTCATAGAGTGGGTGTTAAATCCAACTCAAAAGTGTTTGTGAACCTGTAAATTTATGTGTTCTTCACTCTAAAAATTTTTTGTTTTCTTTTTAAGCTGGGCACAGTGGCATACATCTTTAACCCCAGCACAAAGGAGGCAGAGGCAGGTGGATCTCTGAGTTCCAGGCCAGTCTGGTTTACACAACCAGTTCCAGGCCAGGCAGGACTACACAGAGAAATTCTGTCTTGAAAAACAAAAGCAACACAAACAAACAAAACAATGGTATTTTTTCTTTTTAACTTATGGTCTGTCTTTCAGTGTTCCTTTTTCTTTCTCTGTTTAAGGTCTTCGCACTGTAGGCTCAGAATGTTAGCTTTACTTCTTTATTCAAAGTCTGTCTGCTAGACTTCCAAGCAATTAGTCTTTGTATGACCTATATCCTTTGACCTACTTACTGTGCTGTATTTGGTTCACAAATGGTTTCTGGCATCAGGTTTGTATCAATCAATCAATCAATCAATCACGTATTTTTCAATTGTCTTTCTACAGTAGTTGTTTTGGGAGCCTATTGTGTCAATTTTAATTTACATTCTTCTGGTTGCTACATTTTGCTCTCCTACTCACGGAGCTGTGCTGGCAGATCTGACAGGTGAGGAGTAGATATAGACAGCAAGCAGGCTGCTGTTAGTCCTCTACCAAGCAACCAGGAACACATGCTATGGTAGGAAGGTCTCAGCCTGCCTATTTGGTTCAGGTTTGTTGTTTCTTAAAACCCAGTATGGGCTGCAGTTAAGGGCACTTGCAGGGTACTTGTCCCATCATCTATTTGGTATCTCACAACCCTAGTTCCAAAGAATCTGACACCTTCTGGCTTCCATAGGCACTGTATCCTGGTAGCGCATAGACATACACAAAGGTAAAGCACCCATAGACATAAAATAAAACTAAAGAAATCTAAGGACGAGGAGGAGGAGGAGGAGGAGGAGG
>NC_034592.1:88729744-88737174 GCF_900095145.1 Mus pahari | reverse complement strand
AAGAGAGAGAGAGAGGAGAGAGAGAGGAGAGAGAGAGAGGAGAGAGAGAGAAGAGAGAGAAAGAAAGAAAGAGAAGAAAGAAAAGGAAGGAAGGAAGGAAGGAAGGAAGGAAGGCAGGCAGGCAGGCAGGCAGGCAAGCTAGTGATAACTTTTCTCTGGGGCAGAATAGAAAAGCAGTTAACAGGTTCAAAGTCTCAGTGTGGGTCAGCTTCTAGGTCTTTTTCCCTCTGAGACACCCATAAAACCTAAGGCCATAATCTAATCATCTTCTAATCATCTGAAAGCGGAGTTAAAGGTAAGTGTGAAAGATGGTAAATTTAATTCACCAGCTTCCTACATGTAGGTGAAATTATTTATAGTTCTTATAATTGGTCAGAAAAACCAAATTACTCATTGTTGAAACTATCCAAGAATATGAATATACAACTCCCAGCAGAGGTAAAGTTAAAATCATGTGGCAATATGTACAAATTTCCAAAGTGAGAAAGACTGGGATCTTATGTATCAGTCTACCCTCACTAGAATGGTAAAACTTTAAAAGGGTATTAAGCAGGGGATGGTAGGTTTGAGATCAGTCTGAGCTACAAAGTGACTACATAGACAGAGCCTGTCTCAAAAACAAAAATTAAACAAAAGACAGAAAGGGAAAAAAGATATTAATTCTATCAAAGACAAGCAAGGAAAAGTTATACACTAGTGGACAAGTCATGACATACCCTTTAAGGGAAGCCTCTGGTAACAGCCATTAAAAGAAAAACAATAAAAAGACCCAGTGAGTTGACAGAGTGTTTGCCTGGTGGTATGAAGCACTAGGCCGATTCCCAGCACCACATAAATCAGATATGGTGGCTCATGCTTGTCACCTCAACATTTGGGAATTGTAGGCAGGAGGATCAGAAATTTAAGGCTGTCCTTGGCTACATAGCAAGTTTAAACCCAACTTGGGACACATGAAACCCTACCTCAGTTCAAAGAAAAGTGACTCAACAATTCCATTCCTGGGATCCATCTCAAAGAAACAAAAGCAGCAGATTACATAAAGTATTTGTACTAGACTATTTATTGCAAACATAAATAGCCTAAAGTAAATGCCCACAATGTAAGCAGTAAAATTATGATACCCATATCATGGATTACTGTGTACTCATATAGTGAATTAGCTACATGAGCTACTTAAGAGGGATTTCTATAAGATCATGATAAATAAGTATGTGTTAGTAATGTCTGTAACATAATTCATCTTTATGAAACAATGATCAAAAATCATTTATGATATTTTTTGACCATGAAAAAAACATGGACTGGATAAAAGGCTGTTAAACAGTTTTCAGAACTGTCACAGTGATAAAGTATGCACTTTCTCAAAAGGTCTGTACATAATTTGTTGTTTCCCATACACAAATTGGTCTTGTCTCTTGAATTCTTTGTTTTTTTTTTTTTTTTGTTCTTTTTTTTTCCCTCTTGAAAGGTATCTCTGTATAACCCTGGCTATCCTCGTCTTCCATCTGTAGACCAGGCTGAGTTCTAAGGAACTCAAAGATCTACCTGCCTCTGCCTCCTGAGCGCTAAGATTAAAGGTGTGCACCACCACCAGGCTCATTATTTCTTTAATTGGTATTAGCATAACAAATACAGCAGAAAAAGATACTTTTGACTAATGTAAAGTTAATTTTCTGGCACTTAGTACATGGTCACTGATTGTCAGTAATTAATTAAACAAGTGAATACTGAGTAAGCCAACTTTGATAAAAATACTGCAACAGATATATTCTCTTATTTGTTTATAAGAGACTGTGTGTGTGTGTGTGTACATGTACATGTACCAAAGACTTGTGAAGTCTTTCCTCTCCTACCATGTGGGTCCTAGGGATCAAACTTGGATCATCAGGCTTCATGAGCAAGGCACTCTCTTACCTGCTAGACAATCTCATTGACCCTCTGTCCTGTTTTGTCTGTCACTGTGCCTGGTTTGATGACTAGACTAGGCTAGCTGTCAGTGAGCTCCAGGGATCTATCACCTGTTTCTGCCTAAGATTCCAGATATGATATACTCAATTTTTATGTGGCCTCTGAGGATTTAAACTCAGAAGCATATATTTTAATGTGAATATATGTGTTTCTGTCTATGTGACCAAGGAAGTCAGAGGGGTGTCGGTTCCCTAAAACTGGAATTCCAGTTGTGAGATGCTTAATGTGGGTGTTGGAAATCAAATTCACAAGAACCAATATATGTTCTTAACCCTGAGCCATTTCTCTTGCTTTTAAACTCAGATCCTCATTACACTTACAGAGCAAGCATTTTTTCTAACTGTGCCAAATTCCCATCATAATGTCATTATTAAAAAAATCTGAAGGAAAATTTTATGTGTATAGGTATTTTAGTGGCATGCATGTCAATGCACCATGTGCATGCAGTACCCTTAGAGTCTAGAAGAAAGTGTCAGATTCCCTGGAGCTGGAGTTACATATGGTTGCAAACTACCATGTGAGTGCTGAGAACACAACTCAAGCCCTCTGGAAAACACCCAGCGTGCTTAACTGCTGAGCCATCTTTCTAACCCCTTAAAAATATTCTTCAAAAATAATTGAGCAATTATTTTTAATTTGCTTTGGGAATAAAATCTGTATTGTAATAAAATGAAAAAAATATGATCATGCAGTATCAACTATTTAATCATTGCCACCATTGGCCTCGCCACTTACACTTTAGGAAATGGTAATATCCACTTCAAAAGGCTATTCCAAGGACTGAAATTATAAAACACCAGGAAGGTCCAGGTGCTGAAAAAAATCCCACCAATTATCAAAAAAGTACAAATTTGTAGTGAGAAATATCTTACCTACAAAAGCACATTAAATAAATATTATTAGTCTCAAGGAAGGTAGCACACCACTGTGATCCCAGCACCTGGGGGTATGTTGGGGAGGGGGAGATGTCAGAGGCATGTCTACATAGCAAGTTCTAGCCCAGCCAGAGGTACACAGTGAGACCTTGTCTAAAAAGAAAAAAAAAATTAAAATTCTCAGTCACATTCATTAATCTTCTTATTTCTACTTCACACCCTTCTGTAAAATAACTTAATTATCCTTAGAGATGGTGATCCAACAGCTCTGGCCTCTATCGGGACTTGCATTCATATAAAACAAACCATACAGACCTACAGAATTAGGTCACAAAGTTCAAGTGGCTTCGTAGCATGTCCATGTCCTTTTTCACAAACAAAACAAAACAAAAACTAGGCAAAATAATCTCAGTCTATACATTTTGTTGGGGTTTTTGCAAATTCACTATTTGGAACAGGTCAAAATCTATGTTTTTGGACTATACTGAGCAAACAGGAACTCTTATGGCAATTGCTTACAGTGATAAAGAAAAGAATTGCAATGTATACTTCTGCTCTCAGAACCCTTTCAACTCTCAAGTGCAGTTCATACACTTTATGAATCAAACTAATGTGAGTTTGAGGGGTGAAGATATTGAATTCTAATTATGAAAAACTGTTTAATCCAAGCACTGGGGAGGCAGACGCAGGCAATCTCTTAGTTCAAAGCCAGGCTGGTCTACAAAGTAAGTTTCAGTACAGCCAGGGCTACACAGAGAAACCCTATCTCTAAAAAAGAATAATAATAATAATAAAATTCTAACTCTAATCATGAAACCTCAAAACAAATAGATTCCTAAATATAAATCCTTATTTTGAACATTTTTCCTTTAATACCCTAATACAGTGAAAATTATCTTTGAAGATTACAAAATATAAACAGTTTTAAGGAATGTGCAGGGGCTGGAGAGATGACTTAGTACTTAAGAGCACTGGTTGCTCTTCCAGAGGTCAAGTTAACTCCCAGCAACTACATGGTGGCTCATAACCATCTCTCCTGGGATCTGGCATGCAGGTAGAGAACACNCCCCCCCCCCACACACACAAACACCCCCACACACATATGAGTATATATGTATGTATATATCTCACATATACATACACACACATATATAATAAATCTTAAACAAAAAAAAAAAGGAATTTGCAAAACAATGACTACCAATGGGCCAGGCATAGTGGTACACACCCGTAATCCCAGCATTCACCAGGCAGAGGGAGTAAGATCACACATGCCAGCCTCATCTACCAAGTAAGTTCTAGGACAGTCAAGGCTATGTAAGGAGAATGTATTTCAAAACCCTCTCAAAATAAATAAGCATGTACAAATAAGTTTTCAAGTTGTTTAAGTGGTTGGGATAGTTTTCCTTTGTGTCTCACTCAAGTTTTACAGTAACGATGTCACGAGCATGTACAAATAAACTAAATTATATTCAGTAGGCAATTACATGAACACGGTGTGGCAGGTCTTTCCTGCTCCATCTTCATTTCCAAGCACTGGTGAACAAAATTGGGCCTTAACTCATCGAGTTATAGTTTAATTGTGGTGAAGATAATTTAACAACTGAAGAAAAAAGACAATTTGTAAGTTTTGCCAACATATATTTCCTAATTTTTTTTTTGGAATAACATTTATTACTTAAGAAAGCTATACTTTTCCTATTAACTATAGCTATAAATGGTGCTAAGGGTACGGTATGGCTCAGTGGTAGAGTATTTACACTATAAAAAATAAAAAGATAAAGGTTATAAATAAAAGTGCATAATATAGTGATGGACAGAACAACAAGATTTAATGGGTTGCCACACTGGCAGATGACTCATGTGCATTAAGCACTTCACTGTCATCGTATTAACTAAAATCATATGCAGATACCCCAGACCCTTGTGAATTATAATTAAGTGTACTTAAACTATTCTCTCTCTCTTTTTAAAATAAAATTATGCTTATACTAAACTTACTTCCCTGTGGGCTATTTGTACAAATTAGAGTACTATTTAACCCTTTACTTTCCTAAGTCAACTAAAATGTCTGTGAGGGCTAGGAGCTGCAGCTCAAGTGGTGGAACATGTTTTTTATGTGCAGGATTCTAGACTTGATTTCCCAACACTTCTCTCAAAAAAGTGTTCATCATGTGTTCTTGTGATTTACCAAGTGGATATGAGAATACTGTAACCAAAATCTATTAAAGATCTTATAACTAAATTGGAAACATAAAACCAATATTAATAACAATACAGAAATGAACTTAACTTTAAATTACTCTGTATATGTTCTGTATCCTATAAAATCCAGGGGAAAGGGAATGAAAAGCAGAGTTTGTAATAAGTAAGGGTTCCAATGACTAGATGGAAGCCAGGCCACCATGAGAAAGAAGCAGGGTTTGTATAAGCCAACACAGGAGTCTCAGGTTTTCTGTAGAAGAGTGAAAATATCTATGTAAGTAAGAATATATATTGGAAAAACAGGTTGGCTAATTGTAGTGCAGATCTAACAAAAAGGGCAAAAGAGCCAAGCAGAGTTAAAATGAGACACAAAACACCTGGATGTTATTGTGATTTTTTCTGGCAGGTGATCATGTAATCATGGGAAAAAAATGATTCATCAGAAAAGTGGTGGTGGGATTTACAGATCAGAGAGAACACTGTAGAATTTCTGGTACCATGAGTACTAGTTACAAGAATAGCTATTATTTATATATTGGGGAATACTGGCCTGGGCCAGCAATACAGAGGAAAACAGAATAAACAGTTTTCCATGGAACAAACAAGAACTATTGAGAGCTGTTGCACAGTAAAGTTTACAAGTTTACTTTGTATTAGATTATGAAATAACTGTAACTAAAGTAGAAATGCATGCCAGCAAATAGACCATTTTCAAATAAAACAATATTGACTTAATAAAGACATGATAAAAAAAGCATGAAAAACTTTTTTTGTCTTTTGGGGGGGGGGGCAGAGTCTCTTCTTTGTAGCCATGGTCGTCTTTAAACTCACTATGTAGACCAGGTTGGTCTTGAACTCAGAGTTCTCCCTGCTTCAACCTCCCAAGTGCTGGGATTAGTGCTTGTGCCATCAAGCCTCACCAGGACGCTTTCTAAATTATCTATTCCCAGACAGAGAAAAGGAAGATCTATAAAGAGTACCAAGATAAGAAGAGAACAAGGAGAAAAGTAGTATTAAAGTAGTCAGAGAATATAAAACAAAAAAGATTTAGTGGATGGTGGGAAATGTCACACCCTTTTGAAGGAGAGTACATAAAAGACAAGCGGATCTGGGAATAAGGTCATTACTTACTACAATTTTAAAGTTGAAGCAATTCAAGTTCTTAGGACTTAAGAAAGTCAGAAACAAAATCCTGGTAACACCTACAGCATTTAGCACTCAACAAGTTTATGTGCATTAACTCACTGTTAGAAAAACAATTAGGTCTATGGCTGGTAAACTGGCCCACTTAAGTTCAATCCCTGGGATATGGTAGAGGGAGAAAACTGACTCCAGAAAGCTGTCCTCCAATTTCTTCATGCATGCCATGGCACAAGTGTTCTCTCTTTCTCTTTTAGGAAAAAAAGAAAAATGATTCAGTTTTAGGGAAAAAATGAGGTACAAGGATGTTTAGACTTGTCCAAGACTGAGGGGTTTCTTTTTGTTTTCTGTTTTTTTGTTTTGTTTTTGACATAGGTTCTCACTATATAGCCCAGGCTAGCCTCAATTAATGATCCTCCTGCCTCAAAACCCCACCCCCACACTTATTTTAAAACAAATATAGGAGTTGAAGAGATGGCTCAGTGGTTAAAAGCACCTGTTCTTGCATAAGACCTAGTGTTGACCCGATACCCACATGACACCTCACAACTGTTCCTGGGCATTTGATGTTCTCTTCTGGGTTTCATAGGGACCGGGCATATACACTGCACAGACATGCAGGCAGGCAAAACACCCATAACCCTAACCCTAACCCATACACACAAAATTTAAGAAAACAAAAAACCAAGTATGTACATTTACAATAGAGACTGGATAGGGGTGGATATGTGCCTCAGTTTGTGGAGTGATTGCCTAACCTTCACTAAGTTCTTGGGTTGACTTCTAGCACCACATAAAATGGGCTGCAGGCATTACTAAGTTAGTTGTCCAACCTTTTGTTCTCTTGAAGTGAATTAAAAAACACTTGGCATGATGGCACACACGTACTCACAGACTCTGGAGAAGTAGAGGCAGGAAGATCAGAAGTTCAGGGTCATTTTTGGCTACAGAACAAGTTTGAGGCCAGCCTATGCTACACAAAATGATGTCTCAAACAAGCGCGCGCGTGCGCGCGCGCGCGCGCGCGCGCACACACACACACACACACACACACACACACACACACACACAAAGACTACCCAGATATGCTGATGCACATTTGCAATCTCAGCTACTTGAGAGGATGAAGCAAGAGGATCACTTGAGGGCTGGTGAGATGGCTCAGTAGGTAAGAGCACCTGACTGCTCTTCCGAAGGTCCGGAGTTCAAATCCCAGCAACCACATGGTGGCTCACAACCATC
>NC_034592.1:88669865-88729699 GCF_900095145.1 Mus pahari | reverse complement strand
AAAAAAAAAAAAAAAAAAGAGGATCACTTGAGCTTAGAAGACAGAGACCAGCCTGGAATACATGGTAGCCCTGACAAGGTAGCAAAACAAACAAAGAAAAACCACATAAGAATGGAAATATATCCATATAATTGTAAATGGAAAACTTAAATGTCAAAGCACTCAAGAGGCTGTTTTAAAAATAACACACCAAGTATCACACCAAGTAGTCGAAGTCTATGCATGTATAAGAATGCAAGAGACAATGGTACAAAAAGAATATAAGAAAACAGTAGAGCAAACTGCATACTTGGAACTCTGAGACAGTTTCTCTGTCACAGGTTTTATTTTTCTAATGTTTTATTTCCAGATAAATTTTATAATAATCAAGAGAGTTAGGTTGGTTTTGGTCAAAGTGATTTCCAACAGTTCTCTTCAACTATCATAGGCATTTTTCTATGCAAAGAAGCATCCTCACCATAAACCTACTTTTAAATGCTCTCAGATTTTTACCCAGACTAACAAAGTCAAATAACTGCCAATACTGATTTCACCCAAGACTGAAACTCAAAGCTTGGGCCTAAACTTAATTTTGTCTTAACTTAGAGGGCATCGGCAATACTTATCACTGAATATCTATGTTCAGCTTTATTTAACTAACAAAACAGAGTAGTTTGTCATCATCAACCCAATTATTACCCTTCAAAGCATAATCAACCTTCAGTATTTACTTTTTAGAAACAGTATCTTATTAACTGGCATCATAGGCCTTGAGCTCAAAATTATCTTGCCTCTGGCTCCTCAGTGCTAGGATTACATGTTTGCCATGGTTTATGGTTTGTACATGCTTACTAAGAACTTAACTGGGAAAAAAAAAGAAAAAAAAAAAGAAGAAAAACAAAACAAAACAACAACAAAAAAAGAAATTAACTGGGGGCTGGAGATATGGCTCAGAGGCTAAGAGCACTGACTGTTCTTCCAAAGGTCCCGAGTTCAATTCCTAGCAATTCTGATGCCCTCTTCTGGTGTGTCTGAAGACAGTGACGGTATACTCATATACATAAAATAAATAAATCTTAAAAAAAAAAAAAACTTAACCAAGCTGAACTGTCTCCAGACTTTTACATTCCTCTATTTTATTTATTATTATTATCATTATCATTATTACTATTATTATTTTATTTATTTTTTTTGGGGGGGGGTTCGAGACAGNGTTTCTCTGTATAGCCCCAGCTGTCCTGGAACTCACTTTGTAGACCAGGCTGGCCTCGAACTCAGAAATCCACCTGCCTCTGCCTCCCAGGTGCTGGGATTAAAGGCGTGTACCACCACGCCCGGCACATTCCTCTATTTTTAAAAGCAACTTTCCCACTCAAGAACTTAGCAATCACCAAAGACCTGCAACTATGAAATAAACCTTACAAATATTCAAAAACTTAACAGTATATCCATACTCTAAAATATTCCATGTTTTTAAAAAATCAATACTGCTACTTGAACACTCTTAAGTAAATAGTTGGATTATGATCCAACACCCATTCTCTCAATCTATAAGCATAGTTTTCTGATTTTATTATAGGAATAACTAAATTACAAATACCTTTAAATGCTCATCAAATAACATAATCATCTTCAGTACCAAAGTTATACATTCAATCCCATTCTTGTACCCAAAATACTTATTAGCTACTTTTAAAAAAAGGGAGTGGGTGGGTAGGGGAGCAGGGGCGGGGGTGGGGTATAGGGAACTTTCGGGATAGCATTTGAAATGTAAATAAAGGAAATAATAAATAAAAAAAAATTCCAAAGTATCATAATATAGCTCAATTTGAAAGATCTTACCAGCCATCTTTGATAGTAAAGTATAAATTATAAAAGGTAGGCTTAAAGAAACATTGTGAATGTATAAAGATACTGAAAAGCTGTATTTGATTCTCTCTCTCTCACACACACACCCTGCCTCCAGGGTCTCACGGTGTAGTTCTGGCCGGCTTCTGTTTTTTTGTTTGTTTGTTTGTTTGTTTTGTTTTGTTTTTTTGAGAAAAGGTTTCTCTGTGTAGCCCTGGCTGTTCTGGAACTCCATCTGTAGACCAGGCTGGCCTGAACCCAGAGATCCAACTGTCTCTGCCTCCTGAGTACTAGGATTAAAGGTGTGCACCCGTCTGGCCTGAAACTCTTATGTAGGCCAGGCTGGACTCTGCCTTCTGAGTGCTGGGTAAAGGCATGTACTACCACATCCAGCTGTTTCATAAAGCAAAACACTGGAAATAATGAATGTATAAAACTGGTTAATTAGCATTTACCTGAAACAGACAGCAGTATGAACTGTACAAGTGAATTTTTAAGTATACAGCAGTATGCTACTATGTCTAGAGCTTAACTGTGACACAGTACTTTCCCAGCATGTGAGGCCCTGTGTTCAGGTCCCAGCACCAGAAAAATACAAGCTGCCAAAAAAGCATTAAAAAGTGAGGTACAGAGACTGATTCAGCATTAAGAGCATTTGCTGTTCTTCCAGGACCTGAGTTCAACTCCCAGCACCCATATTAGGTGGCACAAAACTGGATTTCATCCCAGCTCTGGGGAATCTAATATCTTCTGGTCTCTGTGGATACATGCATGCATGTACACATACAGACAGAAATAAAAATAAAACCTTTAAAAATTTATTTTATGTATACAAATATTTTGCTTGCATACACACACACACACACACACACACACACACACACACACACACACACACAATTGTCGGATGCCCTGGAACTGGGGTTATGGATGGTTGTGAGCCACCATGGGTGCTGAGAAATGACCTTTGGTCCTCTGCAAGAGCAACATGTGCTCTTAACCATTTAGCCATCTCTCCAGTCTAATATTAATAATAATACTTTAAAAAGTTTTACGATTTTATAGACCTAGAAGTTAGAGTGATTAGGTTAAAGGCTAAAGGTAGCTATTAGGTAGGTAGTGGCCCAGACCTGGATGATGAATTTTAGTTAGTACAGTCTGGGATAGACATGAAATCCTTGTCTAAAAAAGGAAAGAGAAATAGATAGACAGACAGACACATAGGTGCGAAAATAGTTTTCCTTTTAACCATCAGAACAGGTTCAGCTTTTCTTTCCACCTTCCTTTTACTTGGTACCATTCATTATGTTTGCTTTTTAAATAAAGTATAGAAATGATCCCTGAAAGTATAATCTTATGCTTGCCTTTTAAAATTAGTCTTTTGATTCTAAAATTATTTATCCATGTACTAAGCTTCAGTAATAAATGTGAATGAAAGTCTGTGATGGTCATGTCTTTCCACTAACTCATCCAAGGATTATTCTGCTCACTCTTCAGAAAACAAATGATTCAAGATAATTCTCTTTCCTTCTGATTCCGGGTCTTATTTTGTAGGTTTGGCTGGCCTTGAACTCAAGAGATCTAGCTGCTTCCTGAGTGCTATGATTAAAACATGTACACACACAGCTCAATGTAATTATCAAAATACCATGAGTACCAGGGAAATGGCTCAGCAGGTAAAAGCCCTGACCAGGAAAGCCTAGCAGTACAAGTTTAAACCTAGAACTCACATACAAGCCAGTGACACACACTTGTAATTCTACACTGGAATAGTGCTAGGAGAGGTAGGGACAGGAGAATCCATCTGAAGGTAGGAGGCCAGCTAGCCTGAAGTGTGCAGCAGCACGGCGGCAGCAGGAACAAAGCAGATGGAAAGAACTCCTCAAAGTCATCTTTTGACCTGCACACATACCACACACAAACCCCTTTAAGATTCTTTAAGTTTTCTTGTAGCTCCCACAACAGTGTATGATAGTACTAAGTCAATATAGTTAAAACTCTACCAGGTGTCTGCATACACATACATACGAATATCCATATTTATGCAATATGGCCAAAATTACTTATAAAATATATTGTTTTGTTTTTTTGAGACAGGGTTTGAACTCACCAACATATGGCAGCCTCTACAAGGATTAAAAGCATAGGTCACAGGACTTGAGAGACGGCTCAATGGTTAAGAGCTGTGGCTGTTCTTGTAGAGGACAAGAGTTCAATTCCTAACACCCACATGTCAGCTCACAACAGTCTGCAATCCAGTTCCAAGTGATTTGACACCCTCACACAGACATACACGCAGGAAAAGCATCAATGCACACAAAACAAAAATAAGTAAATCATTTAAAAGGAAGCATATGTTAGCATGCCTAGTCATAAACTACTGCCTTAAGTACATCAGGAAATGTAAAAATGTATAAATTTCATTATAAGGTCTTTAATTCTTAAGACAATAGCTTAAAAACCTCTCTTCAATTTTACTTGTACATGTGTGGAGACATGCCACATGTTAATGTATGGAAGTTAAGAGGACAACTTGCAGGTATCAGTTCTTTCCTTTCACCATGTGGACCCCAGGGATTGAACTGTTATCAGGGTTGACCTGTTGAGCTATACTACAAGCTTGAATAATGTAGTCTTAAATCTGGTAGGTTTCCATGATTTAGATATTTATATGAGTATAAAAGTCAATTCCATTACTCATTCATTCTACTGAATAGAAACTGTTTTTAGTTCTAGAAACATCTCTTAAATAGCCATAAAAAGGAGAAATTAAAGACTGAAAGTGGAATATAATTAACAAACTTTCCTTGTAAGAAAAACAAAGACAAAAAAGGAAAAATTCTAATTTCTATAAACTTTTTTTGTGAATCCAAAATGGATCTGACGATCAAATTATCATAATAAAATAACAGAAAAATAAATTGCATAGTGTTGAATTGAGTACCAGTAGCTCTTTCTCAGTCATTACCTAATCCTGATGAGGCCAGGGGAATACAGACAAAACCATTGCTCTGTCCCTTCCCTATACTCCACTGTCCTACCACAATATGTATATGAAGTATAAAATCTAGAGACAAATATTTTACAGGTAAGATTTTCATTGTATAGGGTGGGTTATATTTTTGGAAAACCAGATTCTATTACTTAGCATTTGATTACCAATAGAAAAGAATTGAAATGTTTAATGTTAGTAAGCAGAATATAACTTTTGTGTATAATAGTTATTTCAAAAGATCTCTAATTACTGAAAGATTTCATAATGATTTTAATGTTGATTATTTTCCATAAAGTGACCCAAGTCTCACAAGAAATAAGTCAAAGTCTTTCTCACAAACTTTCTTTTTTTTTTTTTTTTTTTGGAGAGGGGAGAAGAGATCAAGAACAATTTCATTCCAGATTTAAAAATTCAAGGCAAATAAGCTGTAAATTTTGGCAACTGTGGAGGAGGAAAAAGGAAGACTCCATGCTATTTCAATTAAGCATGGAGGTCAGTGGCACAGCTGATAAAGAGCCACGAGCATGAGGAAAGAAACTTTTCCAGAGAGGACACCCAAAGTGTTAGAGAAAGCATGTTTAGGCACTGGCCAGCATCCAAAAAAAAAAAGGAAATTATAACTTTTGAATACAGACTCAGGAAGGAGGGCAGATTCAACAGAAGTACATGGTGGCTCTGGAGCAAGTGATTCTCACATATATTTTATAAACAACCAGCAGAGATAGGCCCTTTAAAAACTATATTAAAGTATTTCACAGGGACACTGAAATCTTCTCATGTCTGATGTTGAATTGTAAAAATACAAAAATCTTAAAAAGGTAATAATAAAATGATCCTAAGTTGGTAGAATGTCTCAGCAGGCAAAGCACCTGCCACACAAGCCTAACAGCAAATTCAATTCCTGCATCCACTTAAGGGTAGGGAGAACTGACTCCAGAAAGTTGACCTACGGTCTCCAAACTCTCCACATGTGTAGTTGGTGTATGTGCACACAAACAATAGTAATAATTAAAACAAAATAAATAAATAAGACTTTTAGGGGTTTGACCAACAACATAAAAAGTATAAAACATCTAGCTGAAAAATACTTGTCAATAAGTACACTAAAACAAAAGGAAATATTAAGTCCTTTATCTTAAACCATATTGATCACTCTCACAACTGACACGAGAAAAACAAGCAAAGGCAATACACACTGATGACTAGAATACTGCTAGAAGCATCTGAACTTCTAAGCATAGCTTCCAGGATATGCCTGCAAAGTTAGAACCTGGGAAGGAGGAGGAAGAGGAATGGTTACCAGGAGCCTATGGTCACCCTCTGCCTAAACGAGTTCTAGGCCAGTTTGAATTGCACCAGACCATTTGAACCCTCTGCACCCACCTCCCAAAAAACCCTCAAAATCTCTAATAAAGTTGCACCAAAGTTGAAAATTTCCTTCGATTAACCCAATGTTTGTGCAAATACGGGGAAAAGATGACCAAAATGAACTACGATAAACTGGTTATCAGAGAAAGAAATTGAAAGGACTCTGAACATACAAAAATATGCTCAATCATTTTAAGAGAAAATGTAAATGAAAACTTCCCTGAAATGACCTTTAATTTACCAGATTTATTTTGACAATTTCATTATGTAAAATAATTTATTACCCCAAAGTACTGGCAAAGTTAAAATTTGTAATAACACACTGTCTAAATTACTTAAGAAACTGGGTGCTTTCAAAGATTATCAGTAGTACTAGAATTTTAAACTTTAACAGCCTGAATGGAGAACCATTTGGACTTGAGAAATTTCTAACAAATCTTCTAGAGTCTTTGATAGAATATTTCTATTTCTAGGAATTAAAAAAAATTGTGTATGTTTTGCGCAGATGTTTGTGCCACTGTACTGAGTGCAGCCTGAAGCATTTCCCTTGTTGGGTGAGTGTGCTCTTGAAGCAGTACATGCCCGAAGCCAGATAAGGATGTCAAACCTTTTGGAAATAGGGTTAGAGATGGTTGTTAGCCACCATATAAATGTTGGATATCAAACTCAAGTCCTCTGCAAGTGCAGCCAAGTGTTCTTAACAACTGAGCCATTGCTCTAGTCCCACACTTCTGGGAATTTAATCTATATTCATACAACTGGAGGTGAAATGTATGTAATTACTCACTGCAGTAAAATCTGTAATAAAACAAGTTGGGGAAGCACTTCAACATTTTCTTTTTCTTTTTTTAAATATTTATTTATTTATTATATGTGAGTACACTGTAGCTGACCTCAGGCACTCCAGAAGAGGGAGTCAGATCTTGTTACGGATGGTTGTGAGCCACCATGTGGATGCTGGGATCTGAACTCCAGACCTTCAGAAGAGCAGTCGGGTGCTCTTACCCACTGAGCCATCTCACCAGCCCCGCACTTCAACATTTTCAAGCACAGGAGGAAAGTACATAAGACAGTATACTGTGTGCTAATAAAAAGTATTATCACGGGGGCTGGTGAGATGGCTCAGCGGGTAAGAGCACCGACTAATCTTCCGAAGGTCCTGATTTCATATCCCAGCAACCACATGGTGGCTCGCAACCATCTGTAATGAGATCTGACTCCTCTTCTGGAGTGTCTGAAGACAGCTACAGTGTACTTACATTAAAAAAAAAAAGTATCCACATTTGGGGCTGGAGAGATCGCTCAGTGGTTAAGAGCACTGGTTGCTTTTCCAGATGATCTGAGTTTATTTCCCAGCACCCACGTGGCAATTCATGGTAACTCCAGTTCCAGGAGAGCTGATGGAAGGTACACATGTGATACAGATATGAATGCAGACTAAAAACCCAAAATGAAACAGTCATCTATTTAGGTGAAAATAAAGAAAGCATGCACATAAACACATTAGTTATCTTAAAGTTTTTGAAAAACTGAACAATGTTACTAAAAAAGGCTTTGCACCTCAAGGATCTTTGAGTCTTACTGACATGTATTCTAAAGATGTCCTTTAGGAGATAAATACCTTTTTTGGATTTCTATTTTTGAGGTACATGAGACTAAACTTGTTAGTTAATAAGCAAGCACTCTACCACTAATGAATATCCCTAAATCCTTTGTCTTTATTTTGATACGCACACACTAAGGCTAAATTGTAAAGCCTGACCTTGCACTTGCTTTGTGGCCCAAGCAGGACTTTAAGTGAGGCTCTTCCAGTGTTATCATTCATATATCTTCTTACAGTGCTTAGGTTTTTTATGTTAATATTACGTTAAGGTCATTAAACATACTGTCAATCAGTTCTCAAAAAAATTACAAAGACATTTAAGAATGTACAAAAGAAATAAAACGTCTATTATACATGCTGAAATTGGATGTACAAAATTGCTCAGCTTATAGAGTTAGCACGCATGTTAGTGTGTTCATGTATATATGGTACACATGCCATGGATCCACGCAGAGATCAGTGGGCAACTGCTAGTGCCAGTCTTTTACCTTCTATCTTGAGATAGGGCCTTTTGTTTGTCACTGTTTAATCAGATTAGCTAACCCACACTTCTGAGAATTGTCTTTGGCTCCACCTCCTATCTCACCTTGGCAGGGCTAAGATTAGATAAGTACATCAGAAGATGGGTTTTGGGGATCCAAACTCATGTCCTCATGCTTGTACAACACTTCAACTCCTTAGGTATCTCTCCATCTCCTAATGGTATTTATTTAAAGTAAAGCTTATGTTCAGCTTCTAAACATCTATTAGAATAGAAACTAGGAATAGTGACATACGCCCATATTTCCAGCCTTTGATGCCTAATGCAGGGGGGTGACAGTTCAAGGCTAGCTGGGATTACAACACAAATTCAAGGTCAGCCTGGGGTTCACATTAATTCAAAAATAAATGAAATTTGAGCCATCTTCTTTAAGAAGCTACTTGCTTGATGCCACAAATCAAAGTTTGGAATAAATGAATCAAAGTTTACAAGGGTCAGTAAAATCTCTCAATCAGTAAGGGTTCTTACTCCCAAGCCTGAAGACCTGAGTTTAGTTCCTGTAACCCACATGGTAAAAGAAACCAATTTCTCCCTTTGATCTCCAGACATAGCATGCATGCACTGTATGTATATACACACATAAATAAATGTTAAAAACTCATAGTCACAAAATATTTCTTTTATTAAAAATAAAAGCCAAGAAGTTGGACTAGGGAGATGGTTGAGTAATTAAGAGTACTTGTTTGTATTTAAGTTCAATTCTCAGCACATATATATGGCTCTAGATCAGACAATCTCTGCCCACCACAGCCACCTAAACATGTGGCATAAACATTTAAGAGAAAAATTAAAGTCAAGGGGCTGAAGAGATGGCTCAGCAGTTAGGAACATATAATGCTCTTATAGAGGATTGGCGTTCTGTTCCCAGCACCCAGTCTCTAACCCCAGCTCCAAGGACCCTTTTCTGTATTCTGCAGGTACCTGTACTTATGTGCACATATACCTCCTGACATATCTACATAACTTAAGAACAGCAAAGATTTAAAAAAAAAAAAAAAAAAAGCAGAGAATGTAGCTCAGTAAAGTCCAAGTCTAGCATGTCCAAAGGCCTGGGTTCAACCCCCAGCATCATATAAAATGGTTATGATGTCACTCATCTGTTAATCCTAGCACTTGTGAGATATACTATTAAGAATGTAAAAAAAATACATTTTTAATAGTATTTTATAAACCGTGGCAAATTCTCTCTCTCTCTCTCTCCATATAGTAATTCAAATTAAGTGGTCAGGTGTTTTCTTTCAGCAAACTGAAGAGGCAGTCCCACTGTGTTCTTGCTTCCTCTAGTTGTAAAGCTAACTGCCATCCATCTGAAGGTCACAGACATTCTGCATTCACTTCTGAAGGCTTTTTGTTGCTGTTAATTTTTGTTCTCATGTCTGGGTATAGCTTTCCCCCACTCTCAATCCTTCCTGAGATTCAATAAGCATCAGAAATCTATTGGCTGAAGTCTAGAATTCTAGAAAATTCTTCACATTCTGCTTGCCTTTGGTGTCTTTTAATTCTGGATGTTAAGAAATTTTTTTTAAGTCTGATAAAGCTCCAAAATGGATTCCTTTGATTCTCCTTTATTCTTTCACTGGTGTATAATCTATTAACCTAATTCTAGCTTCTGAAATCTTTGGAAGTCTGCAGCTACTACAGGCAAGTTCTTTACATGCTTAGCTTTGAACCAAAATGTTCGATGTCTCGATACGTAGAGGCCTCATATGAAAGTGCACTCCCCAGACAAGTTTGAATAGTGATTACCTAGCATCCGTATCACAGTTCACGCTGAGTCTCCTTAAACTGATGTTTTGTTTTGTTTTGTTTTGTTTTTTCAATACTCAACCCATATAACATTGCTAAATCATTTTTATGTCATGTCAGGATTTTCCCGTTCCATTCTTCAGATCAAAGAAGCTTCTTTCATCCTTTTCAGTTTGTAAATGACACAGACTTACTGGTGGTTCACCACTTTTGTTCTACGTGTAGCTTTTTGGCACAGAACTCTTTAAAAGAAGACATGCCACTGAACCTCCATCACAGCAGGTCTTTACCAGAAGACTTCCGATTGCAGCTCAGATTCTCCCAGTTTGGCAAATGCTCTGGAGACAGGGATTAATCACTCCTTTGAATTCCTTTTCCGTGTCCTCCCAATGAAGCCTTGATCTTTGCAATTCCTTGTTACTGACAATTCTTCAATGCTTTAAGATGCTGTTAAAAACTCTACCCAGCAGCTTAACTTCAGAAAAAAAGATGTATCCTAACTTGTTATCCAATACTCTCCTATAGTATACTTCACTAACATCAATTCCCCCTCAAATTATATGCAAACTGTCTTGGAAACTACTGCAAAATTCTTGAAATAGTGAAATTCCAAAGGCAAAAAGTTAGGATTTAACAAAATTCTATTAACCAAGTATATTTTCTGCAAAATAGAAGTCTCAAATTTAGTATAATTAAGTCCACTAAAGACCAGCAATTTGGAATCTTTAATGTTTGAAGGTTTGGAATAAAAGCGTTAAGATTTTTCTGTAAAACGAAAAGCTACTCCTTTTAGATTTTTGAACTCTTAAGTGTTATGTTTAAGTTAAAACTAAAATTAATGTATATCTTTAAATTACTTAATGTATGACTGTGGACACTTGAACCATTGTATGAGCTCAGAGGATAACTTAATGGATGTTGGCTCTCTCCTTTCACCTTGTGGGTTCCAGAAACTGAACTCAAATCATTAAGCTAAGTGGCAAGCACCATCGTCTGCTAAGCCGTCCTGCAGGGTTTTGTTTTTGTTTGAGACAGGGTTTGTAGTCCTAGCCAAGTAGGTACTCAGCCTGGCCTCAAACTCAGAGATCTGCCTGTCGTAGGCCCATATTTTTTGTACATTTTTGAAAATTTTCCACAAATAGGTTACATATTGGCATTATGGAAATACACAGTACCAGTCATAACTTGTCAATGGGATGTGGAAAAGTTAAAATGGTTATCCTCTAATTTAGCAATTCAACTCATGACATTTGACAAGGCACGAACACAAATTTTTATAATGTGTCTCAGGATTTTTACTTCAATGCAGATAAATTTTATTATATCCAGTAAGGACTTTAGACTTAAAAATCACAGTCAGTCAGTTTTTGGAATTTTAGGTTAGTATAATGTTTAATGGGTAGTCTTACAAAATACTTCCCACCCTTTGTTATATACAAGGATAATTCTAAAGCCAGGACATATCTAAAATCTCAGACTCCAGGGACTAAAGCAGAAGGATATACTGCTCCAAGACAGCCTTGCAATTCAGTAAGGAAATGAAGAGAAGATGCGAAGAAGACATAAGGGGAGGGAACTGAAAGAGTGTGAGAGAAATAACTCTAAATGTCAAAGAATTGTTCTCTAAAATTAAATGTTAGGGACATTAGACAATTAAGAACAGCACATGAAATGGTTCAGCAAATAAAGTCACCTAGCCCTGAGCATGACAAACAAAATTTGATCTCACAGCCCCACACAGAGTAAGGAGAGACCAACTCTGATACTGTCATCATCTGCTTATGAGTGTGCACATATATAATTATTTTAAAACACCTTTTCAAAGTCTCTTTATTGCCTAAGTATAAAACCAGAATTTTTTCTAAATCTGTATGTCATCAGTAAAAGTATCAGCCATATAAAATTTTATAATTATACAAGTAAAACTACTGTCACATTCTAATTTTTAGAAATTACAATTCATGATTTGGGGCCAGAAAGCTGCAGAGGTTAAGAACACTTGTTCTTGCAGAGGACCAGAGTTTGGTTTGCAGAACCTACATGGCATCTTACAACCATCTGTAACTCCAGGGAATCTGATGCCTTCTTTGACCTCAATGAGCATCAGGTACATATGTGGTGTAGATATATGTGTAGGCAAAACACCCATATACCTAATTTAAAAAATAACAACTCAGAATTGGGAGGCATGTAATTTCCCAGCATAATTCACCCCTCCCCGTCTTTTAAAGACAATGTTCTACCTTATACTATATATAGTCAAGCTCATATTCAAAATCCTGCCTTTATAATTTCTACTAACTTGGAATATAATCCAGGTTATTCTAATGTTTTTAGGTATTCTATAAAGTAACTAAATATGATCAAGAGCCAATACTCATGCCAGGTATGATGATGTACGCCTTTAACCCCAGCAATTGGGAGGCAGAGGCAAGGTCTTTGTAGCTTCAAAGTCAACCTGGTCTGCATAGTTTCATAATAGCTAGGGCTAAAAAGAGACACGCTATCTCAAAAGACAATTGTCACCCACGAATTCAGAAATCAAAAACCCCTTACTGCTTCTACTACCTTAAGTAATGTATTCACACACGACCACTTTTTCTAAAACAAAACAAAACAAAAAACAACAACAAAACGACTATACAGCATGGACACGGTTGCACAAACCTTTAATCCCAGGATCTGAGAGGAAGAGGAAGATGGATGACTCAAGACTGAGGTTAGTTTGGTTTGAGTTCCAAGCTTCTCAGATATAGTATGACATTATCCCCAAGTGAACAAATACATACAACATTAGTATGTCAATAAAACTTATTAATATCTCCCTCATCATTAGTAAAATCTAGAATCTGAAAAGATCAGCTTCACTTTTTGATAGAAGCTTGGATACTACTCGTGTGCTTTTTGTTTTTTAAATTTTAACCAGGCCATAATTAGGTTTCCTTTAGGTCTTCAGGTACTCCAGAGGTATTCACATATTTCAGAAGACTTCATAACAGCTGTGGATTCTATTTAAAGCTAGGCTTCAACTTTTGATACTAGGATGAAAAAATAACAACTGGTATGTTTATATCTTAGTTACCTTTCCTTTGAGATCTTTTTCAGTGTACACTGTATTTTTTTCATTAATAAAATGAAGAGGTGGTTCATTCTCAAACCCTCTTCTGTCCTCTGTGGGTACTGCACACATTTATACATAAATACAAAATACTCATACATATAAAAATAGATCTAAAAATGCATATAGCAGAGGCTGGAGAGATGGCTCAGTGGTTAAGAGCACTGGCTGCTCCTCTAGAGGACCCGGGTTCAATCTCCAGTACCCAACATGGCAGCTCACAATTGTCTGTTACTACAGTTCCAGGGAATCCATCATACCAGGCATGCATGTAGTGCACATATCTGTGCATGCAGGCAAAATATCCATACATGTAAAATAAAAAATTTAAAAATGTATACAGCAAATAAAACTAGTTATTTTCTGTACAAAATAAGTCAACTTAGAACCCGTGTCGATGGATCAGCTAGACACCAACAAAGTAGTTTCTTTAGAGTTGGAAGCTTGTATACAAACATTTTTCTTCTCTCAAAATATGACTTTGGGATATTAATTCATGTTTTTCTCAATCTAAACAAATACAACAAGCAGAAAGGGATTTTTATAGTCTTTTAGTTTTTAACACTTAAAAGTAAAAATGAGGGCTGGTGAGATGGCTCAGTGGGTAAGAGCACCCGACTGATCTTCCAAAGGTCTGGAGTTCAAATCCCAGCAACCACATGATGGCTCACAACCATCTGTAACAAGATCTGACGCCCTCTTCTGAAGTGTCTGAAGACAGCTACAGTGTACTTACAATAAAACTTAAAAAAAAAAAAAAAAAGTAAAAATGAATCCAAAGGAGTAAAATTTTAGTATCATTTACTCTGTACCTATAGATAGGAAAAATCCCTGAAAATATTCAGAAGGTGAAAAGCTTGGAAAATACTAAATGCCCATTTTCTTACCCTGAGCCCCCCACTCTACCCCAACCCCCCCTTTTGAAATAAGGTTTCTCTTTATAAAAGAGCTCTGGCTGTCCTAGATTCACTTTGTAGACCAGGCTGCCCTTGACCTCAGAGACTCTGATGGTAGTGCTAGGATTAAAGGTGCTCACCACCATGCCTGATGCTGCTCCGTCACACAATCTTCTTAAAGTATAACTACTACCTAATTTTCTACCCATTAAATACTTTGAAACATTAAAAGTAAAATTATACAGTTTTCAAAGTTGGAAAACAGAACTGAAAGTTGTACAGGTAAACAACTTAAGTTGTAAAATACAATGGCCTTTCAGAACCAACTCCAGGATTTCCACTCTCTGTAATACAAAATGGCACACTTGTTAGAGGCCTAATAAACCATAAATCAAGAGTAATGGGAAGTCAGTATGGCAGTGCACAGATATAAATCCAGTAACTTAGGAGTCTGCATTAGGTATCAAACAAAGTCAAGTAACTAGAAATGCTGATATAGTTTCAATAAATATGGGGTGCTCTTTCCCTACAGAAGACTTTTATAAAACTTTCTAAAGAAAGAAGTCAAGGGCTGGTGAGATGGCTCAGTGGGTAAGAGCACCCGACTGCTCATCTGAAGGTCCAGAGTTCATATCCCAGCAACCACATGGTGGCTCACAACCATCCGTAACGAGATCTGGCGCCCTCTTCTGGAGTGTCTGAAGACAGCTACAGTGTACTTACATATAATAAATAAATAAATCTTTAAAAAAAAAAAGAAAGAAGTCAAACTTTCAATTTCTTTTTTTCCTTAAAAGGCTTCTATAATTAACTTCAAATAACTTAAAGAAATTCCCACCATATATTCCACAGAATCTATCCTATCAAAAACTTATTTTGCAAGACATTCCTAACTAGAAAAAAAACAATAATGACAACTGTTTAGTAAGCAGGTATTAAAAGGCTAACCTAATGGTGGTAGAGCCTTATGTGCAACATAAGACACAGGTAAGAAGACATATGAGTATTTTAACATATTTTACATTGCCTACACTGGTATCATTTTAATTATGATTCCTGTTACTAAAACAGAATTAGAGGATTTGTTATTCTTATAAAAATGTGGAATGTTAAGAATATCTACAGGTGGGAACAGTAGTAGGGCACAAAGCCCTGGATTTAACCCCTGAGGTTAAAATAACAAATGTATTCTAATTCTTTGAAAGACTTAAACAAAGAAAACCCTGAAAGACCTGTCTGTCCCCTTTGGGTACAAAGTTCTTTTCAACTCTTTCAAATTAGACTCATGCAGGTACAGGTAAAAACCTAGTAACTCATATCCTAAAGAGGTAACTGTCTAAAAAAAAATGGGTAATCTCAAAAGTAGCCATTATTGTCACTTGGAGGATTTATACAACATTTTCTTATCTTAGAAGTAAACACGAGAGGCTGGGTGGTTGTGGTGGCTCAAGACTTTAATCCCAGCATCTAGAAGAGGCCAGCCTGGTCCACAGTTTTACAGACCAAGTTCCAGGATGGCCAGCACTACAAAAAGTAATCCTGTCTCAAAAGAGAGACAAAGTATGAGAGAAAATGTTTACTTTGAAAAAAAATCGTCACAATCTTCACTTGAAAAAAGTACATAGGAGGCTGGGGGTGTTCACTAAGCCTTCATTCGATTCCCTAGCATTATATAAAAGGGGCATGGTGGTTCATACCCGTAATCACCCTTCCCCGAAACCAAATATTTACAATAAAGATGTTGAAAAATAAAGTATATGTAATAGTACAAAGAAATTTTGAGATAAGAAATTTTATAAAGCTGGTTGGATATAGTGACTCACATCTATAATCCTAGCATTTGGGAAGCCAAAGCCAGATAAGGCTATTTAACAATAAAATGTTTTAAAAATAAAGCAGAATTTGAGGCTGCATGTAAAATATTGTATTCTGATAGCTTCTAAAAGATTTGCTGAAAATTCTTTTAGAGCAATTTTGTGGTTGTGTAAACTATTTTTGAAGTGCACCTAAAAATTTCAAAGTCTTACATGAACACAGGTAATAAAAGAAAATATAGCAAGAAAAAATGAATTACTTAGTTTTTTAAAAAAAGATTTATTTGCCTATTTATATATTTGTGTACTATCTGCACATACACCTGTGTGCCAGGAGAGGGCATCAAATCCCATTATAGATGGCTGTAAGCCACCATGTGGTTGCTGGGAACTGAACTGGAACCTCTGGAACTGCAGAGTAGACAGTGCTTGTAGCCACTACTCTCCAGCCCATGAATTACTTATTAACCTGCAACATATCTACTTTCATACTTATTCACTCGCAATTTCTTAGTAGACAATGATTAAGAGCCCATATTAAGGAATTAGAATTATTAATTTAAATCCCAGCTTTGCTCAAATTAAGAATCTCAAAAAATGCCTTTAATCCCAGCACCCGGGAGGCAGCGGCAGGCAGATTTCTGAGTTCAAGGCCAGCCATTGTTTCCAGGACAGCCAGGGCTATACAGAGAAACCCTGTCTTGAAAAACCAAAAAAAAACAAAAAACAAAAACAAAAAAAACAAAAAACCAAAAAAACCAAAACAAAACAACAACAAAAAAACCACCAAACCCTCAAAAAATTAAATATTCATTCATCAAAAAGGTAAATTAAGACTAACCGTAACACACAGGAAGATACTTATTAAATGTTATATAAAATAATTTTTATTTTTGAAACAGGGTCTTTCTCTACATAGCCCTGGTAGGCCTCAAAAATTAGAGATCCATCTGCCTCTGCCTCCTGAGTGCTAAGACTAGGGCATGGCCCACAATGCCAGCTTAGAACATTTCATTTTGAGTACTTGGAATCTAATCCAAGGCTCCAGAAGGAAAATCCCACATTCATTCCCCTCTCACTTCATTCTGTTTTTAAGAGTCTCACTAAATTGCCCAGACTGGACTTGTACTCGGACTGCAGACCAGACAAGCCTTACTCTCCTGCCTCAGCCTCCCAAGTATCTGAGATTACATGACCCTCTAAATGTGCAAATCCTATACCTGTACCCAAGGACTGAAAAGACTCAAAAAATTTTCACTGGTACTGAATATTTCTTTTTTCTGTATCACTCATTAACAAGAGTGTAAGTATTTCCACAGCAATTCAGAGATGAAATAGAGCAACATAGAGAAACTGGAATATATTTAATGAAATAGATTTTGGTTGACTTGAACAATTGTGGGCTTGGAATCTAGGACCTCCATGGGTATCAAGGGATGACTATTACAGTAACTTATTCCCTTGTAGTAACGGTTATCTCCAATGCTTACTGCCTCAATCTGCTAACCTACGCCTACTTCTGGAAGCTTCTAGCCTTACAATCTTATCTAGGCCTAGAATGTTTTCAGTCTCTGGGACAGTTTAAATAAGCTCACCTTTGTTTGTTCTTTTTCAACTCTTAACTGTTTAGTTTAGCTCAGCTGTTCTAGCTCAAATTCCTCTCCAAGCTAAATGTTAACTTCTTTCAGCTTCTTCTGAATTCTCTGTTTGGTCTCAAACTAACTTCGGCAATGTTCTAATCTGCTCTTTCTCATTTTCTGGCTCTGCATCTAGGCTTGTTCTTTCTGCAACCTACGTCTGTAAAACTCACACACTAAAACTGCCTACTATTACTCCACCATTCCAAAATAAAAAAATTTCCTTTTCCACGTCTTAAATACCTTCAACTCAAGAACCCTCTTTTCTTTCTTGGGTTAAGTTCACTCTGCCAACTGGTTGTTTGCTTGGTCTATTGTTGACTTTAACTCGTTTACAGAAAGCTCTTGGGTTAAAGGTGTGTGTTAGGTCTGAGGCACACCACAAGAAACAGCTTTTTCCAGTTCACAATCTCAGGACTCCCAATGTAATTAAATATCTTACAATTGACTACAAGGGAAATGTTAGAAACTGGTCAATCAACACAAAGAATCTGTTGGGAGTGTTTGAGATGTTCATCCAAGTTGAGATTAAATAATTTCAAAATAAGTTTAAAATAGACTAAAAAAAAGGTTCCATTTTTGAGGCATGGTGATCTAAACCTATAATCCTAGTACTTGGACAGCAGAGGCAGGAGACTCACAACTTGAAAGGCAATCTGGAGAAATTAGCGTCCCCCTCACCCCTTTTAAGTGCAAACATTTAATAATCACTTTGACACAAAAGCAGATTAAACTTATTTCATATGTATGGGTGTTTTGCTGGCATTCTTATCTGTGCACCACCTGTATCCCTGGGACCTTCCAAGGCAGATCACCTGAAACTGCACTTAAAGCAGTTTGTGAAGTCATATGGGTGCTGGGAATTGAACCCTTATCCCCTGGAAGTCAAAGGCATTCAAAATAGCAACTTACCCACATTAAGCCTCCCTGGGCCTAAGAAAAGCAGGTGGGTTTTTTTTTTTCAATAAGGCCCAGCCAAGACAAACATTCACTGTCTTTGCAAATGGCTGTGCATCCTAGTAGACGGAGCAGCATCCATAGACTTTCAACTATTTTTTTTTTCTTCTTTTTTTGGTTTTTCGAGACAGGTTTCTCTGTATAGCCCTGGCTGTCCTGGCACTAACTCTGTAGACCAGTCTGGCCTCGAACTCAGAAACCCGCCTGCCTCTGTCTCCCAAGTGCTGGGACTAAAGGCGTGCGCCACCAACACCCGGCTCGACTTTTAACTATTATATAGCCAACTACTTGCTTCCTGCTAGAAATTTCCTAAGAGAAAAGCAGTTCGGTAATAAGCTAATTCATTGTTGGCCACAACCACTTAAGAGTGCAGCTTTTTACTGAGGCATAGTAGCATCTATAATATCAGCATTTGGGAGGACTGTAGAGAGTTTGAGACCAGCCTGCGTTTCATAGTGACACTGTCTCAATATAGAACAGGAGGACAGGACAAGAGTATAACATTGTCATCCAAACATGGCAACCTGAGTTCAATCCCTGAAACAATCAGTGGGAGGAAGAGAGTCAACTCCCAAGTTTTCTGATCTCTGAATGCTGTGGTACTCCACATATACAATAATTAAAAAAAAAAAAAAAACCAATCCACCTCAGTGTGGCAGACTATGCCTGTAATGGGAGGACCTTGGATTGAACCCAAGCAGCCAGGCTTGTGGGTGAGTGCCTACACCCTGCCAGCTCAAAGTTCATTCAAAACATCACCATGTGGCCCATGCCTGAAATCCCAGCATGCAAGAGTCTGAGGCAGGATAATTAAGAGCTGTAAAAGCAGTCTGAGACATCATGTCTTTAAGAGGCAAAACAGAAGGAAAGGGGGCATTCCATTCCTTCTGCTTTTTAATAAAGTCAACTGCTACATGTTCATAGTTAGGGACCCTGAAAAGTCTTCTGTGTGCTGAAATTATTTCTATTTCCAAATATGGAAGTTGAATAGACAATATGGTGAAACATCTGAGTTTTGTTTACTCATAGATAGCATACTGGAGTATCTTACCCCTTGGGATGGGAGGAACCCATATACCAAAATTATCCTATATAATTAACACACACACACACACACACACACACACACACACACACACACACGCTAGAGATGGCTCAGAGGTTAAGAGCAACAGGAAGACATGAGTCTTGTTCCCAGAATCCACAGGGTAGCTCACAAAATTTGCAACTCCATCTCTACAGAATATGATGGCTTGTTCTGACCTCTGGACACCAGGCATACACATGATGCACAACATATGTACATACATACATACATACATACATGTAAAACATTCATAACACATATAACCTAAATATTTTAAAAATAAGATTGATTTTATTTTCATTACGTGTATGTATGTTTGGGGATTACATATACGAGTGCAGTTGACACTGGATTGCAAAAGAGATCACTGGATTCTCTGAGGCTGGAGTTACAGGCAGTTGTGAGTTTCCTGATAAAAGTACTAGAAACTAAACTCCTCTACCAGAGTCCCACTTGATATTAACTACTGAGCCATCCCAAAGGCCTATGCTTACATTCCAAGTTTAAAAGTTATGTACTATGCTATTCCACAAAGGTGTAAATTCAGGCTAAAACACTAATATTTTCAGAAAAACTTCAAACTAAATGATCTATGAGATCATTGATAGATCTATGATCTAGTTCAGTTAATTTTAGATCTGTACATATATCATAAATCTACTTAGTCCTTTCTTTCATTTTCAGATTCTTTTTGAGTATCTGACACAGGTTTTTTTCAATGTAGCCCAAACTAGGATGAAAATTACTAGTAGCTGTCTAGTCTAGAACTTGTGACAATCTGCCTACTTCAGCCTCTTAAGTGCTGTGAATACAGGTAATGAACCACCACCCAGCACTTTAATTCTGCTTTATAAGTTAAAAAATCCAGGACTGATGAGATGGCTCAGGAGGTAAACTTGCTTGCATGGCCACCAGGTTTGACAATCTAAGCCTGATTCCTAGTCCCCACTGGTAGAAAGAGAATTGCCTAATGACCTTCACAGATGAGTAATGGCACAAGTGTGAGCAGGCATACACACAGATAATATGAAATTAAAAGTTGAAAATTTGAAAGAACTTTAGCAGAATACTTTATCTAAAAACAAGAAATGGCTAAATGTCAGAGAAAAGAATCTTTCCTAGATTATATAAATTATAGGTTTTATTTAAAGAAACTATTTATTATCTGAACAACTATTATCTTTTGCAAAGTTTTAGTATGAAAAGCCTGGATCACAGGAGAAAAAACTACAGACTGCTAATAATAGTGACAACACTTAAACAACAGTGTTACACCAATGGGTGAGGAAAAGGAAAGAGATACAATAAAAAAAATAATTTACTATTTGTAACAGTAAGTATGTAAAACAGTACTATAATTAACCAAAGCACTTTTAGATATCTGATCACTGTTATGGTTGCAAGTAATTCCTATTATTTTTCTATATATTTATGAATTTGTGAAACAATAGAATAAGAAGAGTTTTAGAGTAAAATCTGAATAATCACACAGACATGGACCAACATTTATTACAAACAGGAAAAGTAGATCTAAAGAGTACAGATTTTTAAATATAGGGCTATATAAAGCTAAATAGATACAAAACATTATAATACAGTAATTTAAAGTGGTATGTAAAGGCATTAAAACAGAATCAAGAATGGATAAGTTTATTTCAATGTAAGTCACTCATGTTCCATCCTGAATCCATTTCCATTTTCCAAGTAAGGTTATTTTGAGAAAAGTAAAAATTATACTTTAAAACCTACTATTTAAAGGAAAGAAAAAACAAGTATAGATCAAAGAACTCACATTTAAATCTTTAAATGAAAAGCCATCAACTCTCTACATGCTTTATTAAATCACAGCTTTCATAGACAGCAAGGTGCATCATTGCTATGACCAGCAGCATAACTTCTTCCTCCTTCAGCTACCAATGAGACCATCCTTCCGTTCGCAAAGTCTTATGAATGTGGCTCAATTCAAATTACTTGGAACAATAAAATATTGTACCTTACATGTTGTCACAGTGATCACCTAATTATGTGAAAAACTACAGAAACCACAAATAGGGAGAGAAATTTAAGGGTATATAGCAAAATTATGTAATGTTCCTCATTTCCATAATAGCTTAAATTCCCAATAAAGGTAGCTCTGTAAAGAGCACTGGGACTCATCTTGGCTAAAAGACCCTAAAATACTGAACAAGAAAAAGCTGTATTTCTTAAGCTGAAAAAAGACTAGAATTCACTTAAGACATTATATGCAAGTCAATAAAGATGTAGATACAATAAAATGTTCCTTTTACATAAGAACTAGGCAATCATATTTACACTGTTCCTGATAATTCACTACCATGTTATTTCTTGATTTTCTTCTAAAATCTTCTGGGATAGAAGTTACAAAATGCAAAAGAAAAACAATGCATTTTGAGGGCAAAAATGGTCCTAAATATTATATAATCACAGTAAGTATGTTAGTCTAATTTTCAAATTTTATAAAAGTACTCAATTTGATTCTAAATGTCCACCCACTAGGAGAATTTACCTCCAATATTTTTAAACTGTAGCAAAACGGGGGAAACAAACATGTAAGTAACAAAGATCCCATTGATGTAAAAACATGTATTTTACATCAATAAATGTATACAATGCTGTCATTGATATGAGAAAAGCTTTTTTAAATAAATATTTAGATATACTTTTTTGCAAATAATTTATTATTATAGGTAAGTACACTGTTGCTGTCTTCAGACGCACTAGAAGAGGGCTTCAGATATCATTAGGGGTGGTTGTGAGCCACCATGTGGTTGCTGGGATTTGAACTCAGGATCTCTGAAGAGATCAGAGTCATTGCTCTTACCCGCTGAGCCATCTTGCCAGACCTCTCCCCACACCCCCCTTCTGAGACAGGGTTTCTCTGTATAGCCCTGGCTGTCCTGGAACTCTCTCTGTAGACCAGGCTGGCCACGAACTCAGAAATCGCCTGCCTCTGCCTCCCAAGTGCTGGGATTAAAGGCGTGTGCCACCACTGCCCGGCCTATTTAGATATACTCTTATTTTTAATTTATATTTCAAACTTAAAAATAACTTTTAAACTGTTTTCTTTTGCTCTTTCTGTATTGAAACAGAATTTACAAAAAATTTCCACGGGAAGCATTTTTCCTAAAGAAGCATATTTACTAAAGATGTTTGTTCTAGTAGTAAAAAAACAAACAAACAAAAAACCCCCACAAAACTAATGTATTTAGCTACAGATTAGTTTAGCAAAATTAAACAAATGTAACATCATAATTGCCACACCATGAAATGTCGAGTTACAACAATGTATTAACAAAGCTTTATTTTCTTGAGTGTGCATACAGGATGTTATAAAACAATATAGAATAGCATAAGTACTGTAAATAGGTTATATGTCTTCAACAAAAATAAAGGTCACATTGAGTGACATGATTAAAGAAAATTTTAGCTTCGTGTGTGGATCAAAAGATAAATGTGAAAAGAAGAAGAGTAAACCAGGAAAGAAAAAGACAGCTTAGGGATTTCTGAAACCAGCATTTCATTTAACATTGTAAAACCTAAACCAGAGATATAAAAAAGGCAAACACACATATATTTGGTATCATTTTTTTCTTAGTAAGTTTTTTATACATACACATTTTTTTGTGCTTGTATTTTATACATACATACATACATACATACATACATGTGTGTGTGTGTGTGTGTATGTGTGAGTGTGTGTGTGTATGTGTCTGAGTGTAAAATAGCTGCAAACATTAAACAAACCAGGCAACTCCTCCTAGCAGCTCTGAACTGTTTTATGAAACAAACTGTTATTTCAATAACTTTCAGCTCCTTGGAATAATGTCTACTCTCTCTCTTGCAATTCTTTTTCAGAATACAGTTTGTATTTTATACTTAGGGAAGAAATGGGGATTATAAACATAAAAAACTTTTTTATGTTTATAATTATAGACATAAAACCCCCCTGCCAATTTCAGTTTAACTTAACATCTGAATTTTGGAGAATTTGATAACTCAGAAGGTCCAATTTTGTTTTCCAAAAATAATTATCTTTTGATCACAATCATGCTTGATTCTTGTGAGTTTTAAATACAAACTAATGTGTTTGTAAAGTCAAGATTAGGAGGTAAAACGAGTGTGTGTGATTCAGGTTCTTGGTTTTATCAGGTAGGAGGAAGCAGCATTGTCTTCAGCATACTCAAGACAGGCCTACTGAGGTTCAAGCCCATCTACTTTGATGATTTAAATATACAGAGGAACAAAATGGTTCCAGAGGGTAGGTGATGAAACCATAAAGATATGGTCAAACTATCAGACTCTTCCTAAGTTACAGTCTCACTCACACATACTAACACAAACATGCAAAACACGCCCCCCCCACACGCACACACACACCCACACACAAATGTTCCTGTTACTGCCCAGTAATTTCTGTTCCCCCAAAATAACACAATCCAAACTATGTACAGCTTCAGTTGAGTACAGCTGAGCCTCTGTATAAATATGTGGCTGTGGAGACTACTCTGAGGATGCACCAATAGTGCTAGAGTCTATTCAGTATCACTGACGATAGAGAGGCCCAAAAGAGATCCACAGAGCAAATTTCAGCTGCAGAGTACTTATGTTGAGAATTTATATTACAAAATATTAAAAGTACTGCATATATTAGTATAAATAAAAAGAAATGGTCATCATTTCCAGCTTAGTGGGGATATTCCAACTATTCTATCTCTCCCTTCTATTCCATTAATTTATAATCTGTGAGTGATTACTTAGTGCCAATTGACACTGGGACATTAACACTTTATTACAGCTTTGACTGCTAATTCCAGTCTTTAAAAAATAAGGTTTTGGGTTTTTTTTTCTTTAATCATAATCAAGAATGGGACATTACTCATTAACATAAACATGCCTGACTTCAAATTAAGACAAACAAAAGGAAAGAGAAATCAATATCATTGGGATAAATTATGGTTAAAAAGTTTGAGTCATATTAGCTTATTCCTGTAGAATATAAGCTTTATCATATGGCAAAATTAACTTTAAATTATTGAAGTCCTTAAACTGAAAAACCATGCATTTCTCATAAAATTAAAATGTGAATTACTCTCCAAAATGTTTCATTTTACCAGACATTTATAATACTCTATAAAACTAAGCCAACATTTCTGTATTTTTGTATTAGTTTGTTATAGGAAAAGACAAATGAGTTCTAAATAAATGACACAGGAGGCAATAAATTGACACATGACAAGTAAATAAAAGGCTAAAGCACTCCAACACCATTGAAACTGTTTTAATGTTGTTGCAACTCCAAAATGCAACAATCATCACCTTGTGAAAGACCCAAATTTCAAAGTCATTTTAATTACTCTTTCATACCTATTTTACAAAATAAAGGCAGACATTTAAATCCTCCTTGTCCTGATTATACTATGTTCCTAACTTCTTTTCTATCACTATAGTGTAAGCTGTAATTGCCATCAGATGCTATATAAGAAAAAATAAATAAAATATTAACCTCTGCTTCAATGTACAGTTTCCAGAATCTGCCAGAACTGGGGAACTGGGCAACAAGGCGTTCGTAAGTCTTCCGTGCTTTGTCTATAGGTTGATTCTAAAATTGAAAACCAATAAACAGCATTTACAATGTTAGGAGTATAAAAATATTATTACTGCAGAATCAAGTAGTGTGATTGGACCCATAGAGAAGGAAATGTAATCCTATATCACTAAACCTGTGCCTCTCGAATGAGAATGCTCCAAGCATCAAGGTCATATGGATTTTCTTCTAATTTCTTTTCCGCTTTCTTCACCTTCTCTGGTACATATTCAGCTGCCTGAAGGGGGAAAAAGAAGAATAACAAACTGAAGTTACTGTTTTAGAAATCTCATGTCCAATTAAGTCAAGAACAAACACATCTATTCAATGTTAATACAAAGTATTAGAATGTCATTTTAAAAAGAAGACATTATGTGGACTATGTGAACAGAATACTTTATCAGACGTTACAGGTAGGCATGGTGGTGCATGCCTTTAATCTCAGTACTGAAGAGGCAGAGATAGGAGGATCTCTTGAGGAAGATCAGCCTGGTCTACATAGCAAGTTCAAGAACAGCCAGGACTGCATAAAAAGAGTGAGTGATCATTTTTGTTCAAGGATACAACTTGTAGTTTGTTTATACAGCATAAAGAAAACTACACAAAAGAAATTAAGATGTAGCTTTATTTTTAGTGTCTGCCTAGCATGCATGAAGTCTCAGGTACCACACATACTGTGTGTGATAGTTCACATCAGTAATTCTAGCACTCAAGAGGTGGAAAAGGAAAAGCAGCAGAAGGCTATTCTTGATTACATGAACTCTATGCCAGATTGTGCTATATGACACTGTCTCGGCTGTATATGTGTGTGTTACATATAAAGATGATGTAATGAACAGAGAACTTAAAATATATTAAATCAGACATAGATGCGTACATTTGTAATTCTAGCACATAAGAGGCTGAGGATAGAAGAACATGAATTACAGCCTGTCTTAAACAGAAACCGATACTCATGCTGGTCCCATTTAGATGGTGGTATTAGAGCCAAGTCAGGCATAGTGGTATACATGTCTTTGATCCCAGCACTTAGGAGGCACAAGAAGGTAGATGGTAAAGAGTTTTAGGCTAGCTAGGGATACATGGTGAGACCCTGTCTTAAAAACAAGAAACAGTTCACAAGTTAAGATTGTTTGTTGCTCTTAGGGAGAACCTGAGCTCAGTTCCCAGAACCCACAAAGAATGACTCATAACTACTTATAACTTCATTTCCAGGAGATAGAAAGCCCTCTGGCTTCTCTGAGCACCTAAATATACATGATACATGTAAACCTATGCAGATATACACATAAACATACCAAGTAAATCTTTAAAAACTTATACTCTTGAAACACCCCCACACTTCCCCACCCCAGTCCCCGGAGCCTTAATAACTAGGTCCTTACATATAGTTAGACAAGTACTTTACCACTTAATTTCATGCACCCCCAACTCTTCTCAATCATTTAAAAAACTGGTTTTAGTTGTTTTTTTTTTTTTTTAAGATTTATTTATTATTACATGTAAGTACACCGTAGCTGTCTTCAACACACCAGAAAAGGGTGTCAGATCTCATTATGGATGGTTGTGAGCCACCATGTGGTTGCTGGGATTTGAACTCAGGACCTTTGGAAGAACAGACAGTGCTCTTACCCACTGAGACATCTCTCCAGCCCTGGTTTTAGTTTTATTGCAGAAATTTTTCTTCGTGCTTTGAGCATAGTTTTCTGGTATTGTTAGAGAACTTGCCAAACATTTGAGGCCCTAAATTCAAATCCTAGCATTGCACACTTGTGTGCCCACACCTTTTAAAAGAGGGGCACTGGAGTGATTCCTTAACAGTTAAGAGCATTTGCTGGTGTTCCAAAGGAACAGGGTTCAGACCTCAGCATACAAATGACAGTTCACAATTGTCTATAACTCCAGGTCCAATGTACAATTCTCTACAAGCATAAAGTACATACATGGTGCACATGCATATGAGCAGGAAAAACACACACACTAAAAAAAATATATCTAAAAATTAAAGAAAAAAGCAGCACCTAGTACCAAGCAGTATGAATACAAATATTATTTCACAAATTGCTTCAAATATTCTTATGTATTAAAATGAAAATTTACACTCAAAAGAAATCTACAAATACTAACATAATCTCTGAATGCCCTGGAAATCAGTATATAGGCTAGGTTGGCTGACCTTGAACTTACAGAGAACCACCTGCCTCTGCCAGGATTTAAGTGCTGGGATAAAAGGCATGTGCCAGTATATCTGGCACTGCTTCCTTTTATAAGTGAATTATTGAGAAATAATTCAGTCAAGCAACAATCTAGGAAGTTTTAAAAGTCTTCCTTTTAGAATAAAATTCCCTGTGAGAAATAAACTCTCTTCTTAGAAGTAGATTAGCCTTAACTACTGAAAGATATGAATTTACTTAGAAATAATTTTTATTTATATATTTTGTTTTTTGAGTCAGGATCTCACTCTGTAATCAGGCTGGCACTGAAAGCTGATGAACCCCCTGTTTCAGCCTCCAAAGCATTAGGATTACTGGCATGAGCCACCACACGGGCTTGAAGATATTCTAAGACTTCTGTAACCTAAACCAAAATTATCCGTTACTAATATATAAGAGCTTTATGACTAGTGTAAGAAACTTAAGAAAAGTAACTCCAGCCACATATTAAAACATCTAAAATTTGGTAATGGTAACAAATTAATCACTGAACCAATATGGCCCAAAAATATGGAAAAACACTAAATAATAGAGATAGCATTTTATATCAGAATGGTGATTTTCAGCAAATGTAAAAACAAACAAAAAAACCTGGAATCCATTTTATCAAGGTAAATCAAATTTCCACTTTTTTGTTCACCAAAATCGAGTTAATCTTTTTTTTTATTAAAAAAAAAAAAGCCCAAAAAGTGAAAACAAGGGTAAAAAATATTGCTCGTGATAAAAACGTATGTTTAGCATTTGCAAAACCCTGGGGTCCATCTTTAGCACACACACACAGAACCACACAATATTCTGAGATGCATCTTAAGTTTTTCATAAGCTTTTAAATAAAATTAACTACATCAAGTTTAAATTTAGCATAAGAAAAACAACACACAGTACATAACCTCAGAACTCAGAAGGCAAAGGCAAGAGGATCTTTGTAGGCTTTTGAGACCAGCCTGGTCTACAGGGCAAATTCCAAGCCAGTCAAGGATACACAGTTAGATCTTGTCTCTAAAATGAAGTTTTCAGAAGGGTGGGTATGGGAGGGGAGCACACATGAAAGGACAGTAGCAGCCACTAAGCTTACTAGCATAAAGTCCAGTCAATAATGTGAAAGCCCACTGACTTAAAAAGAAAACAGAGAGAATGCAGCCAGGTAAATAGTTCAATAGCAGAGTGACTGCCTAGAGTAAAGAAAGCCTGTGTTCACCTGGAACTACTGATGGACAAAGGGCAAATAACCTTTTAAACACCCAAAAGAAATGAAATTTATTCAATGGGATAAATGAAATGTTATATAACTAACACTGATATTCTGAAGCAGACCAAACAAAATCTAATATGAATATCTGATACTGATTTCTAGCAACTTAAACTACTTATACAACAATATACAAGAAAACAGTCAGCTACTGGCCTACTGCATAAGACTGATAATTTAAATAGCCATGCCTGAATCAGTCAAATTATGAAATTTGGAGTCTCTGAAAACAGTTAAGTATAAATAGTAACACATTACAATCTCCATAATAATGACTAAAATAAGATGTTAGGCTGGCAGGGGCACAAATCCATAACATATACTTATTAGGACACCATACCCTTAGAACTCTGAATTTTCACTATCTACCTGAGAAATATTTGCTCAATGCGAAGTATATTCTAGATGTTATTTGAAGGAGTCTCTGCACTTGACAAAGTAGAGAATTCTTTCAAAAGGTTTACTACTTGAAAAAACTATCATGGTGGCTCATAATTGCAATGTTAGAATGGAGGATGCAAAAAAAAAAAAAATGACAATGAGCTCAAGGACAGCCTGTGCTACAAAGAACTTGTCTCAAAAAAACAAAACCAAGCAGGCTAGAATTGACTCAGCAGTTAAGAGCAACCACTGCTTTCAGAGGACCCACATTCCAACCCTTCCAATCCTAGCACCTACAATCACATGCTTCCCAAATTCCTGCAACTCAAGCTCCAGGGGATCTGACAGTCTCTTCTGGCCTCCCTGGGAACATACCACACCACAAAACACATAAATATACACAAAGCAATTAAATAACCAAGAAGTGTTGTTTTGAGGTAACTTTAAAACAGTAATTACAGCCATGTGTGGTTACACACACCTCTAATCCCCAGGACTTGGAAGGCAGAGAGGTACACAGATCTATTATAAGTCCCAGGCATCAGAAGTAAGACCCCATTATGGGGAGTAGGGTGAATGGGAAAAAAAAAAAAGTTCCGAAATGGCCTCAAATCCTGGGTTAAAAACAGCCTAAAAGTTGGTTCAGTGGTTAGGAGCTCTTACAAAGGTTCAATCCCCAGCATCCGTATTGAGCCTCACAATAATTTGTAAGTCTAGTTTCTGGAGATCCAATGCCTTCTTCTGATCTCCTTAGGCACCAGGCATGCCCATAGTGTACAGAGATAAATACAACCAGGCAAAACACCCATAACCACACAGCCACAAAAAAAACAAAACAGACAAACAAAAACACTTAAAATTAAGTAAGAACTAGGCACTAAGCAGGCTGGCAATATTGCAAACTTGATAACCTATGTTCAATACCTGGAACCCAGAAAAGTTGTCCTCTGACAATTCTGCACTCACATATACATATCATTCAAGAGCACCACACATACACACAATAAAGTAGTAGTAGTAGTAGTAGTAATAGTAATAGTAATAATAATAATAATAATAATAATAATAATAATCACGATTAAAAGAAGGAAGGTTAAGGAAATGGTTCATAGTCTGTCCTGCTTTGCATTCATGAGGACTAGTGTTCAGATCCCCATACTCACCTCAAAGGAACAGTTAGCTACTTGCAACTCACTACTTGCAACTCATAAGGCACACTTATGTGTCACACTATGGAATAAAAGAAAACTCCTGTTTCCTAGGGTATGCAAAACAGAGACATGGTGGCATAGACATGACAGGGAAGGTCACAGGCCTTTATGAGGAAGCTACAATTGTTTCTGCTAAATGGGCATAATCTACTTGTCAAAACTGCCCTCTAAATAATTATGGTTTTGCCCAAATATTAATGCTACTGCCAGGTTTGGTCAGAGAAGCTTCTGTTTGCAATGAGCAGTAGTTAATTATCACAGACTCAATAAAGACCAAGGCTGCAACTACACAGCTCAACACAAGAACAGGTAGCCTTGAATCCCAGCATTTCAGAGACAGAAGCGGGTGCATCTGAGTTTGAGGCCAGCCTGTCATACAAGTGAATTCCAGAACAGCCAGAACTCCATAGTGCAACCATGTCTCAAAAAAAGAAAAAAAAAAGAAAAAAAGTACCGAATTCCAGCTTTTGTCTTCAGGCAACACTAGTGTCAAACAAGAAAGGTAGGAGCACTAAACTAAATAAATACAACAAAGGCTAAACTAAATCCCAGGGCTCTATCCATCACTTAATTTTCTTTGTGAATAACAACTTATAACACGAGCTGGCAAGATAGCTCAGCAGGTAAGAGCACTGACTGCTCTTCTGAAGGTCCTGAGTTCAAACCCAGCAATCACATGGTGGCTCACAACCACCCGTAATGAGATCAGATACCCTCTTCTGGTGCATCTGAAGACAGCTACAGTGTATTTATAATAATAAATAAATCTTTGGTCAAGTGGGGTTGACCTGAGCAAGCAGAGGTCCTAAATTCAATTCCCAACAACCACATGAAGGCTCACAACCATTTGTACAGCTACAGTGTACTCATAAACATAAAATAAATACATCTTAAAAAAAAAACCCAACATACCACAATTGACTATAAGAATGGAGGTTATAGTAAGTATATTATGCATTATACTAATTATTGGGTTTCATTATAACAGTTATTTTTAGTAATAACTTTGTGACATGAATCACATGCTATACAATCCACCCTTTTAAAAGTACATTGCCATTTTTTTGTTTGTTTTGAGACAGCATTTTACTGTATAGCCCAGACTATACAGTTCAAGACCCACCTACTTCTGCATCCCAAAGAGTACTCACTCTGCCTAGCCAAGAGGTTTCTTACAGATGTAGGCTTTATTAATCAATGCTTATATTAGAAATTAAAAATGAATTTAAAATATTCAAAGTACTGAACTCAGAAGTCAGGTCTACAGAGTCAAATCCAGGACAGCCAGAGCTAACCAAAACAAACAAACAAACAAACAAACCCCTGTCTTGAAACCCCTCATACTCCTGCCAAATCACTATGTATTTTATAAAAATGTACTTTTACAAGAAAAAGAAAAAGATGGCTGTGATTGTTTTGTACACAGAGCAATCAAACTTAGGTACTGTGCGTGTCAGGTAAGAACTCTACTACTGAGCTACTCTCCAACCGACAGTTGTTTATCTGGGTGATCTTTTAAGCAGGGGCTGGAGAGATGGTTCCTTAAGAGTCCTGGCTGCAGGACCTGGGTTCAGTTCCCAGCACTCAGATGGTGACTCCTAATCATCTCTTAACTCCAGTTCCAGAGGATCCCATGCCTTCTTCTGGCTTCCAAGGGTACCAGGCACAGACATGGCACCAGCATACATGCAGACAAAACACTCATAAACATAAAACAAAATAAACATTTCTTTTGAAAGAAGGAAAGGAGATGGGTATTGTGACTTAGTAGTAGATAGAACATTTGTCTAGCAAGCTTAAAACCCATGCTTGAGCTTCAGCTCTCAACTAAGTTTTTTTTTTTAAAGTCTTAATTTATTTTTATTTATGCATATAGATGTTTTCCTTGTATGTATTTATGTCTATGTACTGTGTGGATGGATCACCACAAAGATGAGGGCATCAGTTCCTCGGGAACTGAAGTTACTGGTGGTTGTTAATTGACATATAGGTGCTGAGGGTACAGAATCTCTGCAAAAGCAACAAGTGTTCTTAACTGCCAAGCTACCTCTCCAAACCCAGTAAGTAATATTTTTAAAAGAATAACTCAATGCTAAAGCATTGAGGATCTAGGTTTAATTCCCAGCATCATAAAAACGAAAATAAATGAAAACATGCAATTTTTCTGTTTGTACTAGGGAGACAGGAGGACAGAGTCTTCTCCAAAAAATTATTCAGGGTAAACTGGAGGGATTGTTACACAGAGGATCAAAGTGAAAAAAGTGAAATAGAAATTAATTTAGGCAAGCATATGGGCTCACACCTGTACCCTAACACTTGGGAGATTGAGCAACTCAAAGGCCAGCCTGGGCTATATGTGTACACACAATTTAAAAAAAGAGAGTGAAGCTGGAGAGAAGATCCTGAGTTCAATTCCCAGGATCACGACCATCTATAATGGGATGTAAAAATAAAATACAAGACTGGCTTCATCTAAGTAATACATATCAAAAATATGGGGTGAGAGGGAGGAGCTGTAGAGATGGCTCAGTGGTTAAGAACACTTACTGTTCTTGCATAAGTCCCAAGTTCAATTCCCAGAACCCATGTCAGGCATTTCACAAACATCTGAAAGCGCTTGTACTTTTTGTATGTTGTAATATACACAACATACATACACATAATTTTAAAATAAAGCTTTAAAAATATGAATGATCCAGGCATGGTGGCACAAGCCATTATTTAATCCCAATACCTGAGAAACAGAGACAAGTAGATCTCTGTAAATTTCAGGATAGGACAGACAGGGAGGGCTACAGACATATATATATATATATATGAAAAGGATATCATTTTTTAGAAAGGATGGGGACTTAAGAGGAGTTAAACCTATGCTTGGAAAATACACTCTTTTCCATGGCCTACTGAACAAGCAGAGATGAATCTCAATTCTCATAAAGTATTTTCCATTATTGAATATATTAACTATATTTTAGGGAGAGTTAAGGAAAATCAGTAAAAATACTATTTATATACTTTGCAGTTTTACTACTCATTTTTATCAATTATATACTCAAAAGCAATTAATTACTGGGCATAGTGGTTCAACTTGTATCGCAGCACTTCAGAAACTGAAGCTAAAAACCTGAATTCAAGGCCAGCTGGTTCTATACTGAGACTATCATAGAATAAATTTAAGGTAATAATCCTCTTTCCGAAAATTCTGAGGTTTTTCAAGCTTCCATTTACTTAAAATCACTTCAAGTACATGCTTTCTTTCTTTCTTTTTTAAAGATTTATTTATTTAGTTTTATGTGTATGAATACACTGTAGCTGTCTTTTTTAAAAAAAAATTTATTTATTTGTTTATTTAATGTATTTGAGAACACTGTAGCTGTCTTCAGACACACCAGAAGAGTGCATTGGGTCCCATTACAGATGGTTGTGAGCCACCATGTGGTTGCTGGGAATTGAACTCAGGACCTCTGGAAGAGCAGTCAGTGCTCTTAACTGCTGAGCCATCTCTCCAGCCCATTTCTCTTCTTAGTAGCTATTTTAGGTGAAAAATTTCAGTCTATCAATAGAATCAGAGACAATCTGAAAACTGTCAGACATCTGTATTTTTATAAAACACATATTTGACAAAAATGACTCCCTAACTCAACTATGAGAAACAGTATATGGTATATAATATTTTAGCCAATGCCACATATCAAATAGGATTCTATAATGATGCTGAAAAATTCCACTTTTGAGTTTAGTGACATCTTGACCATCAGTTTCAATGCTGGTGTTCAAAGTGATGCTGGCTAGTGTAAACAGAGGTCTAGCACATACAACAACACAGTACAATATAACAACTGGGTTGCTGCCTTAAATACGTAGATATATTTTTAATCAAAATAGCACAGAATAACACATATTCATTTGGTTTTAGTGTTAAAAAAAAAAACCAAAAACCCTCAGATAGTATGGTGGTAGCACACACCTTTAATGCTGTATTCAGAAGCAGAGGCAGGCCAATCTGAGTTCCAAGCTGGCCTGTCTACAGGGCAATTTCAAGGACAGTCAGGGCTACCAAGAAACACAGTCTTGAAAACCCCAAAATCAGTCAATCAAACAACAACAACAAAAACAAACAAACAAACAAACAAACAAACAAACAAAACTTTAAAAGTAAGGGGTAACCAAGCACGGTGCATGCTCAGGAGGCAAAAGCAGGAGGATTACAATGTCTTGGTCTTGTAGTGAGTTCCAGGCCACCACCCAGAGCTACAAAGTGAGACTCTGTCTCAAACAAAATACTAAGGTGTGAACCTGGTATGGTAGTGCATACCTTTAATGTAAGTACTAGAAAGGCAGTGGCAGGTGCATCTCTGTAAATTCCAGTCGGCTCTGGCTACAAAGTTAGACCCTGTCTTAGAAAACTGAGACAAGAAAGCCAGGAGTTTCTGGGTAACCTCAGCTACATAGGCAGGCCATGCCAAAAAAGTTTACTATACAACAGTATTACTCAGGCATGGTGGTTCATGCCTGTAACAGTACTTAAGAGCCTGAGTGAGGCAGAACTGCTCTGAGATTGTGACTAGCCTAAACTACACAGTTTATTCTATGGCAACTCAGGTTACAGAGTAAGACTCTGTCTCAGCAACAAGACAGAATGCATATGACAAGTGTGCCTGAGACCCTGAGCTCCAACCCTAACACAATGGAAAACACCAACCAGTATGCCCCATTAGGCCAGGAAGCAGCTTCCGTTCTCTTTCTACTTTCCCACTTTCCCCTTTCCCCATGGATTTTTGGATCCCCACCTGGATTCCAAACTTAATGCCTTAGTATTCCAGGCAAGTACTCTATCATACTCTAACAGCAATGCTCCTCACTGCATCATTTGCTCTTGCACACTTTATTTTTCAGTTTTGTTCAATTTTGCCCTTTAGAGCAACGTTAATAGAATTCTGCCATTAGCCATTAACTTATACTAGTGAGCCCATAGGTTATTATATGTATATATGTATACATATATTCATACCTCAAAACCCCATGATGTAACATATAGCTTGTGTAAGCATGTTCACTGTACAATGTTCAACATAATGACAAAAATCACCTCAGGAACATCATAAAACATAACTATAATCTACTCTATTGGGTCTAAATACTTTTCCAAATATCATGAGTCTAAAAAATACAAGGTGGCACCAAACCCAAATGATCATTACTGAATTTTTGCTAAAATATTAAGAAAACTGCAGACATACATATTTGAAGTCATTTCTCTCTGCAACCTTCTTCCAAAAACAGTCTACACAGTATATCAGGAATATATAGAAAGACTCTGCCTCAAAAGAAAATAACTAGCCAGGCAGAGGTGACACATGCCTTTAATCCCAGCACTTGGAAGGTAGAAGCAGACAGATTTTTTTTTTTTTTTTTTTTTTTTCAGTTGGAGGACAGTTGGTCTACAGAGCTAGTTTCAGGACAGCCAAGGCTACACAAAGAAAACATGCCTCGTAAAACTAAATAAATGATAAGAAATTAAAAATAGGCCAGAACAGCATTCTATAACTTTCTTAGAGTAAGTACAAACTTAATTGAGCATATTGAGTGAATAAAGTATATTACAGGACAAGTATCACATTTAGAATTAGATGCTGGCTTGGATCTATGTTCCTTTGCCAATATAAATGAGCTGTGTTCAAGAAAAGCAGTCTGTATCTGGTATTACATAGGAATAATCCCTGCATTTTTCCCAAAAACAAAAATCCTATTCAATTTAAAAACTTTAAAAAAGAAAAACAGTAAGGTATTGGTTGAAATATTAATTATATTCATTTCATAATTAATACAAAGGGCTGGGGATGTAGCTCTGTGAAGCAATGCAAGAAAATCACCATTAAGAAAACTCTTGGGCTGGGAATATAGTTCAGTAGTAAAGCATTTGTCTAGCAAGCATGATGCCCAAGGTTCAATCCTCAATACTAACAAAATACAGAAGAAAAAGTCTAGCTTGGTGCTCGCACAACCCTGTAATCTAGCATCTAGGAGACTAAAATTGAAGGTTATCCATAAAAAAATAAATCTCTGAGCTGAGAACATGCCTATAATCTCTGGCAGTTGGAAGATGGGAGTTCAAGGCCAGCCAGAGCTGCCAAAGACCCACTTAACAAACAACAAAAGGAAAAACACATGCAAACAAAAAAAGCAAAAACTTAACCTTTTGGAATTTGACCATTAAGGCTCTTTCAAACAAAAGTAGCCAAGCTATTAGTTCACTAGATTAAGAGAAAATTAGAAAAATAGATTAAAGAACCTACATTTTGACATTCTAATTTTATTCACTATTTACAGAATTAAATTATCAATCAAATCGAAAATAGCTTAAATAGCTGGGCAAGGTAGCATATACTTGAAATTCCAGTACTCAATGCCCAAGAGTTCCAGGCCAGCCTCGACTATAAAGACACCCTATAACTAAATTAAAAAAAAAAAGTAAAACCTCACTGATCCCCTTTTAGAGTTTTTCCCATACAACTGCCAATTGCCCAGACAAAAACGACCCAAATTTACAACCGGGTTCTAAGGAAAAATGCAGATATGAGATATAGTAGAAAAGCTTAAAACAATGAACTGTTTTTAGCAACAGTAAAACATAAAAACACCTGAATACTGATTTTTTGCCCTTCTACCTGGGATATATATTTTCCTTTATATTCAGAAACAGCAAATACAATCTCTACTAAATTACTTTTTGCTGTAACTCTAAAAAGGAAAAAACCAACCAACCAACCAACCAACCAACCAAACAAACAAACAAAAAAAAAAACAGAACAAAGAACAGATCTAGTACCCTTAGAAACAATTACTGCCAAATAAAGTAGAAGTCTGGTTTTCCTAAGAAATATTAAAATCAAACCAATTTACCTACTCAAAATTGTCTTATAAAAAAAAATCATTTAAGACAAGAAGAACACAGAAAAGGCTACAATGGAGAAATTTTATTATATATATAAAAATAACTGGGTCCAAAAAATACACTGCCCAACATATTTATATTTCATTATCCTGCTTTCTTCCCAATCTTTCCCCTCACATCTACCCTAACTTTTACATTATTTTGTAATACTGTTACTTTTAAACAGATTCTAAGTACTAACAAAATAAACTAGGTTTCAGATAATACTGTAAAGATTTTTTAACTTTCTTCTCATTAAGAAGTGTACTGCATTACATATATTTTTCCTGTTTTCTCTAGCCTCTGCAAGCTATTTTTCACTAGCAGAAAAATACTGACTCATGACTCCTCTGGTTGAAAAAGAGAGGCAGAGGCAGGAGTCCCACCATAAATTCCAAATCAGCTTGGTCTATATGGTACAAACACACACACACCTCAAAAAAAAACAGAACAGTCACAGAACTTTTCTCTCTCTCTCTCTCTCTCTCTCTCTCTCTCTCTCTCTCTCTCTCTCTCTCTCTCTCTCTCTCTCTCTCTCTTTCTGAGAAAGACTTGCTGTATAGTTCAGACTAGCCTCCACCCCAAGATCCTCCTTCTTCAGTCTCTTAAATGCTAGGACCACAGCTTGTCTTTTAGTAGTCTTCAGTTCTATTTAGGTTTTTCTCACCTATAATTAAGGGCCATTTAAAAAAATTGTTTTCATTTATGTGCATGAGATGTGTACAAGTGCCCAAGGAGATCAAGAGAACATTAGATCCCCTGGGGTTGGAGTTACAGGTACTTGTGAGCCTCCATATGTGAGCATTAAGAACTGAACTCCAGACTTCTAAATTACAGAGAGCCGTCTGACCCAGCGAACCATCCTTCCAGTAATATGAAGTCATTTTAGTATTTAATTTCTCCAGATTTCCACTGGCCATTGTTTTAAACACCAAGAACTGTTCAGCAATTCACATTTTAAAGTCCATTACACTTTTAAAGTATCATGTAATTACTACTTTAGCTAAAGTCATGTAACACAGCAACTGATATTTACTTCAATGCAATGAGGGCAGAGGAAAAGCTCTATGATAAATACACTACACTCCTCTCTCTTCTCTCTCCTCCCCTTCCTTTTCCTCCTCCTCCTCTTCTCCTTCCTCTTCTTCTTTCTTCCTCTTCCTCTTCCTCTTCCTCCTCCTCCTCCTNCTNCTNCTNCTTCTTCTTCTTCTTCTTCTTCTTCTTCTTCTTCTTCTTCTTCTTCTTCTTCTTCTTCTTCTTCTTCTTCTTCTTCTTCTTCTTCTTCTTCTTCTCTCTCTCTCTCTCTCTCTCTCTCTCTCTCTCTCTCTCTCTCTCTCTCTCTCTCTCTCCATGTAAAAATCTGTAGTGGACTGAGAAGCTGGGGGTATGATTCAGTGGTTTTAAGAGCTCTTGCTAAGGACCCAGGTTCAGTTCCCAACACCCAAATGGTAGCTCACAATTGTAACTCCATTTCTAGGGGATCAAAAGCCCCTTCTAAGGTCCTGGAGTACACATGATACAAATACAAAAATGAAAAACACTAAAAAACTGATCAAAAAAAAAAAAAAAAGCCAAGTAACACATCCCCCTGTAAACCTAATACTCAGGAAGCAGAGGCAGGAGGATGGTATCTGTCAACGGATGGTTACTGAGGACAGTATCAACACAGATTACTAATAGGGAAAAACAGTCCAATGAAGACATCTGGCAATCATCACACCAACCAAGGAAGCAAACATTATCTATCACTGGTAGTGGAATAATCAGCAAAAGTGCTTCCTTGTCTTGGTTTGCTTTGTAGACAGAATTCCATTTTTTTAAATGGGGTTGGAGAGAGGGCTCATCAGTTAAAGAGTGAATATTGCCCTTCCAGAGGGCCAAGTTTGGTTCCTAGCATCTACACTGGCTTACAATTATCTGTATCCAGCTCCAGGGGGAACAGACTCCATGGGTCTCCATGATGCACAATGGTCTCCTACCCTCAACCTGAGTCCTGGGAATCCAGGAGTATGCTACCACACATAGCTGAACTTTTGTGCTAGCAAAATGACTCACGGTAAAAGTGATGTCATCAAGCCTTAGTTCTAGGTTCTCTCTAGGACCTACAGAGCAAAAGGAGAAAACCTACTTTCAAAGGTTTTCCTCTGACCTCCACAAGTCTAAGCACAGAAGCCCTCACATACACACTCACACTGTCACATACATCCATTTACAAGAGTATTTAAATGACTTGTACTATATTCTATCCAAGAATTAACTTCAAAACTACCAAAATGGAGAATAGACCTAACTATAAATTCTCTGAGAAATAGAGTAAAAGATATAGTAAATAGCACCATCAAAAATCCCCTAACAAAATCCCAAAATGATAAAATAACTGTCTTTTCAAACAGTCAACATAAGTGAGAAGGTACAGTCTAATAGACTGTTTATGAGATAAGCAATTACATAAATACAGGATTCAGTGTTTTACCTAGATTATATTTTGATGTTTGGTTGGTTTTTGTTTTGTCTTGTTTTTGAGACAAAGTCTCTTATAGCTCATACAGCCTTTAAACTTACTATGTAGCCAACAATGACTCTAAACTTATGGTCCTCTAGCCTCTAACTCCTTGAGTGCTGGTATTAAAGGTCTTTTGTCAAAGCCTGGCTTAATTAGTGCTTAGGAACTACTCCAGGTTGGATTCCAGAGCCTTGTGCATGTGACACAAGCACTCTTACCAACTGTGCAACATCCACAACCCGATAAATCACATTCTTGAGGCAATGGGAAATCTGAATATGGACATATTAGAAATACATCATTACCGAGCCAGGTGCAATGGAAAAAACCCATGACCCCAGTACTTGAGAGGTTGAAGTTCAAGGTCATTTATCAGCTATAAACTGAGCCAGTTTGCCCTCAAACTTGTACAAGACCCTATCTCAAAAAAATAATACAGATGCCAGGAGAGGTTCCATATGCCTTTAATCCCAGCACTTGGGAAGCAGAGGCAGGCAGATCTTTGAGTTGGAGGTTAGCCTGATCTACCAAGAGCTGTTATACAACAATACCAAAAAAGCAATCCTCCCCACTCCCCAATAAGGTATTACTAGATTTTCAGTAGGATAATGGTATGGTAGTTACATAAAAGCATTAATGTCATTATATAAGAGAATGTTGAAATAGTTTGGACTGAAATGTGATAAGTCAACTTTCAAAGAAATGTGTATGGAGAAAGAAAATATGTCAAGGTTAGAGGTATACATCAATAGTGGAGCTTGCCTAATATGAGGAAGTTCCTCGCTTTTAAGCCACATACTTGTAATACTACACACATACACATGCACATACACACAAAACCTGTAACCACTGCTGGATTTGGTGAAAATTATAATGAGTGTTCCTGAGTTTCCCCTTTAACCTTTGTTGTAAACTGCGTGCAATAAAATTCAAAGGAGGAATGCCTGTAACAAATGCTGAGGCTGAAAGATTGCAATGAGTTCAAGGCCTGCCTGAGTTGCACAGTACTCCTAAATTAAAAAAGAAAAAAAGGCTAGATGTGGTGGTGTACCACCTTCACTCCTAGCACTCAGCAAGGCTATCTCCATTAACTCAAAGCCAGACTGGTCTATGTAGCAAGTTCCATGCCAGCCTGGACTACATAGGGGCAACTGTCAAAATAAAAAGGGTTGGGAGAATGGAGGTTTATAAGGTCTCATCACAGTTTTCATAGAAACATCACACACTGCGTTACTAAAGCTTTTAACTCAGCGGTTGATTACTTCCCTGCATGCATAAGGCCTGGGGTTCAACCTCTAGCTAGGGTGGAACAGGATGACCCACAACAAAAACTAAAACCCACACAGTTCTAAAACAAAAGCATGGCAATATTTTTGTCCTTACAAATTTATATAAAACGGTGAATTTCAAGACATATCCAATGAAACCTCAACACCATTCCTTCACTTTCAGAAAATAAAAATGCCAGCCCGGTCGGAGCAGAGTAAAAGAAACAGTTTTAGTAAAAAAAAAAAAAAAGACACTGCATTTGTGGGCACCCTGACTTTAGATAAAATGCAAAAGCACTGCAGAGACTTGGAATTAAATTGGTCCTCAAGCGTTACCTACACCTCATTAACATACAGTCCTAGTTTACCTCATCTATCAACCTCCAATAATTTCTACTTTATTAGCTGGGAATTTGGGAAAAAGCAAAGAAATAAAAACAAGCGTACTTCGTTGCTATAGCAATAGGAAATTTAGGACTTTGTAGGACCTTTCTTTTAAAACCAAATATACGAGGATCAAGATCAAGACACACATCTTTCATAAAGTCAGTTTTGTTTTTTACCATAAAAGACAAACACTAGCCTACAAAATTCAGGATTTAAAAGAGCAAAAGAACCAAACATGGAGATGGACGCCAGTATTTCCAGATAACCCTAGCACTGGAGGCCAAGGAAGCAAGCCTGTCAGAAGGTCCAGCTTAGTCAGGGCTACACAATGATATCCTATCCAAAACAAACAAACAAACAAACAAACAAATGCCAAACAGCAAAAGGGTGAGATCTCCTATCTAAAAAAAACCGATTTGTAAAATACTTAGATATCATTCATATCTAACCACCCAAACAGATGGTGCCGACAGTGACTAAAGTACATTTCCAGTTTCGGATTACCAAATTCTGCAATGTTTGCGTGGTCGTAAAAGCAAAACTACAGTGTTCCTAGACGAGAGAGGGAGAAAGCGAGCGAATCCACAAAATTCCCCCAAAGCTCGGAAGAGCCATGCTCTATCTACTTCTGGACGGCTGCTTTTTACCTTCGCTCTCTCGGGGGCCGAATTTTCCAGACGGGTTTCGTTTTTATGTCTGGGGACAGCGGACTGGGGGGGGGGGGCAGACGAGGGAAATACTGCCAGCGCAGATACACGTTAGAACAATCTGGGACTACCGGAACACTAAAATGGTATGAGACACACCGTCCCGACAGAAGAAACTGCAATGGCCAGGGCGAACGACGTCTCGGCCATTGTCTAAGTCCCATACATGGACGCCACAGCAAAGCTCAAACCTGGGAGACCTCGGGGTCCCCGGGCTCACTAGCTCTCCAGGGCCCTGGCTCACGCGAACCGGGTGCTCGCACCCACAGGGCTGGGGAGAGAAGAGGTCGCCACGAGGCCCCGGCGCTCCCGTTCCTCACCTGCTCGGCGGCTGCGTCTCCTGACATGGCCTCGGGGATCACAACGTACGCAGCAGCCGGCAAAGGGAAGCTAGAAAAGGAAAAATTAAACTAACGACAAACCCCACCAAAACCAGGAACGCTATCCCCTGTCCCTCAGAGCCAAAGCCGCCGCCGGATCCTCCTCCGCCTCCGCCGCCGCCGCCGCCGCCGCCGCCCACTCAGATTTGAATTAAAATGGCTGCGCCCCAGCCGGCTAAGGGGGTGTGAGGCGCTTCCGTATTCACTTCCGGGACAAGGGGCGGGGCTGAGGCTTAACTCCCGGATTATTGGAGGTTCACAAGCGCAGGGGGCGGGCTCAGTGCGTGGGCTAACGTCACGCCCGGAACTGATGACGCCGCTGTCCAGAGCTCTGAGGCCGGCGGGAAAGATCCACGCGATTGGCCTGGGAGCTCCCGCGCTTCTTGGAATTTCAGGACTGAGTTGCAGAGCCGAGCTCCTCCCCAGCCTGACTGCCAATCCGCTCTGTACAGGCTAACTGACCATTTTAGGGAATAGCGCTGAGAGTTAGTGAATACCTCTCGTGTTGCGGGGATAAGGAGTCTACTAACGCGTTCACGTTTTCTTTTCTTGGAGATGAGAGGAACACATCAAGTCTAATTTTTTTTTTTTTTGTCCTTTTGCTGTCACCGTTCACTATTAGACCCGGGATTTTAGTTTCGCGTCTCACCACGATCTTCTTGTCTGCAAAATTGCGGTGATAGTGCCGAACGAATGTTGCTTTGCATCCAGACTTCTCACCTCACTAGAGGAGTAACCTGGGCAATTTGCATCATCTGCGTCTCTGTTTCCTTGCCTAAAGATAGGAATAGCAACAGCAGCTGCGATTTAACTAAAAAAGTAAAAGCTCTTATTTGGCTTAAGAGTAACCAGGAGGTTATTGAGCGGTAGTGGCACAAGTCTTTAATCACAGTACTCGGGAGACAGAGGCAGGATGGATCTCTGGTTTCGAGGGCAGCCTGGTCTGTAGAGTCCACGTACAACGAGGGCCATACAAATAGATGCATGGATCAAACGTACATATAGTGAGTCACTGCAACATTTGATAATGGAGTCTGAATATTTCAGAAGTCTTCCTCAGTGGGGCGTCAGTCTTTTAAACTGTTGCTGATGTAACTGACTTAGAAAAATATCCACAGTGAGACGGGATGGTTCACACAGAGTGGAGGTGCTTGCCGTGGTGGCCTAAAAACTTGAGTTTGATCCTGGCATCCAATGAGTTGACAGGATAGAACTGACTCCAGAAAGTTATTCCTTGACCTCCACACATGCACTATGGCATGTAAACTCCTGCACTTACAAGCACACAGGCACTCACAAGATAAATATATAATTCTAAAGATATCCACGAAATTAAGCCAAAAATGTGCAGAATATAAAATAGCTTATGTGTATGTGTGTGTGCGCGTGTGCGCGCGCGCGTGTGTATTCATCAAAACATTTAAAGAGGTTATTGTTAATGCCACAGAAGGAGAAAGATCACCAACCCAAATCATGACCAAATTAATTAAAGCAAGACTTAAAAAAAAAAAATTCATGCACACAAGCTGTCTCTAAGGTCTGGGTCCAAGAGGTCAGCCTTGGATGTGGGGAAGATACAGGTGTTTATAGTCCAGGGGTAGAGGGTTGCCAAATGGAAGATTTTGCAGGCAAATAGGAGAGGCTATGGAAGCAGAACATAACAAGTTGGTTATAACAACCTGAAACGAAGTCATGGCTTGCAAGGTGGTAATAACAAGGTGGTCAAAAGTAGGTGATCACAACAGCAGGTGAGCACAATACACTTTGAAACAAAGGTGCAGTTGCCAGGTGATCAGAACTACCCCCTGAAACAAAGATGCGGTTGCTGTTTCCTGGAGTAGGCCATATAGAACCATTAGTAGTTAAAATGATAGGTGAGGCATAGTCCAATCCATGAGAAACGAAGATTCAGTCATAAACAGGAATGGTTTGTCTTTATTATAAGATGGCTTTCAAGTCGAAAATGGAGGCAGGCTGGTTTATGTTATCTCCAGGTTTTATGTTACATGTTGGGGGGGTTGTCTTTTTGTTGTTTTGTTTTTGTTTTGAGACAGAGTTCCCCCTGTGTAGTCCAAGCTGTCCTCAAACTCACTGAGATCTACTTGCCTCTGCTTCCTGAGTGCTGGGTCTAAAGGCGAGTGCCTCCATCACCCATCAGGTTTTGTCTATTTTAATTTTTTTTAACATTTATTATTTGTTTTTGTGTGTTCAGCCACCTATGGGAACCTGATCTCTCCTTTCTTTCTTTCTTTTCTTTTCTTTTCTTTTCTTTTTTTTTTTTCGAGACAGGGTTTCTCTGTGTAGTCCTGGCTGTCCTGGAACTCACTCTGTAGACCAGGCTGGGCTCGAACTTAGAAATCCGCCTGCCTCTGCCTCCCAAGTGCTGGGATTAAAGGTGTGCGCCACCACTGCCCGGCCTCTCCTTTCAATATAAATGTCCCTAGGATGAAACTCAGGTCAGCAAGCTTGATGGCTGTCATCTTTACCCACTAAGTCCTTACTGGTTCTTTGTATTTGTATTTGAGACAAGAGTCTCATGTAGCTTGAACTCCTTATTCTCTTGAATCCACTTGTAGAATAATGGGACAGGAGGCATACCACTATACCTGTTAGATCACAGATGCTCTTGCCAGAGGACAAGAACCCACCATTCTTTATATCCTATCTAGTACCCTAATTAATCCAATAAACTCAGAGACCTCTCCCCTCTAAAGTCTACGTTAATAATGAATTTCCTTTGGGTTGCTGCTGGATTGAGATCTTTGAGGCTCCTCAATGAAAGTAGTCAGCATTATTAAAAGTCCTGATTACCTGAAATCCATCTTTGCATATTTATAGAGAACCTAGAAAGAATGTAAATTGAAACAATTCCCAAAGCTGAGCATGGTAGTATAAGCCTTTAATTCTGGCATTTAAGAGGCAGAGTTAGAGCCAGGCAGTGGTGCCACATGCCTTTAATCCAAGAACTCAGGAAGCAAAGGCAGATGGATCTCTGATTTCAAGGCCAGCTCTGGTCTACAGAGCAAGCTACAAGACAGCCAGAAACTACATGGTGGAAGGAAAGAACCAACTCCTTCAAGTCGTTTTCTGACCTCCACACTTTCGCCATGGCTCATGTGCAGCCACCCACTCACCTAAACAGATACACATGATAGATAGACCTACCACTTCAGGAGATTAACATTTTTTGGCATGTTTGCTTTATATGCATGTACTTACAGGTATATTTGTGGTTTTCTTTCCTTGTTTTGGGTTGGTTGGTAGCTTTTTTGAGTCTCACTGTGTAGCCTTGGGTGGTGTAATACAAGACTATCCTTCAAGCCTAACTGCTACCACCTGGGCCTCCTTGCAAAAAGATCATCATAGCTGGGTCTATTGACTGTTTATCTTTGCTGGAGGAGGAGTTGGGAAGGGTCTCGGGGCTCTTATTTGAGTATCCTCCCACTCCTTCCAAACTGTTGAATGAAACAGTTGAAATGCAATTCTGCCCTAATTGTATGCAGCCTCTAGTTCTTGAGAGAGGGATTAGAGGATGGGAAAGGGGTCCATCTGTGTAGCCATCATCCCTGATGGGTGCAGCCTTTCCAGTGTGAGTGCTTTAAATCCACTGACTCTCCTTAACCCCTGGCCCATTGCTCCTTATCACTGGGACTCTAAGAGGAGGGGTACACAGTGTTTCTGTCTGTCCCCTGGAAGGAATTTTAGCAGCATTAGTTTCAAATTTGTGAGGATCCTCCTTGTGGGTTTTTTTTTTTTTTTGGCTTTTGTTGTTTTGGTTTGTTTTTTGCAAAATAGTTTAAAAGTAAATTAATTCATTCTCCAAATGAATCAGGTTTTTTTTTTTTTCTGAGAATAAGGACTTTCCCCTTCATATTCACAAGACTATTTATTAGATCCAAGAAAGCTTACAGTTATTTCCTGACATCGATTACGATCTAGTTTGCATCCACATTTTCACATCTCTTTTGACAGTGTGATATTGGGGGAATATGTGTTGGATCAAGCTCACCATCTTCTGAGCAATAGCCACTACTGAGCTACATCCTCAACCCCCAAAATGTGTTTAAAGGAGGTTTCTACAAATCAGTATTCAACCAAGTTTCAGGAATTATGCTTAATTTTAATCTCTTTTATTTTTAGAAAATGTTCACCTTTTGGGTTTTTGAGACAGGATCTCTCTATGTAGCCCTGACTGTTCTGGTCTGGAACTCACTTTGCAGACCAGGCTGGCCCGGAATTCACAGAGACCCAACTGCATCTGCCTTCCCCAGTGCTAGTTTTAAAAGTGTGGAACACCATGCCCAGGACAAGAACTCAAACAGGGTCTAGATCTGGAGGCAAGAGCTGATGCAGAGGCCATGGGGGATTGCTGCTTACTGGCTTCCTCCCCTACTTTCTTATCGAGCCTAAGACCATCAGCTCAGGGGTGGCCCACCCACAGTGGGCTAGGCCCTCCCCCATCAATTACTAAGAATATATATGAAGGCAGATTCTCTCTCTCTCTCTCTCTCTCTCTCTCTCTCTCTCTCTCTCTCTCTCTCTCCCTTTCTTCCTTTCTCCTCCTCCTCCTCCTCCTCCTCCTCCTTTTCTTTTAGTTTTTCAAGACAGGGTTTGTCCATATAGCCCCGGCCGTCCTAGAACTCTCTAGAGTAGAACTAGGCCTCAAACTCAGGGATCTGCCTCCTCTACCTCCCATGTGCTGGGATTAACGGTGTATGCCACCATCACTGGCAGAAAGGATCTTAGGGAAAGACACAATGTCTTCTGGATCCGTATTTACTTCTTGAAGTGTTTGGGATTGGATGTAGGCATCTCTTATGTAAACATTTCCTGTGTCAGTGAGCTACACCCACAGTCCCACATTTATCTTAATAACGATGCCACTAATCCTGACTCAGCACTCACAAATCCCGATTTAATTAAAGTGTAACTGTTAAAAAAATATTCTAAAACTCATGGAGCTGACCCAAAGGAGATCTGAGAATTTTGAGGATATCCTGGAATACCTCATGAGAGCTTTTGGGGAAGAAAGGCAAAGAACAGAAAGAAAAAGGCACTTGCAATGGTTCTATGAATCCCCAAGATGGCAGCAAATACAATTTACAGCTAAAGATTAAACAGTGGTGGCAAACCTACTGATATATCTATCTCTATGTATATATCTATATGTATGTGTGTATCTATCTATCTATCTATCTATCTATCTATCTACCTATCTATCTATCTATTCCAAATTCACTTGGAGGCTAGCATTGTGATACCAATTATAATCTCAGCACAAGGGAGGCAGGAGGGTCACAAATCCAAGGTCAGCCTTGGTTACAGGTGAGGCCAGTATGTGATATATGAGACTTTGTTTTGAAAGAAGGAAAGAAAGAAAGAAAGGAAGGAAGGAAGAAAGAAAGAAAGAAAGAAAGAAAGAAAGAAAGAAAGAAAGAAAGAAAGAAAGAAAGAAAGAGAAACTCTATTAGAAATTTTCATCAGAATTCTAAAAATAGCCATTGCTGGGCTTGGTGTCTGGTGTTGCAGTTCAGACTTGGGTCTTATTTCTTAGTTAAGATACCGGGTTAACTGGAGGCAGTGTCATACACCTTTATCCCAGCAGGGGATATCCAAGAGTTTGAGGCCAGCCCAGTCTATATAGAGAGATCCTGTCTCAAAACAAAAACTATAAAAACAAAAAGAAAATAAAAGAAACAAAACAAAAACAAACAAAAAAGCCTAGTTACAGCTGATCAACACAGACAAGTATAAATCACATTTGCTACAAATACTTGCTCTAAATATATCGGGTACAGACAACCTCTGTACCCATGCAGCTGATTCTTTCCACTTCTGTCTTCTGTTTATACTTTGACTTATTTTAGAGAAAACTTGACAGACACATGACTTCAGCTATGTAGAGGGATGGGTAAATATTTCAAAAGCCTGTGTAAAAGGGTCACAGATATATCAGGGATTTTATTTTTAAAGTATGTGCAGCACTTTCAAGAGTCAAATTCTCAATACACTGATAGAACTGTCTAGAATGACTTATCTTGACTTAGAATGCTGACTGAACATGTTTTTCATACCTGAAATTTAATCTGACTCTCTTAACTTGAATTTAAAATGTTTTTAAAATTAAAATAGATCTGGATAATATTTAAGAACACCAAGGTATTCAATTATATTTATTTATAAAAGATCTATTTATTTATTTAGACTATGAGTCTCACTATGTAGTCTCACTGTGGGTCTCACTAGCTGGCCTGGAACTCCCTATATGGACCAGGATATCCTAGAATTTACAATAACCTACCTACCTCTGCCTCCTGAGTACTGCAATTAAAGGTGTGGGTACTATACTAAGCAAGAAGTTGTTTGTGTGTATGACTGTTTTGCTTGTCATATGTGCAACATTATGTGCTCCATGTGTGTTTGACACTTGAAGAGGCGAGAAGAAGGCATTGGATCCTCAGAAACTATAGTTATCAAGGATTACGAACTGCTGTGTGGATGCTGGGGACTAAATCCAGATCCTCTGCAACCAGGGCAGCTGTGATTGCACAAGCCTGCAGTGAAAAGATTAAGAGATTGGTGCAGGAGAATAGAGAGGTCGAGGATAAAATAAAAAACAGAGCTTGAGGCTGCCTGAACAACAGAGAAAGATGCTGTCTCAACTATCCCTACCCACCACAACCATACACACAAAAGAAAAAAATCAGACTGGGGGTACAAATCAGAGCTGCAGTGCTTGTCTAGCATATGAGAGGTTCTGGGCTCAATCGCTAGCATTGGGGCAGTGGGGAGTTCAAAACCCTAAAAGAAATATATGACAGTAAACTGAGCAAGAAAACAAAACAAAACAAAAAACACGTCATTTTACTATTTCAAAACTACTTTTATTTGCCCCGGACCTTGAGGAAGCAGGCACAGCCTGGACATGAAGAAAGACCCCAGCAAGTTCCTGACCTCTGCAGGCCTCACCCAGCCATACCATTGGTGCCAAGGACCATGCATCTATCCAAAGGAATGTGGCCAAGACTGATAATGTCACAGGAAGGTTTGAGGGTCAGATTAAAACCTATGCTATCTGTGGGACCATTTTGCCAGATGGGCGAGTCGGATGATTCTAGTCTCCAGCTGGCTAAGGCTGATGGCATCTGAAGGGACCTAGGAGTCAGCACAGAACATACCCAGTCACCAAATTCTGAGCAGGGGAGATTTATTACTCTGGAGGGACAAGCAGCATGGGGCGGGGAGGGGGTTTGCCTCTGAATCAGACAAAGACAGCAGCAGGTGCTTTTGTAGGAGTGGGTTTTAAGGGAAAAAGGGGGAAATCTGTGCTAGGGTCAGTGGGTAAGTCCTGATTGGACAGGTTAGCCAGTGTAGATGAAAAATGAATTTTGATTTCTCGACCTTGGCGTTTTGATAATTGATCCCTGGACTTTTGGTCAGGCATAAGGAAGTGGCAAAATAAGGGAATAGACTTTGGGGGCTGGCTAAATCTAATGGCATAGCAAGGAAGAGGGAGAGGAGGAGCGCCCTGCCAGCCCCATGTTTGCAGTGTTTGGGTTTGTTAGAAAGACCTTCAACATCTCTCAAAGAACTTCTGCCCAGAGAAAATAGGGGAATATTTGTCACAAGTAAACATGAGAGACCGATCAAGCAAACAAAACCATCTATTTGTAAGCTAGCCTGGTTCATATAGCAAGGACCAGGGAGGGAAGGATCGAAGGAAGGAAATTTTTTATTTCCTATGATGTCTTCTCATATTTAGTTCTCCGAATACTTCTCCCACTGTAATACATGTTAGACAAATACTAATGATTATGTGGAGAGTTATTTGTAGTTTTAAAAGACACGAGGTCTCTGGTGCTGAAGACATCACACACCTTTGTTGCAAGATGTAGGGAAAGGAGGTTGGGATGCAGCTGGATGCGTCCTCCCTGCTGACTAGTGGCTAGCTTTCATAGTCTAAGGGCATGCTATGCAGGTTGCTGGGAGAAAAACAAATGCCATCAACAGACTTAGGCAACTGTGAAGCCTACAGACCACAACTGTGTTCAGTTCTCTCCACTCTGTTTCTTCACTTTTTATATGAGCCTGTCACTTAATGATTCATTTAAAATAGAATTAAGTTTATTGTTTCATTAGTATGTGTGTTTAGGTGTATGTGGGGTGTGTGTGTGTGTGTGTGTGTGTGTGTGTGTGTTCACAAGCCATAGAGAGTGAGTTCTCTCCTTCCACTATAAAGAAGTCTCTGGGCTTGGTGGCAAGAGTCCTTACCAGCTAGTAATCTTGCTTGCTTTTTTTGATATTTTGAGACAGGAGTCTCATTTAGTCCAGGATAGCCTCAAACCTTATACAAGATACGTAGCTGACACAGAACTTGAACTCCCAACCCTCCTGCTCCTACCTCCCAAAAGCTGAGATTAAAGTTAGGCCCCACCACACACAGCTTAGAGGTGATTTTCAAAACAGACTTTACTGAGTCTGAAAAGTACTGGGTGGGTTTTGAAAGCAATGAACATCCTAGGACTTTTCTTTGACAAGCTTCTTTACTACCCTGTGTCATGAGAACTGTACAAAGGAAGTATTCATTTTCTGGGAGGAAAGAGATTATCTACAATCTCCATAAATTTACATTTTTTTAAAAAAATGCATGCCTGTTTTCAGCGCATACAATTTGACCAACAAAAAGCCCTCACCTAAGGACGAGTGCCTCAGAATCCTGGTGTGTTGCTACTTGCCAGACACTCTCATACTACTCATGCGACCTTCATCCAAAGCCACTTCTACATTCCTGGTGGGAGGCTCCAAATACTTAAACTTCCGGATGGTCATTTCATTATTTACTAGTTTTAGCACCCAGAGGCTGGAATGTCCTCTCCTGGCACAAGTTGTTCTACTGGAAGTCTAGAGAGAATAAAGTGCCTTCATACGTTAGTGACTAAGGAGAAAACACTTGTGGAAAGGGGAGAAAAGCAAGTTCCAAGAAGTATATGCTTATTATCTCTGGGTCAGTTCCTTGGAACTCTTTGCTAGTGAGGTCATACGTTTTGTTCCAGTTGGGGCTCATTTATCTCTGCTGGCTTCCTTAATTATAGCATGCACCCTAACTCCGGCCAACTGTTTAACAAATGTCTTTTCTTGAGCAAAAGGGAACCTAAAAGAAGAATGTTTCAGGGCTGAGGAAAAGGCTCTGTTGGTAGCGGGCTTGCACAAAGCCCTGGGCTTGATCCCCATTACCACTTAAACTGACCAGGTATAGTGACACGTATCTCCAATCCTAGCACTGGGGAGGTAAAGGCAAGAACATCCAAGGTTCAAGGTCATTCTGAATTACTTAGAGGATTCTAGACAGCTTGAGCTGTATGAGAACCAAAATCAAAAACAAATAAAAACTATATAAATCCATCACTATAATTAGAAAAAGCACACACAACAACAAGAACAAGAGCAACAACAACAACAACAACAACAACAACAACAAAACCAATTACTTAAATGACATTGAATGAGAAGAAGTATTTTTTTCTTTTTCTTTTAAAGACAGTTCTCATTCTGTTCCCCTGGCAGAACTGGCCTGTAACTATTTACATAACTATTTGTATAAACCAGAGTGGCCTCACATCCATAGAAATCTGCCTACTTCTGCCTCATGAATCTTGAGATTAAAGATGTGTACCACCACACCTAGCAAGTAATATTTTAATCTAGATACTGGTTAGGAGTATATATGAAGACATTGCCCATATCACACAGGCAAATCAATCCCTAAGTGGTTCTAGATGAACATTTAACCAATCTGCCTTAATGGTGTTAAGTCCCCAAATGTATTTAATAGCGTCTGGATCAATATACAAGTACAACCTCCTTTTATTTTATTTTATTTTATTTTGTTTTTTATTAGTTCTTTGTGAATTTCATCTCATTTACCCGAATTTCACTCATCTCCCTCTCATCTCATAACCCGCCCTCCACTCTTGTAACCTCCCCTTCAATGGAGAAAAAACAACCCTCATTGTGGAAGCTGTAGTGTGTCCCACAGAATACACTTTTATCTACACTCCTTTGCTTGCAAAAGTTCACTCAAAGACTTGCTGGTCTGGCTCAAGGCCTCTGGCTTCTGCTACTCTAGCAATACTGGAACCATAATGGAACTCCTCTGGGATATCCAGTTGTTGTCCCATGTCATGAAGATTCTGTAGTTTTGAAACTGTAGAACTGGCCCCTTCGTGCGCTCCAGCAGTTCATCAGTAGGGTAGATGTTGGGGTGGGCCAGTTCAAATCTCAGGATCTGGGCCTGAGAGGAATCTGAGCTGGTCAGCCTGCAGCTCTCCTGCTCCCACACCTTCAGGGCTGGCTCCCCTGCAACCCCCACAACCAGGGCCAGCTCTACTGCTGGTCAGGCAAGGAGCAGGGCCTGTTCTCCCAAGTGTTGCAGTAGTGAGGGACAGGACCAGTTCTCCCACCTGCCATAGATGGTGAGAGATGAGGGTGGGGAGGAGGATGTTTCTCCCTCTTCTGCGTCACCACCCAAGAGACAAGAGGCAGGGCCAGCTCTCCTGTACTCAGGCCCTGGGGCTCCCCTGTAAACCTCAGGTTCAGGGCTTGTTATCCAATGCTTTGGCTGTCAGGGCTGGCTCACTAGTGCCCCTACTACTAGAGTTAGGTCTACTATGCTGCCCAGGTACGGTTTAGGGCCCGCTCTCCTGAGTGCTTCAGCTGGTGAGGGGCAGGGCCAGTTCTCCCGTTCTCATGACTCCAAGGCCAGGTCTCCCATCAGCTGCAGGTGGTGAGAAGCAAGATGGAAGGAGGATATCTTTCCTTCATCCTCATCACCACAGGGGAGATGAGGGAAGGGGCCAGCTCTCCGACGTGCCCCCAGGTGAGGGGTGGGGCCAGTCCTACACAGTTCTCAGACATCAACATGTCCCCAGGCTGCAGCCCAGACCAGGGACATCTGCCTGGTCTTTGGTGGTAACAGACCCCAGCTGCTGCAAGGCCACAGGCCCAGATGTGGCCCCAAGTGGCAGTACAGGATATGACCCCACCACGATGCCAGGTGGCATCACCAGCTACTCACATCAGGCTGTTCCTCACTGCTGGTGAGCCTCCAGCTCTGCCTCTCTTCTTTGTGACCACATCCTCAGTTTCTCTTTCTCTTCATTTCTTCACCACTGACTTGCTCCTCTAAGTGTCACCACAGTCTCTGAGTGTCTGGGGTCGTCTCAGGAGTGGTCTCAGGAGTGCCATGCCCTGCTTGTACATATGGCACCAGGAAGGGGTCATTTAGGCTCTGGTCTACCTCACCCCACAGCTACATGCCTGCACGGCACCGGACTGTGGTCAATCTCAGGCTAACATTTTTAGGGAGTGTTAGGCTACTAATTATTCAGAGGTTCACAGGCCAGAACTCTGAACGTAGACATAGTGTCTTTCCTCACTGCCACCTACTGACACACTTGTGACACACCAGCCACACCTGCAATGCCTCTAAGGGCAAGTCAGTACAGCTTTCTTAAATGAAAGGCCTGTGGCTAGGACTACAGCCCAGTGTTCAAAGACCTGGCATAGTGCACGCTCGCGCGCACACACACATACACCGAAGGGGGGGGGGAGAGAGAGAGAGAGAGAGAGAGAGAGAGAGAGAGAGAGAGAGAACCAAAAGACTTTATGTAAAAATCTGGACACATGAGTTTCAAATAAAAATCATTTCCAACAACAACAAACAAAAACAAGAACAACAAAACCAAAACCAATCAAGACTGACCTAATTTGGCTCAGGTGAAAAGACTCAGGTGTCACCTTCCTATTTCATTCAATCAATCACCAAACTTACTCCTTTGGCTCCATGATTTCTCATAAACTAATTAGTGCTATCTGTGAGACTGAGATACATTCCTTAGCATCTAACTTGGGACTACAATCACATTAAAGTTGGTTAATGAGGACTGATGTAGTATTGCCCAGAGATAAACTAAAATTCAGGTTTTTAGTAAAAATAACTCTGCAGTGACCAGATTACAGAACACCTAGAAAATTAGAAAAACGTTTTTTGGAGGGTGCTTCCAGAGAAGGTTGGCACATGGGCCTGAGAGGACTAGAAGGTACATCTTCAGTGTGGCTGGGCACCACCCAGTAGGCTAGGAGTGGGGGAGAACGGATATAGGCTGTGGTGCTTTGAATCAAATGGCCCCATAGGCACATGGGGAGTGTCACTATTAGAAGGTGTGGCCTTATTGGAGTGGGTGTGGCTTTGTTGGAGGAGGTGTGTCATTGGGGTGTAGGCTTTGAGGTCTCAGCCCCTCAAGCCTGGCAGCTTGTCACGGCTTGTCACAGCCTTCCTTTCTGCTGCCTGCTGATCCAGATGTAGAACTCTCAGCTCCCTCTCCAGCACCATGACTGCCCACACACTCTGTCAAGCTTCCTGCCATGATGATAGTAGACCAAAGTTCTGAAACTGTAAGCCAGCCCCAGTGAAATGTTTTCCTTTACAAATGTTGACGTGGTCATGGTTTCTCTTCATAGGAATAGAAACCCTAATGAAGACACAAGTGAATTGGTTTGTTGTCCCCTCTGAGAACTGGGGCATGTTCATCTCCTGCCCAGGACACCAGAAATCCAGGCCCTTGTGCCTTCAGGTTCCAAGATCTAAACCAGTGATAATGTCCAGGGATCACAGGCTTTGACGTGCAGCTGTGCATTATAGCATTGGTTTCCTTTGTTCTGAAGTCCTCAGACTTGAATTTAGTCACATCATCAGCACTGCAAGGCCTCTGCTATACAGTGGAACTCCTTAGCCACCAGAGTTTAGGGAGCCGGACCTGTATTAAATCCTCTAATATATTCATATGAATACCTGTTGGTGGCCAGTGAGATGGCTCAGCAGGTAGAGGTGCTTGCTACCAAGCCTGATGACATCTTTCATCCTGTTGTTCTGATAAAATATCTCAAAAAAAAAAAAAAAAAAAAAGCAGGGTTTAGCTTGGCTCTCGGCTTGGGGGTGCAGAGCATCCTGGTGCAGAAGCAGGGGCTTGAGACAGTCGGTAACATTGCACACATGCTCAGGAGATGGAAGAGCTCGGGTCCAGCTTTCTCCTTCTGGTCGAGTCTAGGTTCTGAGCCCAGGGAATGATGGTTCTCACTTTCAGGGTGAGTGTCACCGCCTCAATTAACCTAATCAAGACAATCCTTCACAGACATAGCCAGATACCAACACATGCTAGATCGTCCCTCACAAGTGTTCCCAGAGGCCTGTCTCCTGGGTGATTGGAGATCCTGCCCAGCTGATGATCAGTATTAACTATCTCTGCCAGGAAGCATGAAAACACTGAAGCTTTGATGGCACTGGACATGGTGCAGTACGCCTGCAATCCATGTGCTTGGGAGGGTAAGGCAGGAGGAATGTAACATGAAACTTTGATGGGGACATGGGGTCTATCTTGAAGAGGTTCCCATTGGCCAAACGTTGCACAAGTGGAGCATCAAAATAAGTAGAGCATGTCAAAATAAGAACATATCATAAAAAAGAATCTACAAGGGCTGGAGAGATGGCTCAGTGGTTAAGAGCACTGACTGCTCTTGCAGAGGTGCTGCGTTCAATTCCCAGCAACCACATCGTGGCTCACAACCATCTGTAATGGGATCTGATGCCCTCTTCGGGTGTGTCTGAAGACAGCTACAGTGTACTCATATAAATAAAGTAAATAAATCTTTAAAAAAAAATTTACAAATCCATGCTACAGCATAAAGAGAGAGAGAGAGAGAGAGAGAGAGAGAGAGAGAGAGAGAGAGAGAGAAAAGGAAATAATTTTTATAGCCACTAGAGTAGTAATTGAAGCCAGCCTTTGATTCTAGCACTGGGGAGGCAGAGATGAGCAGAGCTGTAAATTTGAGGCCAGCCTAGTTGACATAGGGAGTTCCAGGACAGCCAGGGTTGTACAGGGAAACACTGCCTCCAAAAAACCAAAACCAAACCAAACCAAAACAAAATGAACCAAAGAAACAACAACAACAGAAAGGAGAACTTAGCTGAGCACAGCATTCACCAACATCTGCTTGACTGCAAATAGCAAGTGCTCAGCTGCCTCCAGCTCCCCCTGCTGAGACTTCCAGAACATCCGGTTGGAAGTCAGCCTAGCCCCTCCAGCGCTGCCTGCGCCCTGGACTACTCGTCCCCGGACACTACCTGCCCTTGGATTGGGTTGGAGTCAAGGAGCAGGTGAGAAGCAAGCTCATCTGAAAGCTGCTGCAAGCTCCTTTCTTTTTAAAAGATTTATGTGAGTACACTATAGCTGTTGCCATCTTCAGACACGCTAGGAGAGGGCATCGGATCCCATTACAGATGGTTGTGAGCCACCATGTGGTTGCTGGGAACTGAACGCAGGACCTCTGGAAGAGCAGTCAGTGCTCTTTACCGCTGAGCCATCTCTCCAGCCCGCTGTATTGACCCAAGAAAGCATCTCTTCTAAACAGCAGTTCCTGATTGGCTGGCATTGTCTTTACCCACAATCCTTGGTCTCTCAGGCAGTCCTCAATTAGGTCCTCCAGCAGGAGATGCTTTTGCAGTTTCGTGGCCCTGGGCATTTACATAGCGGTTGCCCAGCAATTCCTGCTACTCTCTAGCCCTTAAATGGCTAACCCCCAGGGCCTATTATCACAGCAACACAAAAGTAACAATTACATTGGACTGCACAGCCTAGCTTCGTTTCTATAAATTCATTTACTTTAGATACATCATATGAATAGAACCATAAAGCATTCGCACCTTTGTGAGTGGTTATTTGTTTATTTATTTATTTATGAGACAGGGTTTTCCTATGTACCTCTGGCTAGTCTGGAACTCACAGAGCACTGGCTTCCCCAGTGCTAGAACTGAAGGTACCTTGCTTTCATGACTGATTTATGAAAGGTTCTCAAGGTTCACCCATGTTCAAGATATCCCAAGATTCTTAGCAGTCTCCTTAATTGAGAAAAGTGCCTCACACTTTTCTGTGTTTCATATATGTGGACCTTCATGGGATGCGATTCTGCATTGTGTGTGTGTCATGGTTTTGTTTTTTCTTTTAATGGCCACGCTCACTCTGTAGTAGTCCTGATTGTCTCCTCGGACTGGAAACCCTTCTGTGTCAATGTCCTGTGCGCTGGATTCTCAGCTTGAGCCACCACTCCGTCTGCCTTCTTGTTCCGTTCTTCTGTTGATTAACATTTGGTTCACTCTCATAGCTACTGTAAATCATTTAGAGTGAACATACATGTGCACATGCTTCTCTAGTCCCTGTCTTCAGTGGTTTGTAACAAATACCCAGAAGCAGACATGGGAATCATGTGATAAACGCTCTTTTTATTTTCGTGAAGAATTTCCATGCTGTTTCTCATAAAGGCAGCACAATCTTAAGTGACAAGAACAGTAAAAGGGAACTTAAAAATGTTCACGTCCTTGACAGTACTTGCTATTTTTTTCTTTTTTGTATGAAGCAGGCAGAGATTACAGGGAGGGTTGCATCCAGAGCCCTGGACATGCTGGGAAAGTTTATTCTTTTGTTTAAGAAGTTAGTTTTCGGGGCTGGTGAGATGGCTCAGCAGGTAAGAGCACTGACTACTCTTCCAAAGGTCCTGAGTTCAAATTCCAGTAACCACATGGTGGCTTACAACCACCTGTAATGAGATCTGATGTCCTCTTCTGGTGCATCTGAAGTCAGCTACAGCATACTTATGTATAATAAATTATTATTTTAATAAAATATTATTATACATAACCTTTGGGCCGGTGCAAGAGGGGCTAACCGGAATGAACAGAGGTCCTAAAATTCAGTTCCCAACAACCACAAGAAGGCTCACAACCTCTGTACAGCTACACTGTACTCACATACATAAAATAAATAAATCTTTAAAAAAGAAGAAGAAAGAAATCACTTCTTTAGGATTTATTTATTTATTTATTTATTTATTTATTTATTCGAGACAGGGTTTCTCTGTGTTTCTCTCTAGTCCTATACTCTTCCAGAACTCATTTTGTAGATAAGGCTGGCCTTGAACTCACATAGATAAACCTGGCTCTGTCTTCTGAGCACTGGGATTAAACATATGCACCACCATGCCCAACAAAAAATTACTTTTCATTAAGCTTGTGAGTTCAAGTTCAACCTTGCCTATACAGGAAGTTCTGGGACAGTCAGAAAGGACTATGTATAGAGACTCTGTTTGAAAATAAACATAAGTAGCTGGGCGTGGTGGCACACGCCTTTAATCCCAGCACTTGGGAGGCAGAGGCAGGCGGATTTCTGAGTTCGAGGCCAGCCTGGTCTACAGAGTGAGTTCCAGGACAGCCAGGGCTATGCAGAGAAACCCTGTCTTGAAAAACCAAAAAAAAAAAAAAAAGAAAGAAAGAAAGAAAGAAAGAAAGAAAGAAAATAAACATAAGTAATAACAAAATAAGTAATAAAAAGTAGTTTGGTTGGTTGGTTGGGGGGGTGCTGTTTTTTTGTTTTGTTTTGTTTTTTTGATACAGAATTTTATTCAGCCCTGGCTGGTCCTAAATTTGCTGTCAGGAATGACCTTAGACTCGTGATCCTCCTGCCTCAGTCTCACCAGAGGTACATGTGTGTGGCTGCATGCATGTGAGTAGGCATGCGTGTGGTCATGTGTGTATCTATGCATGTAGAAGCATGAGGTTGCCTTTAGCTGCTCTCCACCACATAGTCTCTTGATGAACCTGGACACTCCCCACCCAGTTAGGCGAGTCTGGCTAGCCAGCTTGCTCCGCACAAGGGTCCCCAAATGCTGAAATTGTCGGCTGTCTTCCACACCCAAGCATCTTTAACCTGGGTGCTAAGGGTCTAAATCCCATTCCTCATATTTCCCAGTCTCTTAGTCTTTTATTTTTGAGACAGGGTCTTTCTAAATTTCTCAGGCTGGCTTTGAGCGTTTTGTAATCCAGGAGAGTTTCAATTTTTAATCACCATTTTAGTCTTCCAAGTAGCTGGAATTATAGACCTGTGTCACCAAACCAAGTTCTTTTTCACCTTCAAACAAGGACTCGCTGAAAGCCCAGGGTGGTGTGGAACTTACTATGTAGCCCAGGGTTCCCCAGAATCCTGAGTGCTAGGATTCCATGTGTGAGCCATTACTCTTTTTTCCCCCCAATTTTTATTAGGTATTTACTAGGTATTTACTTCATTTACATTTTAAATGCCATCCTGAATGTTCCCTATACCCTCTCCCCACCCCGCTACCCTACCCACCCACTCCCCCTTCTTGGCCCTGGTGTTCCCCTGTACTGGGGCATATAAAGTTTGCAAGACCAAGGGGCCTCTCATCCCAATGATGGCCGACTACTCCATCTTCTGCTATGTATGCAGCTAAAGACACGAGCTCTGGGGGTACTGGTTAGTTCATATTGTTGTTCCACCTATAG
>NC_034592.1:88663397-88668688 GCF_900095145.1 Mus pahari | reverse complement strand
CCTATCTGATTTAGGATTGGTAAAGATCCTTTCCCAATCTGTTGGTGGCCTTTTTGTCTTATTGACAGTGTCTTTTGCCTTACAGAAGCTTTGAAATTTTATGAGGTCCCATTTGTCAATTCTCGATCTTACAGCACAAGCTTTTACAGTTCTATCCAGGAATTTTTCCCCTGTGCCCATATCTTTGAGGCTTTCCCCCACTTTCTCCTCTATAGAGCCATTACTCTTAATGTTTTTAATTATGAATATGTATGTTGTGGGTTAGGACATACAAGTGCAGTACACACAGCAGCCAGAAGAGGGCAATGTATCCTCGGTAACTGAAATGCCAGGCATTTGTGAAGTCACTTGATGTGAGTGCTGGGAACCAAATGTGGGCCTTCTTCAAGAGCAGTGTCAGTAAGCACTGATATGTAAAAGTCCGTTGGATTAAAAAATAGCAATAATAATAGGAAGCAAGATGGCTGAATGGGTAAAGGTGCTTCACAAGTCGGATTCCCCAAGTTCAGTCCCTAGAAGGCTGTCCTCTAACCTCCACATAAGTATGTGATGCACTCAGCACCCCCTCCAATAAAGAGAACACAAATAAGTTATTAAATAAAAACATAAACTCCACAACTGAAGCTGTGACAGGATTCTGAAGCTAATTCCAGATGCTCCCATTTTGCTGAAGTCCTTCCAGAAAAGAACAAAACAAAACAGAAGAATAACACTCTCACATAACACGAGTTTAGAAGCAGAAGGTAGGCTGGTTCAAAAAAGGTCCTCGGATGGATTGCAACAATGCCCTGTCGCGTTCAAGTGCAGTGTCCTACGAATGCACAGCACAGATCAGCGGCTGCCTGAGGGATCATGTTTACAGACCACACCTGTCAGCACCCAGAGTGAGCCTAGTCCTTGTTTAAGGCTTCCAGTTGGAGCTGGCAGTTGTTGTAAGGATTAAATTATTTAAAGCTTTCAGCTGGCTAGTGTAGGCAAGCTGTAGCTTAGAAAACACTTAATCTATTTTTTAAAATCTGTTCCTAAGTTTGCTTTGCTTCGGCTGGAAGGCTACATGTGCCACCCACCTGCCACATTCTGGAATCTTTTAAATTTATCCAAGAGAAAAAGAGACCTTTAAGGAATGTCTATATTTTAAATTCGATGCACTTATTTTTTTTTTTTGAGCAAAATCTATTTCTAATACGTAAATCACAATTTGCTAAGCATCTAAAAAAGGGCGACTGCTTACGTTTATTTCATAAGAAAATTACCACACTTTTAAGTTTTGGCTTTTGATTAGGGTTAGAAGGGCTTTGGTAATGCAATGTGGATCCTTTCAAAGAAAAGCATTTTTGAAAGGGGGCTTCTATTTATATCAAGTAATTTGGCAGCACATTAATATATTTCATTTCGTCTTAGAAAACAAGAACTACTTAATAACCCTGGCTGTGCTTTCCAGTGACCTAACAGCATATTTGGATGAGGGGGGCACCAGGAGAAGCCCGATCAGAGGATTTAGTAGGCAAATCTTCTTACATGTAATTAACCATTACCCAGAGGCCCAGTGCGTTGTTTTCACTGATGAACTACACGCAGGATGGCTTTCTTTCTGCTAGAAGCAATTATTCTAGCATTCTGCCTCTCATGCCTTTGGACGTGTGTTAGGCGTAGGACAGGTTAAGCTACATCTGCAGAGTAGCTGCTTCTGACATCACACACTGGATGACCCTTCCATGTCTCTAAAAAGGAGAAGAGATCAGCTTTCCAGATTTTTGGATATGAAGTAGAATATGATGTCCCTGTATTCTCGTTTTCCTAGAACTTGTATATAGAATTTTGGAGAGAAATAAGCACAATGCTATAAAATACATATGAAATATTGAGGGGTAAGATCCTAGCCTTTTTCTATTGAAAGTAACAAGATCGGATATTTGCGAAGCTAACAAAATTTACCATCTTCTTCCTTTTTCTCAAGACTTTTTACTATTGATTAATTAATGATCTTTTTGAGACAAGGTCTCACTATGTAGTCCTGGTAGTTCTGGAACTTGAAATTCAAATCAAGCTGGCCTTGAACTCAGAGAGACACTCTGGCCTTTGCCTCCCAAGTGCTAGGATTAAAGGCTTGTGTCACCACGCCCAGCAGTGATTGTAATTTTGTATTGTATTGTATTGTATTGTACTGTATTGTTTTGTATTGCTTTGTTTTCTTTTTTTTCAAAGATTTATTTATTGTTATACACTGTAGCTGACTTCAGACACACCAGAAGAGGGTATCAGAACTCATTATGGGTGGTTGTGAGCCACCATGTGGTTGCTGGGATTTGAACTCAGGACCTTCGGAAGAGCAGTCAGTGCTCTTAACCGCTGAGCCATCTCACCAGCCCCCGTATTGCTTTGTTTTGTTTTAAGACAGAGTTTCTCTGTATTGCTTTGGTTGGCCTGGAACTCACTCTGCAGACCAGGCTGGCCTCAAACCCATAGAGATCCCCCTGCCTCTGTCTCCCAAGGGCTATAATTAAAGGCTCGAAACACCACTGCCTAGCCAATGATTGTGATTTTTATTTAACCTAATCCAACCTGGCACAATGCCATCATTTCTCCAGTTTGATTGCTGGGGAGATGGCTCAGCATTCACGATCACTCACTGGCTGCTCTTCCAGAGGGCCTGGGTTTGTCGTATGGTGGGTCACAATTGTCTTTAACTCCTTTAACTCCTGATGTCCTCTTCTGGCCTCTGTGGGCACCAGGCACAGACATGTGTGCAGGCAAAATACCCGTACACATGAAAAGAAATTAAGTTGTTAAAAAAATGTTAAACTCTGTGTAGGCTGAGGTTTTTCTCTAAACCTACTTTATTTAGGGTTCTTAAATGCTTCAACTTCCCCTCTAGCCCACCAACCAGAGGTAGAGGAAGGAGGAGGTTTGTAGGAAAAGGGAGTTGTAGACCTGTTTAGAAGTAGTTCTTTGTGGGGGAGGGAGCAATTCCATTCACTGTTGTTAGGATACCAGCAGTCCAATTCAATGGCAAACACCAAACATAAATCAGTAGTGCTGGCTTGATCTAGCACAAACCACAAGGCTCTGCCAAATGGACAGGAGTCCATGGAAGCAGCCAGAAGCAGCCAGAAGTTCTTTGGTGTGTTTCTCTCTACAGAGTGAAGACCAGCGAAGCATTGTACACATCAAAATGTAAGAGCCTCCTTTCACTGTTTGTGGAATTCCGATTATAGTCTTTCCAAATATCACACACCCTCTCAAGTGTCCACGACAGCAAAACATCACACGCCCTCACATGCTTCAGTAAAACATCCTCTCCCCAGACAGCACCCAGAAAAACATCTCGTGACATGACTGAATTTCCAAAGAAACCAGAAATCCCCACTTCACCCTGGGGGCTGGAGAGATGGTGCATTCAGTGCATTCAGAGCATCACCGCTCTTCACGAGGACCTGGGTTCCATTCCCAGCACCCACAGGGCATCTCACAACCATCCACAGTTCCAATTTCAGGGGATCTGACATCCTCTTCTGACCTCTGATGGCACCACATACAGGGGATCTGACATCCTTGTCTGACCTCTGATGGCACCAGATACATGTGATGGGCAGACGTAATAAATGTAATCAACACACCCATGCTCAAAACACAAAATTAAATTAAATTTTAAAATGTTGAGCTCTTCATTTTGATTGGTTGTGGTCCCTACTTGTTGGAAAGAGGAGTTTCCTTGGTGAAAGTTAAGGAGTTTTGTCTCCTTATCTGTGAGTAGTTAGGGGTTATACTGGTTTAGTTAAAATGGTGATTATATGTTCTCCTCCATGTCTTCACCATTCCTGAATAGCTGGCTAGGTGTCTGGTACTAGGCATCAGCTCCCTCTTGTTCAGCAGGTCCTAAGTCCAATTAGAGTCCCATTGATAACAGCCAAATCATGAATGGCACCTAATTCTGCATCTTTAGGATCATCATGCCATGCTGGTCATTGCTGTGGCTCGTAGGTGTCCTAGTGGGTTAGGACTGCTGATTGCTTCCCTCCTTTGCAAGCTTACCCTTTCTGGGGCCAGGAAAGGCAGTCCTCAGGGACAAGACGTTCAGGCCAGTTCCAGCTCAGGGGCCTCTGGGCCCTGTGTCTGAAGCACGTGGTGTCCTCAGCAATAGGGACTTACCTTCTACCTCTGGAGGGCAACCAAAAAAAGTCCCAGGAGGCCTCAACCTTACACTAAGAAGTGCAGGCAACTCAGGAGAGCAGGAGAAATACTCTTCCCCAGGGAAGGGCTCACCAGCTGGTTACTCAATACCAAATGGTCAGTGCTGCAAACATACGTACAAGTAACATTATACAGACTGGGCAATTTGTACTTACGTGTTTAGGAATATATACATCTATAGATATGCATATAACAAAAATTAAAGAGAATGTGATGATTTTGAAGAGCAATGAGGGATATATGGTATAGTTTAGACAGAGGAAAGGGGAAAATGTTATAATTATGTTATAGGGCTGGTGAGATGGCTCAGCAGGTAAGAGCACCTGACTGTTCTTCCAAAGGTCCTGAGTTCAAATCCCAGCAACCATCCGTAACAAGATCTGACTCCCTCTTCAGGAGTGTCTGAAGATAGCTACAGTGTACTTACGTATAATAAATAAATAAATCTAAAAAAATTATGTTATAATCTCAAAAAATAACAGTAATAATTTAACAAAATGTTTATCAGCGCGCCCAGAACTCTCCCAGAAAAGTTGGACGCTCAGCTCCATTCTCACTTCTGGGCCCCTCCCTCAGAGTCACTTTCTAGCATCGAGCTGGCTCCTAAGGGATCAACACACATTTTTCTGTCAGTCACAGCTGTCACCCGCCTGCTCTATTTCCTGGGGCTCCTCCTCCACTTCATCCTACCCAAGTCTGGTTACAGTCTGGTTCAGACCCCCACCCTTCCTTTCTGTCACTGAAAATAAAATGGGAAGGCTCTTTCTTTCTTTCTATTTATTTATTTATTTATTTAGATATTTTCTTTATTTACTTTTCAAATGCTATCCTGAAAGTTCCCTATACCCTCCCCCACCCCTGCTCCCCTACCCACCTACTCCCACTTCATGGCCCTGGCATTCCCCTGTGCTGGGGGCATATATAGTTTGCCAGACCTAGGGACCTCTGGGAAGGCTATTTCTAAACCAAGGAAGCAAAGCTCCAAGAGGACCCTACAGTCCAGATGACATCTCCACTGTCACACAGTCCAGACATCTCCACTGTCACACAGTCCAGACATCTCCACTGTCACACAGTCCAGACATCTCCACTGTCACACA
>NC_034592.1:88657657-88661382 GCF_900095145.1 Mus pahari | reverse complement strand
ATGTAGCTGTCTTCAGACACACCAGAAGGGGGCACTGGATCCCATTACAGATGGTTGTGAGCCACCATGTGGTTGCTGGGAATTGAACTCAAGACAGCACTTCGCTTTTTGTTTTCAAGACAGCCTCACAAGCAGCTCAGGATGGCCTAAAATTCACTGTCCTCCTGTCTCAGCCTCCCACATACCAGGATTATAGGCAACATACTTTTTTTTGAAGGGCAGTCAGTGCTCTTAGCCACTGAGCCATCTCTCCAGCCTCAACTTTTGGTTTCTTTAGAAAGTCAGTTTCATTGAACTGTGCTTTGCTGGGGCCGCCGCCGCCACCGCTGCTGCTGCTATCCCGACGCTACCAAACTGGACTGCTGATACAGTTGTGAAGTGTTTGCGGGTGAACCTCCCTGCCACTGCTGACCTGTGAACTGAACTTTTGGTTTCCTGACATTGCAGATGGGATTTGCACCCAAGAGCCATTTCTGAGCAGGTCCACTTCACCTGTATCCTAATCACCTTTCTTTTCCACTACCTCTGGTAGGTAGTGGGCTAGAAGGGAGGTTAAAGTGTTTAAGAACCATCATTAAAAGTAACCTTTGAAAAATTAGAGCATTCACAAGACCTCATTGTCTACTTTTTCTTCAAGTGTGTGTCCTCCTTAGCTGGTACTTCTGTTCCTTAGAGTAGGTGTCACCTGCACACACACACAATTGAGGTGTGAAACTGTTAACGACAGAACAACCAACAGTTGTTCCAGTGGTTCCAATTGGTGTCCAATGGAGTTACAGGAGATGGTGAGACTGCTCAGTAAAGGCTCTTGCAAGACTGATGATTGAAAAGTTCTGTGTTTGAGCCCCAGAACCCCCCATAATGGTAGAATAGACTCCACATAATCTTTGTCTGATGGCAGAGAGCATTCGTAGTGTGGGTGCCCACAAACATGCATTTATAATAAAATAACAAGAAAAAAAAAGTATGTTGCCTATAATCCTGGTATGTGGGAGGCTGAGACAGGAGGACAGTGAATTTTAGGCCATCCTGAGCTGCTTGTGAGGCTGTCTTGAAAACAAAAAGCGAAGTGCTGGCCCACCCTGCAGGGGTCCTCTATTGGATCACTAGCACCAAATAAACCCACAAGGCTGTAATCACAGAGCCCCAGAGCTGCAAGCAGGGGATCAGGACACTCAGCACACTTCAGGGCTACCCTTGGCTTCAACTTAGTTTCTGGCCAACCTGGGCTACTAAGATTCTGTCTCAAAACCACAAGATATTAGTTATTTGGCAAAGATAGTGGTGCACGCCTGTGATCCCAATACTTGGGAGGTAGAGGTAGGAAGTCCAGTGTTCAAGGTTATCTTCAACTACCCTGAGAATTCTGGGCTAGCTGGGGCTACCAAAGACCCTATATCAAAACAAAACAACAAAACAACCACAAACAAAAATGTACTTCCTGCTATACTCATTTAGAGTGACCAGGCTGACCTGCAGGCATCTGAGTTTTCTCTTTCTTACTTGGAGCTTCTCTTGGGTTGATGTTTATCAAGATCAATCAGACAAGCATGGTGGTACACATCTGCAAACCCCAGCAGTTGGGAGGCAGAAGCAAGAGAATTGTTGTAAGTTCAAGGTCAGCCTGATCAACATAGTGAGTGAGGTCCAGGCCACAGTCTCAAAAAAAAAAAAAATTAACCAGTAGTCTATAAATTTCATGTCTACTTTTAAAAACATTACCTACAGCCAGCTGGATAGTGATGGCATACACCTTTAATCCCAGCATTCAGGGGGCAAAGGTGGGTGACTCTGAGTTTGAGGCCAGCCTGGTCTACAGAGTAAATTCCAGGAGAGACCCTGTCTCAAAGTATTTTGTTGGGAAGTGGTAGAATTCATGTGCAAGGACCCACCTGTGACCTACTAACCTAGAAATCCAAGGCTCAAATGGAGTCCTTTTGACTCTAGGTAATACGTGTGTGTGTGTGTGTGTGTGTGTGTGTGTGTGTGTGTGTGTGTCTTTGGACATTCTGGAATTCTCTCTGTAGACCAAATGGGTGCCAAACTCACAGAGACCCTGCCTGCCTCTGCCACCCAAATGTTGGGCTTAAAGATGTGGGTCACCACCACTGACCCAACACTTCTCACAGATACTACTGACAGCTATCTATGGCCCACACCTAAACTCTGACCCATGAAAGGGTGGGAGATCTCTTTCCTGTAGACTGCTTTGAACTATCTAACCTTAACTCCAAGCTGATGGATTTTGTGTCTTGAATTTCCTTTATTTTTCCACATCTGTATTTCATTAACAAGGCTCTTATTTTATTTAATTTTTTTCTTAGAACAAACAGTGATTCCTTAGAATGCTGTTTCTGGTAATTTCTTTGGATCCAACAGAGAAATTAGATCAAGCTTCTTACTTCCTAGGGCTATAACTGAGATTAAATCAATTAGGATTAGTAATGCATTTAGCGCAGTGTCTGACACATAAAAACACAAAAATGTTAAGCAGATGAAAAGTTATTTTTGTTGTTGTTGTTTTGTTTGTTTTTTCAAAACAGGGTCTCACTATATAGTCCTGGCTTTCCTGGAACTCACTCTGTAGACCCAGGCTGGCCTGGAGCTCAGAAATCTGCCTGTCTCTGCCTCCTGAGTGCTGGGATCAAAGGCATGCGCCACCACCTCCAGGAGAAAAGTTAATTTTAAAACAAGTAACTGATTCACATATATCCTCCTAGTTCATATTAAAAGAGTATTACTAGGAGCTGGTAAGATGGGATACTGGGTAAGGATTCTTGCTGCCAAGTTGAGCACCTGAGTTCAATCCCAGGAACCCACATGATAGAAAGAGAGAGCTGACTCCTTTAAATTGTCCTCTGACCTCAGTGTGGATTCAATCACACACACACACACACACACACACACACACACACACACACACACACACACATAGATATACATACACAGAGACACACACATAGACACATACAGACACACATAAACATAGACACACACAGAGACACACACAAACACATATGCACATATACACACATACACGTACACACACACACACATACATATGGACATATACACATACTCATAGACACATACACATAGACACACACACAAACACACACAGAGACACACACTTAATAAATAAATTGAAATGAACAAACAAAACACTATTGAGACTCGACCTAGTGGCATATGCCTATAATCCCAGTATTTGGAAGATAGGGGGAGGAGAGTCCAGAGCTCCAGAGCGGTTCTTCATTAAATGTCAAATTCAGGAGGCCAGCCTGGACTAAATGACACCTTGTCTCAAAAACAAACAACGAAATCATAATAAAATAAAAATAATAAACTTAACCAACAACCACCTGCCAAACATGATCGTTTGGAGCAGTGAAAAATATATTCGTGAGGCCTAGGAAGAATTCAGGATGAAATGAATTGATTTATAACTATTTTGCTTAAAATTGTAAGGTTTCAGTTTCAAATTTCAATCAATAAAGACATTTCCCTTTCAGATAACTAATTACATGACTGAATATCTTGAAATTTAGAGAGGAAGGTCTTATTTACACAAGAGGGAAATATCTTTCACATGAAATAAAAATGTAATCATTTTTAGTTGAGCTGAAGTTATGTGTGGTGCAGGTCTGTAACATCAACTGCATAGGAGATGGAATCATTAACATCCCAAATTCTCTCTCTCTCTCTCTCTCTCTCTCTCTCTCTCT
>NC_034592.1:88656157-88657252 GCF_900095145.1 Mus pahari | reverse complement strand
CACACACACACACACACACACACACACACACACATCTCTTTTTTCTTCCTCTCCCTTCCCATGTTGACTTCCTTGGCCTCCTTCCTTAGGCCCAGTGAATTCTCCAACAAATCTGTATATATATATTTATATATATATTTATATATATATAAAAATCTGGCTTGAATTGGCTTATTTCACCAGTACAGAAATAACTTATAAAAAGGAACTGGTTTTAAAAATTGTAGATTTACTTTATATGCATGGGTGTTTTGCCTATATGTATATATATGTATCACATGTGTGCCTGGTGCCAACAGAGGCCAGAAGAGGGCATTAGATCCCCTGGAACTAGAGTTACAGATGGTTGTGAGCCATTCTGTGGGAACTGGGAATTTAACCTAGATTCTTTGTGCAAGCAGCCAGTGCTTGCTGACTGCTGACTAGCTCTCCAGCCCCATATATAATATCTCTATCTATCTATCTATCTATCTATCTATCTATCTATCTATCTATCTATCTATGAGGAAGAGCTAACCAGCTATAGCTATAATATGGTGAAAGAAGGAAAGAAAGAAAGAAACCGTATCATAGCGTATGGTATTGTATCATATTGTATTGTATGCATATATGTGCCTTTGGACAGTTCTTTTAAATGAGTCACATTCAAAATATAGCACACGTAATGCTGGCTCAAGAGTGGGAGCAGAGACAGGAAAATCCCTGGAGCCCTGGCAATAAAATACCCTGTCTCAAAAAAAAAAAAAAACCAATAAGAAAAACTACAGTATATATAAGAAGAAATATAATCTAAGCAGCTGTATTTTCCTCTCAGTGACTCATTAAGCCCCAGAGGAAATTTTCTGTAGGTGCCTCGTAACTTTTTGGGCCATCATTTGGGTAGCAAAAAGTCCCCAGAAGACGTGTTTCCAATAATAGTTTCATTTCTGTAGTCACATTGTTCAGTTCAGTGAAAAAACCCACATATGAATTGTCACTTGCCTCTAGTTCAGCTCTGCTTCCACCAAAGCTCAGGCCTCTCTCTCTCTCTCTCTCTCTCTCTCTCTCTCTCTCTCTCTCTCTCTCTTTTGGTTTTTTGAGACAGGGTTTCTCTGT
>NC_034592.1:88651126-88656077 GCF_900095145.1 Mus pahari | reverse complement strand
GGAACTCACTTTGTAGACCAGGCTGACCTCGAACTCAGAAATCCACCTGCCTCTGCCTCCCAAGTGCTGGGATTAAAGGTGTGCGCCACCACGCCCGGCTTTCAGGCCTTTCTCTTATGCTGCCTGCTGCCTGCTACCTAAGCAATTCTGGCTTCTGGGAAAAAGTAGAGAGAAGAAAAAGGTTTTATTTGATTAACAATCAGGCAGCCCCTGTTTCAGGTACTAAGAGTCTCAAGTTCTTACTATCTCTTCTTTTTTATTTAAAAAAATTTTTTTTCTGTTCACAGATGTTTTCCCTGCATGTGTGACTGTGCACCCCAGAAGCCAGAAACCAGTGTTAGATCTCCAGGAACTGGAGTTAATGCGCATGTACTGGGGACCAAATTCAGATCCTCTGGAAAAGCAGCTAGTGCTCTTAACCACGGAGCCGCCTCTCAGGATCTCTTCTTCCTACTATGGTTTCTCAGAGATAGCCCAGCTAGGAGCTTCCAGGCGCATGCCCTGTGCTGTGGCTGATGTTCTTCTCCTCAGCAGGCCACTCACATTCCCAGCCTTCATCAGGTTCCTGTAGTGAATGAGTTGCTCTTCTTACAGTGACCAAACACCAAGCATCCTAAGAGGTTTGCTGTGGCTCACAGCCCTGGGGAGGCCTGGCAGCAGGAGCCTGATGTAACTGGTCTGCATCTGCAGTCAGCCCACAGAGATGAGTGCTGGTACTTTCCCCTACTGACTCAGCCTATTGGATGGTGCTGCCCACACTCAGGATGTATCTTCCTGATACATCCTGGTTAAATCCCTTTGGAACTGTTGTCATAGACACAGTAAGTATATATATGGTACATATATACTGGAGCATATTCTCCACATTTCTCTCTGCTTCTCCTCCTTCCTCTCCTTTGTTACCCAAGACAGGTTTGGGTCTACTTAAATGTCATATATACATGCATTATTTTAGGTATCTACATAAAATCTAGAAACCAGACCATCAAAATGGCTTAGTGATAAAGGTACTTGCTCCAAGCCTAAGACCCGAATCCAGTCATCTGCCCCAAATGGTACAAAGAACTGACTCTTACTCACTTGCTAGTTGTCCTCTGGCCTCCACATGCTTACTGTGGTACCTGAGCCATGGTAGGCACATCCAAACACACACACACAGACACAGACACACACACACACACAACACACACACACACACACACAACACACACACACACACACACACACACACCATGTAATTTTAAAAAGCCTGACATTTGTCTGAGACTGGTTTAATTCACTGAATATAATGGACTCCAGTTGCATCCATTTCCTTACAGTGACAAAAGATAAGGCTGAAAAAAAAAATTCCATTGTGTATGTAGACTATCTCAGTCAGGGGTTCTATTCCTGCATGAACATCATGACCAAGAGGGAAGTTGGGGAGGAAAGGGTTTATTCAGCTTATACTTCCACATAGATGCTCATCACCAAAGGAAGTCAGGACTGGAACTCAAGCAGGTCAGGAGGCAGGAGCTGATGCAGAGGCCACGGAGGGATGTTATTTACTGGCTCGCTTCCCCTGGCTTGCTCAGCCTGCTTTCTTGTAGAACCCAAGACTACCAGCCCAGGAATGGCACCACTCTCAATGGACTGGGCCCTTTGATCACTAACTGAGTAAATGCCTTATCAGTCACACAGAAGATCTCACGGGGGCATTTCCTCAAGGGAGGCTCCTTTCTCTGTGATAACTCCAGCTTGTGTCAAGTGGACACACAAAACCATAGACCATTGTGTATACACCTATTCCTTTGCAGTTGATGCGGCTGAGGAGTGTCACACAGACGCGTTCAGCCTCTTAAGTATCCGTTGGTGCAGATGTGGATTAGCTGTGTCTGCCCTAATGAGTGGCAGGCAGGTGGTTCTGCAGGTTGATCTAACCCTGAGCTCAGATTCAGACCGTCTCAGCTGGTGGACTCAGTATGTTCTTGGTCATGGAGGACACAGCTCTCTTTCCCTGTGTGATTCACCAAGCCTAACATCTTACCACCTACACTTTTCGGCTAGTCAACATCTGGTCCTCTTGCTCTCCACAGCTGCCTTCCAGGGTTATCTCTCTTTGTGGAACAGATTCCATTCAGGTTCCTGGTTTGTGGTTGTTCCCTGCCTTCAAGCCCCCATACTCTCTTGATTTTACACAATAGTTTTTGTCTCAGGATGGCCTCTACCCATTGCTCTCCAAGTCATAGCAATTGGCAGCAAAACAGGATTCCTCTCCTTTGCTGACTCATCTGGTGGAGAAACAAACAAACAAACAAAAAAACAAAACAAACCCACAACTGGACTGGAGGCTTGTAAGGCTATGGGCTCGTCCTGTAGGGGGAGGCCTACACATCTTTCCGTCAAGGCTGGCTTACCTTTCAGATGATGTTCCCCCTACACCAGGGGTGGGGGTGTGTGTGTCTCAGAATCTCTGGAGATGTGATTGGCAGGCTTTCTTCTTTTTGGTCTCTTCAAGCCTGTCTTTTTCTCCAGATTTTCATGTGTCCTGACAGTACCTTTGTGAAATTCTAGAGCTCCTTCTGTCGTTAATCTTTGGAAGAGAGTATGTTTCTCTTTATTCTGACTCTTCTTCCCTCAGTCACACAGAAGTGATTTGTAGTCTGAACCCTGAAATTCTGGGAGAGGAACAGGGAAGGGGTAGCGGGAGGGGAAACTGTAATCAGGATATATATTTGTTGTGGGAAATATTAAAAAGGAACTGACATGTTCCCACACTTGTGCCAGTAACTTTCCCCAGCGGCCTGGTCAGGCAATGGTCGACCTGTTTTATCTTATGGAGACTCTGACTCAGAACTTCACAATCTCTCCACCCAGCTCGATAGGCTCCCACTGGCAGGTCATTACCAAGCCCACCCTGTGCTTCAAGTCCCCCACGGCCTTTGTGGTACACATCTAGCACACCCATGCTTTACCACCAGCATACCTTTCTCTCTTGAACCCAGATGAACCGCCCCCACTGTGTGAAGGAAAAGCCAACACAAACTTAGTTCAGAAATAATGGTAACTCAATCTCTGGGCACAACAACTAAAACCTAATCTTGTAGGCCTTATTAAAATCTGATTCCTCTGGTGGCGAATCCTTACAGATCCACCACGATACCAGGAAACTCTAGCAGCTACATTTTACACATATGCTGTCCCCATTCCAAAAGACCTAACTCTCTCCTGCTTCCTCTCTTCCTCCATCCAACCCGGAAGTCCCGCCTACTCACCCAGTGATTGGCTCCTTTATTTATTAGGGGATTGGTCCACAAGAAGCCACCTGTGCAGGTAACTCATTCCTCATTCCAGGCAGCCTCTCCACAGAGAGCAGAATTAACATAAAATACAGGCAGCACAGAGCCATCCACAACATATATCGTGTGAGAAAAAAAAATCTATTTCAACACAAGGAAAATAAACAAGTAAATCCTTTCTTTTGTAAGTTGCCTTGGTCATGGTAGGTTTTTTGTTTGTTTGTTTGTTTGTTTTTGGTTTTTTTTGAAGACTATTTTTGGTTTAAGCTGAGGGAAAACACCCCAATGACCCAAGGAAAACTGTTACGGATGACTGAGTCTTCTCGGAAGACAAATCCTCTCTTCAGGCCACTTTAATGTCAAGCCTTTTATAGCCACAAAATCCATTAAGACTTATGCATTAATGACTATTTAATTGCTGATATAAAACACCGTGACCAAGGCTACTTACAAGAGAAAGCGTTTATTTTTATTTATTATTTTATTTTTACTGAAATCGATTTTGTTTTCCTCACATAATATATCCTGATTACTGAAGGCTGGGAGAGATGGTTCAGCAGTAAAGCTTGCTGGCTGCTCTTCCGAAGGTCCTGAGTTCAATTCCTAGCACCCACATGGCAGGTCACAATCATCTATAACTGAGGTCCTGTGAGATCCAATGCCCTCTTTCAGTGTACAGATATACATAAAGACAAAACACCCAAATCCATAACTGAATAAATCTTGAAAAATTATATATATATATATATATATATATATATATATATATATATATATATGTGTGTGTGTGTGTGTATGTCTATCACAGTTTCCCTCCCCTCTACTCCTCCCAGTTCCTCTCTACCTACCCTTACATCTGGATCCACCTCCTTTCTGTCTCTCATTAGAAAACAGTCTTCTAAGGAATAATAGAATAATATAATATAGTAAAAAAACAAAACAAAAAACCCTAACACATAAGAATGGGACAAAACAAACAGCCAGAAAGAAAAGAGCACAAGAGGAGGCAAAGAGACAGAGCCTTACTGGTTCACACACTCAGGAAGCCTATAAAACACTAATCTGGAAGCCATAAATAAAATAAAATTATAAATAAAATATAAATGAATAAGAAAACAAAAAATGAAAAAAGAAAAAGAAAAGCCCTGACAGGACATTATGAGACAAGGAACCTCCAAAGACGCCATTTAGTCAGGGTTTTTTTTGGCCATCTACTGCTGGGCATACAGCTTACCTTTAAGAGCAGTTTGCTTCCCCAGTGAGATGCCCTTGGAAAAAACTAAAATTTCACTTGCAGGTGGCTGTCATTTGGAGATTACTTCTCAGTTGGGAATGGGTGTGTGTCCACTTCTCCTTTCAGCTACGGGACCCCGTCTGCTGCAGACCAGTGTAGGCCCTGTGCACGCTGCCTCAGTCCCTGTGAGTTGATATGTGTATGAACTCAGGAGTGATAAATTATTTCTCTGCCCATGAAATGAGCCAACTCAAGCCAGATTAGATTATATTAAATGCTAGTTTATTGCGAAGCTGCTCTCAGGTGAGTTCACTGCCCTCAAGGACTGACAAGGATTGAGCCAGAAAAAGGGGGAGGGGGAGGAGGAAGAGGAAGAGGAGGAGGAGGAGGAGGGGGGGAGGAGGAAGGTGGAGGAAGAGAGGGGGAGAAGAAGAGAGAA
>NC_034592.1:88649350-88651056 GCF_900095145.1 Mus pahari | reverse complement strand
AGGGAGAGGGAGAGGGAGAGGGAGAGGGAGAGAGAGAGGGAGAGGGAGAGGGAGAAGGAAAGCACAAAATGTCTGGATTATATAGGGAAGAGCCCTTTAGGGGAAGGGTAGCCCCTGGGCTGGAAAATTTAGGGTTGGGTGCAGGGTATGCCAGGTAGGGACTGAGGGATGCTGGGAGAACCTGGATGTCAGGTCTGCTTTGGTATGTAAGCTATGCACCCTGGTGCTGGAAGCCAAACAAGGATTATGAACTACATGATCACATTGACTTAGAGGGTTTTGTTTTCTTGGCATCCTCCATCCCCTCTAGCTCTTACACTCTTTCTGCCTCTTCTTCTGCAGGGTTCCCCCGAGCCCTGAAGTAAGATACCAGTTTAGGGCTGAGTGTTCTAAGGTCTCTCACTCTCTACATAGTGTCTGGCTGCATGCAGGTCTCTGCATTTGCTTCCGTCTACTGCAGGAGGAAGCTTTTCTGATGTCCGCTGAGCAGGGCACTCACCTATGAGTGTAGGAAGATGTCATAGGAGTCATTTCTTGTTCTTTTTGTAGAATAGTAGTGTTTGATTTTTACCCTAGATCCCTGGGCTATCTAGTCTCAGGTTCTTGGTCACTCAGTGTCAGGTATGGGCTCCATCTCCGGGAGCAAGCCTTAAGTCAAGTCAGACACTGGTTGGTTGCTCCCTAAAGCCTTGTGCCACCATTGCACTAGTATAACTTGCAGACAGAACACCATGGTAGATCAAAGGGCTTGTGGGTGGCTTAGTATTTACACTTCTCCTTTGGTAGATGCAGAAAACCTTCCCATACCAAAGATGCTACCATGTAGGAGTGTAGGCTCTGTCTAGATACCAGTCACGTTCTATGAGTTGTGTAAATGTCGTCTTTAGCGATCAGACCTTGCCACCAGTTTGTAGAAAATAACTTACAGTCTTAGGAACAGCTTGGATTTTTTGAGGGGTTCCTATGGGACCTCTTTGAACAACAACTCAATTAGATGTAACCCATTCTCCATGGTGGACACGATGATAAAAGCTGTCTAGTTGAGGCTCTGTCTCCTCATTATTTAGCAATTTTATTTAGATTCTTTTCACATATACACACACACTCATATATATACACATATGCATATATATATATATATATATATATATATATAAAACATACACACACACAAACATACACACACACACACACACACACACACACATGAAACTTCTATTAGGTTTCCATGCTACCCCTTAAATAGCCCTTAATTTAACTGTCTCTTTCCACATTGTCACCCTTGTCACTCTCTTCTCCCCCTCTCTCCACTTGGTTCTTATAGTCCAGCTCCATCCCATCAATCTATAACTAACTATTCTATTCCCCTTTCTAAGGGAGATCTATTTACCCCTCCCCAACACTCCCCTCCACCATCCCTTGCTCTCTATCTAACTTCTGTGCTTCTGTGGGTTGTAGCTTGGTTATCATTGACTTAACAGCTAAAATTTATATGTAAGTGAGTAAATACTATATTTGTCTTCCTGAGTCTGGGTTTCTGCCACAGACTGGACTTCACTTTGAGTCCCTGTGGGGAACGGGTCTCTTGGTTGCAGGTGAGCTAGGATTCGGCGGATAAGTGACAGACAGTCCACACAAGAGAGGGTGTAAAACTGAATGTATTCTCATAAAGTGAACACCAGTGTTATAAAGTACAGAGAACAAAG
>NC_034592.1:88640823-88649030 GCF_900095145.1 Mus pahari | reverse complement strand
TTTGGAACACTAGTGGAAACTTCACCTATGGTATAAATTCAATCTTTAAAGGCATTAATAATGTTGAAAGAGAGCATACATCATACTAGCATGCGGATAGGGTTCATGTATATAGATTATTGGAAATGCCAGGATTCCAGGAGGCTGAATCTCTTTGAGACTCTTTTCCTCAGGATTCTTTCAGGTTTTTAGGCCCTTTGTGAGCCACCACTGAAGTAGGCGTGGCAGGTTTCCTCTTTTCAGAATGATTTTTTTTCTAGTTCATTACATTTGCCTGTGAATTTCATGATGCCATTTTTAAAACAGCTGAGTTATACTCCATTGTGTAAATATACCACATTTTCTGTATCCACTCTTCTGTTGAGGGACATCTAGTGTGTTTCTAATTTCTGGCTATTGTGAATAGAGCAACATGGAATGGTTGAGGCGTGCCTCTGTGGTAGAATGAAGCATTCTTCGGGTAAGCACCTAGGAGTGGCATGGCTGGAGCTGGAGGTAGATCAATTCCCATCTTCCGGAGCAACTGCCACACTGGTTTCTATAGAGGCTCTACAAGTTTGTGTTCCCAACAGCAATGGATGAGTGTTCCCCCTTACAGCACATCTTTGCTAGCAAAAGCTGTCACTTGTTTTATTGGTCTTGGCCATTCTGATGAGCACAAGATGAGATCTCAAAGTAGTTTTAACTTGTATTTCCCTGATGCCTAAAGACGCTGAACATTCCTTTAAGTGTTTCCCTCGGCCGTCTGAGGTGTTTTGAGATTTCTCTGTTTAGTTCTGTACCTCTTTGGTTTTTTTGGGGGGGTGGGGGTGGGGGTGGGGGGACAGGGTTTCTTTGTGTAGCAGCTCCCTGGCAGTCCTGGATTTCCCTTTGCAGACCAGGCTGGCCTTGCCTGCCTCTGCCTCCTGGGTGCTGGCATTAAAGATGTGCACCCATAGGACCTGGCTGTTGTGCTGCTGGCATTGAAGATGTGCGCCCATAGGACCTGGCTGTTGTGCTTCTTTCTCTTTTTAATGGGTTATTTGTTTTCTTGACAACTAGATTTTTTTGAATTCTTTATATTTTTGGATATTTGCTCTCTATCGGATGTGTACTTGGTAAAATCTTTCCCCATTGTGTAGGCTGTTACTTTGTATGAAAGGCCAATTTCTTAGTCTGTCATTTGTATACAGGTGGGCTTCTGATTTTTGTGAATTAATTTTGTATCCAGCTGCTTTGCTGAAAGTGTGTATCAGCTGTAAGAGTTGCCTGGTGAAAATTTTAAGGTTACTTATGTATACTATCATATTATTTATAAATAATGATGCTATGACTTCCCCTTTCAAATTGTATCTGCTTGAGCTCCTTTAGTTGTCTTATTGCTCTAGCTAAGACTTCATGTACTGTAATGAATTGTTATAGAAAATGTGGACAGCCTTGTCTTGTTCTTGATTTTCATGGAATTGTTTTGAATTTTTCTTCATTTAAGTTGATGCTGGCTATGAACTTGCTGTAAACTGCCTTCATTATGTTGGCGTATGCCACTTGTATTTCTCTTATCTCTAGGACTTTTATTATGAAGGGTGTTGTATGTTGTCCAAGGCCTTTTCAGCATTTAATGAGATGATCATGTGGGGTTTGTCTTTTAATTTGTTTTTATGGTGGATTGCATTTTTCTATTTTTTAAAAGATTTATTATTATACATAAGTACACTGTAGCTGTCTTCAGATGCGCCAGAAGAAGGCGTCAGATCTCATTACAGGATTATGGGTGGTTATGAGCCACCATGTGGTTGCTAGGATTTGAACTCAGGACCTTCGGAAAAGCAGTTAGTGCTCTTACCTGCTGATCCATCTTGCCAGCCCTGCATTTTCCTATTTATGTATGTTGAACCATCCTGGCATCTCTGAGATGAAGCCTTACTTGATTATGGTTGATGATCTTTTTGATGTGATCTTGGATTCAGTTGCAAGTATTTTATTGAGAATTTCTTCATCATGCTCACATGGTCTGTAATTGTCACTGGACAGTGATCACACACACCTTTAGTTCTCTTTCTTTGTTGGGTCTTTATGTGGTTTGTCTATCAGGTTAACTATGGCCTCATAGAATCAACCCAGCAATGTCCTATCTATCTGTTTCTATTTTGTGGAATAATTTCAGGATATTGACATTAGCTCTTCTTTGAAAGTCTGGTAGAATTCTGTGCTAAAGTCATCTTGTTTAGAGGTCAAAAGAGGGAATTAAATACCCTGTAGCCAGAGTGGTGCTGAGAACCAAACTTGGATCCTCTGAAAGAGCTAGTACTCTTAACCTCTCTTAACCTGGAGCCATCTCTCCAGGTCTCATGATTGATTGATTGATTGATTGATTGATTGAGATGAGGTCTCTTATAGCCCGGGCTGGACTTGAACTCTGTATGTAGTCAAGGATGACTTTAAACTCCCGAGTTTCTGCCTCTCTACTTCCTCAGGGCTGGGATAATATGCGCATGTCATCTTACCTTGTTTCTACCACACTGAGATCACACATGGACCCTGTGGATGCAGTTTACCATCTGAGCTACACCCTCAGCCTCCCGATGTTTGCTTTAAAAGCAAAATTATAAATCAGGAAGAAGAGTAAAGAGTTAATAAAATTATGTAGGTTTCATTTTTCTTTCTAAAAATTTATTTATTTGGTGTGTATGTATGAGTCTCTCTCCGTGTGTGTGTGTGTGTGTGTGTGTGTGTGTGCATATGTATGTCTGTGTGTATGTTCATAAAAGCCACAGTATGAGTGTGAAGATCAGTGAACAAGTTTTAGGGCCTTGGTTCTCTCCTATTTTGTTTTGTTTTTGTTGCTTTAATTTCTAAAACTCATTATCTGTATATGTGTATGCATGCATGTGCACAAATGATGGTAGAGGCGTTGTGTCATGGTGTGCATGTAGAGGTCAGAGGCTGGGTTTCTCCTACTGTTTCTCCTCCTGTGTTACATATTCAAGCTTTCTCACTTCTTGCTGTAGTACTGGGATCACAGATGTGTACTCCACATTTAGGCTTATGTGCAGGTTCAGGGCTTGAGCTTTGGTCATCAGAACTGCATGGCAATAATTTTTACCAGCCATTTCTACTTGAAAAGGGTCTTTTCCTTAAGCCACCATATGGCTTAGCTCTTGAGGTTTTTTGTTTGTTTGATGACTACAGTATATTATCTCAATTTTTCAGTGCTTATATCAACTTTGTGGTCACTACTAATCAAATCTCCATTTAACATGACTTTAATCATGAAGGCAAAAAAATGGAAGAAAGAGAGCTAAAAGAAAGACAGGGGGGAAGAATCAGAGGGGGGGGGAGAGAGAGAGAGAGAGAGGGAGAGGGGGGAGGAGAGGGAGAGAGAGGGAGAGGGAGATGGGGGGGGGGGGGGGGGGGGGGGAGGGGGAGAGGGGGAGGGAGAGAGAGAGAACTGTTGTGTGTAGATGTCTAGGTCTCCAGGTCACATCATAGCCTTATGGTCAGTTGTCATGGCCATGACTGACACACACTCCAGGAAGCATAAAATACACACACACACACACACACACACACACACACACACACACACTCTGCCCTGTCAGGTGTATGTTTTCTTTTCTTCCTTTTTACTCCACAGCAAAGGAGATGAAGGAGAACATCTATAGTATTATGTGGCCCCAGTGGCAGCCTTTGTTCCTGCCTTGTTCCACCCTTAGGGTAAAACTCAATGCTCCTCTTTATTCAGTCCAAGAAAGAAAATCCATCTAAAAGCACTAGGCTCTAAGGAAAGCTTTGCAAAGAAAAGAAGCTGATGGGTTCCATCATACATCACACAGTAAAATTTAATAACCACCCCCCCAAACATACACTAAGCAGTTCTGATGCCCCCTGAGTTCATCCTGGGACACCAGCCACCCCTCCCTACAGGCTGTTTGCTGAGCGGCCCTCCTGGAGCTGCCTGCTCACAAGTGGCTTTACAGTTCCTAGGTTCTTCTTTCCAACTCCAAAAATCTATTTTTCTCTTACAAAACATTTCTGTTTTCTCTTGGATTCTTCAATGTTGCATCTTAACCCCTGTTATAGAAATTAAATATGAAATGCAAAAAATATCGTCCAGGGGCTAGGGTTCAGCTCAGCGATGAAGTACACCCTTAGCACTCATGAGGCCCTGGTCCAATCCCCAGCACCTGACAAACAAGGAAACCAATGGGAATTTTGCTTGGTTGAAAATATTCTTTTTCAGTCACGTGAGCCATCATAAAGTGAAGTTTCTGGTGTTTGTAGCTGAGAGCCTTAGGAATTACGAATTCCCAGAATGTTAACTATGGGGTTGTGTGCACAGCTCAGCTGCAAAGTGCTTGCCTGGTATGTATGAAGCTCTGGGGGAATAAGATTCCTAACACTGGGGTGTGGGGAGGGAAAGCCTAATGTGGTGGTGCACATCAGAGGCCACCATGGGATGGAGAGATAGCTTACAGGTTAAGAGCACAGGCTGCTCTTCCAGAGGTCCTGAGTTCAATTCCCAGCAACCACATAAGTGGCTCACAACCATCTGTAATGGGATCTGATGCCCTCTCCTTGTGTGTCTGAAGACAGTGACAGTGTATTCATATATACTGTTTTTTTTAAAAACAAAGACAACAAACAACCCACCCCCAAAACCATAGTGTGTGTGTGTGTGTGTGTGTGTGTGTGTGTGTGTGTGTGTGTGTTTATAGTGGGGAGGAAGAGGGCTAGAGAGACTCAACAGCTAAGAGCGTTGGATGTTCTTCCAGTGGATAGGGGACCAGTGCCAGCACCCACTCAGCAGCTCACGGTGTCTGTAACTCAGTTCCTTTTTGGGTATCTGATGCCCTCCAAGGACACTGCAGACATGTGGTGCATTTATAAACATATGGGCACGTGTTCATACATAGAAAATAAAAATAAATAAATCTTAAAGGAAACAAACTTGGCTAGCGGATTCGAGCCTATAACCCCATCACTCGGGAGGTACAAGTGTTGTGCCAGGAAGCATTTGTGAACCAAGACCATCAAGAAGCTGACTCAAACATAGTCACATTAAGGTCTCTTTATTACAAGCTCGAGCTTAGACTCTCTGTCCACCCTGACACAGCAGGATGGGAGCAACCCTGAGTCCTCATCAGGATAAAATTTTATAGGGAATGGCAAGCAAGTTGGGTGTTTTGAAGCAAAACCATGAACAATCACAAACTGAAACAATCAGACTAATCTTTGATTGAGTGTTGTTAGGAAGTAGCTAGGGGTAGTAGCTACTCTGGGGTATGGGCCAAGGACAAACCATGGGGTCCTTCCAGGTACTTGGGTGTAGCTTGGGTTCAGCTGCAGGTCAAAATCTCAGGCTTTTTCTTTTAAGATGGAGTAGGTTTGGCCTCTCAAAAGCTGGATGATTCATGCAAGTTCAGGGCCAGCCTGGTCTATGAAACAATTTCCAGGCCAGCCAGAGCTACGTAGTGAAAACCTGTTTCAAAAAAGTCAAAACAGCTGGGCTAATGGTGGCACATGCCTTTAATCCCAGCACTCAGGAGGCAGAGACAGGTGGATTTCTGAGTTCGAGGCCAGCCTGGTCTACAAAGTGAGTTCCAGGACAGCCAGGGCTATACAGAGAAACCCCGTCTCGAAAAAAACAAAAAACAAACAAACAAAAAAACAAAAATTTAAAATTTAAAAAAATTCAAAAAAGGCAAAGCAAAGCAAAGCAAAATAAAACTGGAGACCTAGACTAAAATCCAATGAGGACTCATTAATCATCATCTCAAATCTATTTCCCTTCTTCTTTTTGATACTTTATTTTCTTTTATGTGCATTGGTGTTTTTTCTGCATGTATACCTATGTGGGGATGTGTTGCAGACAGCCATGAACTGCCATCTGGGTGCTGGGAATTTAACTTAGGTCTTCTGGAAGGGCAGCCAGTTCTCTTAACCACTGAGCCATTTCTCCAGCCTCCTATTTCCCTTCTTTTTGTTTTGTTTTGTTTTGTTTGTTTGTTTTTCGAGACAGGGTTTCTCTGTGTAGCCTTGGCTGTCCTGGAACTTACTTTGTAGACCAGGCTGGTCTTAAACTCAGAAATCCACCTGCCTCTGCCTCCCAAGTGCTGGAATTAAAGGTGTGTGCCACCACGCCCAGCCTATTTCCCTTCTTAAGGTAGATAGATTTGTAACACATAGGATGTGGCCATATGACTAAATTATGGCCTATAGAATGGGAGCAGAGGTGATCAGCTCAACTTTAAAGTTACTTGCTTAGAGCCAGGCACAGTGGTTCACATTCAAAACAAGAACAAAACAAAGCCATTTGATTAAAAGGAAGGAAGCCACAGTTGATTTCTTCCTTTTCCTACTCCACTGGAGCAGAAAATTAGACGCAAGAGCAGCACAACTTGGGTCAATCGGCAAAAACAACACCCTCATAGCACCTTGCTATTCCTAGCATGAGCCATGGCTCAGTATCACCAGTGTCACCTATGAGCCTGCAAGGCAGAATCCTGAGCGCCTTTCCAGACACGCTGAATCAGAGTCTGCAGTCTAGCTAGATGTCCGAGTGTTTGTACTAATACTAAAGTTTGAGAAGAACCTCAGCGCCCCGTGATGGGTGGAATCCTGATTGTCAACACTGAACTACCTATACCGGCCTACCGTTGACTCCTTCCAATTGGCCTTTAATTTTAGTAAGTTACATGTATCAACAACACTTCTGATGAGCTCAGGAGCAAAACACATATGAGATCCTAGGTTCAGTCTCTAGCAAGACACACACACACACACACACACACACTCTAAACTGTTGTGGTGTGTGTGTGTGTGTGTGTGTGTGTGTGTGCGCCTTACTGGAGTTCAGTAAGCCTTGCATATGCTAAGTGCATGCTCTCTCAGTCCCCTGGCAACCACGGGTAACAATAGTTCAGCAGTATTAAGGTCACACACGTTGTTGTGGTTGTTGTGAAACCCTCACCACCAACTGTCTCCAGGGCACTTTTCATTTTATAAAAGTGACTCTTGAAACTCTAGACCCTTCAAACAGCAACTGCCCTGCTTGTTATCCACCCCCAACTCCCACCGGCCCTGACTGCCATGATTCTACTTTGGGGCAGTTAGGAAAGAGAAACAAATCTCTAAATTACCTATAGCTCAGAGCTGCTCTTATAGGACAAAAGAGTTATTTCCTCAGCTGCTGGGTGCTGGCAGCTGATGGTCTTAGTCCAGGCCTCTAGAATGAGCTGAGCTCAACCAGGTCTTTCTAGAGTCAACAAGTCCACATTCAAAAGGTGTGTGTGTGTGTGTGTGTGTGTGTGTGTGTGTGTGTGTGTAAAATCCCATGTCCCTAAGTTGGGGTAACCCTAGAGCAGTGGTTCTCAACCTCCTAAAGCTGTCACTCTTTAATACAGTTCCTCACGTTGTGGTGATCACCAACCATAAATATTTTCATTGATACTACATAAGTATAATTTTGCTACTGTTATGAACATAATGCAAATATCTGATATGTAGGATGATGTTAGGTAACCTTTGTGAAAAGGTTGTCTGACCTCCAAAGGGGTCATGACCCACAGGCTGAGAACTGGTACCCAAGAGCCTCACTTCTTAAATTATGTGACTCCAAGAGATCATTGAATATCTGAGCAACATGGGCTTGCAAAATATACATACATACATACATACATACATACATACATACATACATACATACATGTGTATGTGTGTGTGTGTGAGTAAGACATTTCTGAATGTGCACATATCTATCAAAAATTAACTCAACACCAAGTGCAGGATTCCCAGTGTTCTTGGCAGCCTCTCCTATGTCACATGGTATGTCTTCATGCTAAAAGTGCAGCCAGTGTGCCCGAGATGGCTACCTAAAACATTCCTACTCAGATTTGACACTATTGTGTGTGATGAATAAAGTGTTTTTTTACTGTACCCACAAATTCTTCTGCTCTTCTAGCAATACAGTGGTTTAACTTTGGAAAACAAATATTTTAGATACTTTCTCATCATGGTTCCTCAGCATGTGTATATCAGTTGAGTATATATATATATATATATATATATATATATATATATATGTTTTGTTATGTTAGAATATTTGATTGTATAAATTGCTGATGAGTTTCATTAAAAATAAATAAATTATTGGGGGAAGAATAAAATATGGAGTGTAAAAAATAGATTAATTAAAAAAGATAAATAAATAAATAAATAAATAAATAAGC
>NC_034592.1:88626677-88640763 GCF_900095145.1 Mus pahari | reverse complement strand
CAGAGGCAGAGGCAGAGGCAGAGGCAGAGGCAGAGGCAGAGGCAGGTAGATCTTTCAGTTTCAGGCCAGCCTGGTCTATGAAGAGAGTTACAGGACAGCTAAAACTACACAGAGAAACTCAAACAAAACAAAACAAAAACAAACCCCCAAAACCCCAACAAAATCAAATGAATTTGACTTGGGATTATGGCAGAATTTGCAATAACCTCTGAAAGGCCATAAACACACTTCTGCTGTTTTGTACTGTGCATTTAAATAACAATGCATTCTTCAAATCAATGATTATAAAATCAAGATAGCAATCAACTCTAAAAAAATTTGAAAATTGGGGGTAGGGAGGTGGCTCAGTTAGCTAAGTGCTCCTCTAGCACACAGAAAGTTCTAGGTCCCAGTGCCACATAAAGAAGGCACAGTGGTGGGTAACTAATCCCAGCAATTGGGAGCTAGAGGCAGGAGGATCAGAAGTTCAAGGTCATCCTCTGCCACATAGCAGATTTGAAGTCAGGCTGGTCTTAAAAAAAAAAAAAAAGATTTGATACACACGTACACACACACACACACACACACACAAAAGAGAAGGAAGAGGAGGATGTAGTATGTAGCCAAAAGGCTGGAGAGGTGGCTCATTGCTAAAGCAATCACCACTCAAGCATGAGGACTGATGTTCAGATTCCCAGGCCCACAGGAAAGTTGATCAGTCAGTAATCCTGTCACTCAGATGGAAGAGACAGTGGATCCTTTGGGCAAGTTGGCTAGCTAGGCTAGTCAAATTGTTAGTTGGGGTTCAGTGGGAGACTGCAGTCAAGATTTAACCCATTGTTGTTGTGACAACGTCTTCCAGTGTAGCTCTGGCTGTTCTGGAACTTACTATGTAGACCAGGCTGGCTTTGAGCTGATAGAGAGCTTCTTGCCTGTACTACCAGGAGCAGGAATTAAGGTCTACACTCCCCTCTGACTTGATCTATATAAAAATAAAGAAGCATATCCTCTCATTAGTATTTGTATTTGCTTGTGGCTTTGATAGATAGTAAAATTACATATATGTTAAAGAAAGGTTTTAAGATAAATTATCTTCATAGTTATTTTCAATAATGCTTGACTTGTAGACGTTTAATGTGCCTATACACTGGGTTGCAGACACATTTCTATGTCAGAAAGGGGACAGCAGGGGAAAAGTCTGATAAATTCTGCTCTAAAGAACCATCCCAACTTGGCACCTCTCGAGTTAGTCATTGTCTTAGTTAGGGTTGCTATTGCTGTGAAGAAGCAGTCCATAGAGTGTTGCAGGACATTTGATCATAGTGCGAACCCCAAGATTGTGTTATCTACTGAAAAAGAACTGTTTTTAGTTGTGGTGTAGCTCAGCCCTTAGCACATATCTTTAATCCCTCTGAATGGAATACACAGGCATCCTTAGTACACACCTTTTCTCTCAGACAATGAAGGTAAAGTTAGTTTGTAGAAAACGCAGCTATGTTTGAAAGTGATGTCTAATTGAGTGGCAGACAAAGTGATGAATCAGAGAACGATTTGACAGAATAGGAAATGTCCAGCTCACGTGAGAAGAGAGAGGAAAAGGAGACTACTTAAGAGAGAGAAGCACAGGGGGTGGGGGAGGCAGCTTTACCAAGGCAGTTGTACAGAGACAGGTTGCAGAGAGAGAGAACAAGCTAGGCATGGGTGAAGACAGAACAAGTCAGAGAATGAGAAGGAGCCAGAAGATTGGAACAGATTGCCAAAGTTAGTATGAGGCCAAGCATAGCAGTTCAGGGGAAGCTAAGTGAAAGAAGCCAAATTGAATAAGTCAGCTTAGAAAAGAGTTTGAGTCAGAACAGCTGAGTTGAATCAGCCAGCCAGAGATCAGAAAGGATAAGAAAACGTGAGCATATTCAGCATTAAGTTTCAGAGGCTGAAAACATTCTAGACCTAGCTAAGAAGCTCGTCTAAGAAACTAGAGCCTTCTAGGACTAGGCCTAGGTTAGCAGACGGATACAGTAAGCCTTGGAGACAACAATGAGTATAGGAGAATAAAGTGACTTTTACAATGGAGGGGTGCTGCTTGCTGGCTTGCTCCCCATGGCTTGCTAAGCCTGCTTTCTTATAGAACCCAGAACCACCAGCCCAGAGATAGTCCCACTCACAATAGACTGGGCTCTCCTGTATCAATCACTAATAAAATGCCTTACAGTCTATCTATAGTCTGATCTTATTGAGGCAATTTCTCCAACTGAGGCTCTCTCCTCTCCAGTGACTCTAGCTTGTGTCAAGTTGACTTAAAACTAGCTAGCATAGTCATCAAGGAAGTGGGCTTGAAACTATGATGTGATAACACCAAGCTTGCCTTTCCATTCTTTTATTGTTATTATTTTAAAGATTTGTTTTGCATTTTATGTGTCTGATTCTTTTGCCTGCCTGGCACACACACGTGTGTACCATATGTGTGCCTGGTGTCTGTAGAGGTCAGAAGAGGGCATTGGATTCCTTGGAATTTGAGTTATAGGTGTTTGTGAGCCGCCATGTGGGTGTAGGGAACTGAACCTGAGTCCTCTGCAAGAGCCAGTGCCCTTAACCACTGTGTCAGCTCTCCATCCCCTGTCTCTTTTATTCTTTAACAGTCTGCAGTTGGGGCTTAGTGGTAGAGTGCTGCTCAGCATACACAAGCCCTGTGTTCTATTCCAAGCACCACTACAACAAAATCCAGTGTCCAAGAGAGACCTGGTAGCTCATGCCTGTAATTTCAGCATTTGGGAGTTTAAGGCAGAAGGGTCACTACCTGTTGGGGGCTGTCCTAGACTACTAATGAGTTCCAGGTCACTTTGGTTTAAAGAAAAAGACCCTGTCTACAAAACAACTGAAAGCTTCTCTGATTTCTCTCTCCCTCTTCCCCCCTCCCACATTTGAGTGTCTATTGCAAAGCAGAAATCTAATTAAAATTTATTTTAACAAATCCTAGTGTAATGGTACTCAGGAGATTGAGGCAGAGGGATCACAGGTTAGAAGCCAGCCTAGGCTAAATAATGAGATCTTTCCTCTGTTTCTGAATCTCTTTCTCTGTCTTTCTGTCCCGTCTATCTATCTATCTATCTATCTATCTATCTATCTATCTATCTATCTATCTATCTATCTATCTTACATTTTTTTCCTCCATAGGTTATAGTTTAGCTATGGTACCTACATCAGCAGCCAAGCATGGTAGCCCACACCTTTCATCCCAGCACTTGGGAGGCAAAGGCAGGTGGAACTCTGTGAGTTCGAGGTTCCAGGCCAGCCGGGGCAAAAAGAGAGAGCCTGTCTCAAAAATAAGTAAACAAAACCCTCCAAATAAACAAAGAAACCTGGGAGGTGGGGTTAAGGATGTATAGCTCCATTGATAGAGTGCTTGCCGGCCACAAACAAAGCCCTGGGTAGGCTCCCCAACACCACATAACTAACTGGGTATGGTACATATTTGTAATCCCAGTGCTTGGGAGATAGAGGCAGAAGGTTCAAGGTTATCTTGAATTACACAACAAACTCAAAACTATCCTGGGCTATATGGAATCCTGTCTCAAAAATAAAACAGATTGCCAGCACCCACATGATAGTTCACAATAGTCTGTAACTTTAGTTCCAAGGGATGTAACATCCTCTTCTGACCTTTTTGGGCATCAAGCACACATGTAGTGCACATATATACACGTAGGTAACACACACACAAACTTAAAATAAATACAGTAAATTTTAAAAGGGAAGGAGTAGAGAGAAAGCTCATCACGTTACTTGCCACACAACCTGGTGACACATGTTTAATCTCTAGGAGACACAAAGATGAAAAAAGACCACCTGCCTCCACAGGTTCCTCTCGCCTCCCACTGTGCCTGCGAGTGTGTGTGTGTTCCCATGGTGTGCACACTACAAATTTTCAAAGCCTTTAACAAAGCAAAAATCCAAGAGGAAACTTAGAAGTTATATAATAATAGCTATGATGGCCAGGTAAGTATAAACAGGATTTTCACTGCTATCTACAAGAGATATCAGCAGTCATGAGGATCCATGATAACTCTCAGAAGGGGACATTCTCCTAGACCTCTGTTCATTATTTTCTTACATGATGCCTAATTTAACGACACTCCCAGGAAAAACAAAAATGCCCCTGCTTTGAGAACCACAGCTCAGGAAAGACATTATTATGAATAATTAAAATAAATGAAGTTATTGTGTATCCTTTTTATGATGCCAAGAAAGGGCTACACACACAAACAGGATTCCATAAATGGTTCCTGTGAGTCTCTGCAGTTAATTGTTTATACCATTTATTACCGTTTTTACAAATAGGGAGACAGGCTCAGAGATATTAAGCCACTTGTATTGAGCCCCCCAATTGAGTTACAGACCTCAGCCTTTCCTTAACCAGCTCACTGTACTCCTGACTGAGACTGCACTGGACAATGTTTCCTGGGTGGTGATTGCCCACACCAGTACTCAGGCAGGCATAGCTTTGAGTTTCAAGGCCAGCCTGGTCTACAGAGTGAGTTCTAGGATGGCCAGGGCTACATAGAGAAACCCTGTCTAGAACAACAAACAAACAAAAAGAACTCCAAAAGACCAACAAAAAAGAGGAAAGAAAAAAAGAAGAGAAGGAAAGGAAAGAGGAGAGGAGAGGAGGGGAAGGGAGGGGAGGGAAGGACAAAATGATGTTTCTGGTTGAAGGCCCATTAGTGAAATTGTTAGAGTCTTGGTGCTTACTCTCACATTGGAGCCACGCCCCCTGCGGTCTGTGTGTGTGTGTGTGTGTGTGTGTGTGTGTACAATTACCTGTGTTTTGGCTCAGACAACTACTTATCAGACCTACAGTCCCACCCTTCTAGCCCTCCTGCCCCATTTCCATGGCCACAATTGCTCTTCAGGAAAGCTTGCCCCCCCCCCCCCCCCCGCTTGGTTTCCTACAGGGTAACAAAGAGGGTGGAAGTGTTCTTTTATGAGTGGTTGTGTTGGTTTTTGTCCTTCTTCTGTGGGAGCCTGAGATGGGAATGGGCTGGCCTGGAAGTCTGTATCGCCTTTCACTCACTAGAGTCTTTGCCTTCTAAACTCCAGCCAATTCAGCCTACCGTGCTTCTATTTTCCCTCCAAACAAGCTGCTGTTCATGGGAATTTAAAGTACAATATCATTCCCCAGCTCCTTGGAGTGGGATGGTGGGGAGAGAATCTCAGCCCTGGTGGGCTATGTCAGCTTCATGTTTCAGAGCCTGGAGTTGGCTGGCCTCTTAGCAACCATACTCCTCAAAGCAGGCTATGAGGGGTGAAGTGAGAAGGGGGACCAAGGCATGGCTTCCGGAAGCCTTGTTTTTTATAAATAGCAACTGATTAAAACATCTTAATTTCACAACAGATGCAGGGGCATCATGGGATACAGTGTGGACTATTCAGAAACATTTACAATGAAGCTTTGATTTAGATCCCTAGCTCTTGGGTGACCAGTGGAGATATGCATATTTTCCTTGGACTTGAATTGAAAGCTGAAGGAGCACTTTAGACATTTCTCCAGGGTTGTGGTTCTTCACCTAATGCTGTGACCCTTTAATACAGTTCCCCATGTTGTGGTGACCCCCAAGCATAAAATTATTTTCATTGCTACTTCATAGCTAATTTTGCTACTGTTACGAATTATAATGTAAATATCTGTGTTTTCCAATGTTCTCAGGCTACCCCTGTGAAAAAAAAAATCATTCAGCCCTAAGGGGTCGTGACCCACAAGTTGAGAACCACTGTCATAGGCTATGACTTAAGATCATAACTAAAATGTTACTGAAGAGACTTTAAAAGTCACGAACAAATGGAAAGGCATCTGTGTTCATGGAGTGAGAGATTTTATATTGTTCATATGTCAGTACCACCCAAAGCAACATACAGATTTAACACAGCCACTGGGAAAATCCTAATAGCATTTTTGCTTTCCAGAAATAGAATTTGGAGCTGGAGAGATGGCTCGGCAGTTAAGAGCACTTGCTGCTCTTCTGTAGAACCCAACTTTGGTTCCACCATATTGGGTGTCTTGCAAGTCCAGCAACAGGGGATCTAACGCCCTTGATTGACTTCATAGGCAGGCACACAAGTGGCATACATTCATATTCATATACATTTATAAATTTTTTTTTGTTTTTTTGAGACTTGTTTGTTTTTTGAGACAAGGTATATCTGTGTAGCCTTGACTGTCCTTGAACTCACTCTGTAGACCAGGCTGGCCTCAAACTCAAAATCCATGTGCCACTGCCTTCCCAGATTAAAGGCATGTGCCACCACCACACAACACAGGAAATATTTTTTTTTTTTTTTTTTGCGTGCAGAGAACTTTTATTGATAGTGTTCAAGAGTGTAGGGAGGACTCCCTAGGCCACTCCTGTTATTATGGGGGTCTGGGATGGAAATTGTGAGGGAGATGCTCAGTGTTGGGGCCGAGTTGGGATAGGGACTCCTCAGCAACCAAGGGCCTCTCTCTTGCTCTCAGTGTCCTTGCTGGGGTGGGTGATCCAGGGTTTCTTACTCCTTGGAGGCCATGTAGGCCATGAGCTCATCACCCTGTTGCTGTAGCAATATTCATTGTCATACCAGGAAATGAGCTTTACAAAATTGTCATTGAGAGCAATGTCAACCCCAGAACAAAAGGTACAAGAGTAGGAGTTGCTGTTGAAGTTGCAGGAGACAGCCTGGTCCTCAGTGTAGCCCAGGATACCCTTCAGTGGGCCCTCAGATGCCTGATTCACCACTTTCTTTTTTTTTTCTTTTTTTAAATTTATTATTATTTTCTTTATTTACATTTCAAATGCTATCCCGAAAGTTCCCTATACCCCACCCCCACCCCTGGATTCACCACCTTCTTGATGTCATCATACTTGGCAGGTTTCTTTCTCCAAGTGGCATGTCAGATCCACAAGGGATACATTGAGGGTAGGAACACAGAAGGCCATGCCAGTGAGCTTCCCTTTCAGCTCTGGGATGACCTTGCCCACAGCCTTGGCAGCACCAGTGGATGCAGAGATGATGTTCTGGGCAGCCCCACGGCCATCATGCCACAGCTTTCCAGAGGGACCATCCACAGTCTTCTGAGTGGCAGTGATGGCATGAACCGTGGTCATGAGCCCTTCCACGATGCTAAAGTTGTCATGGATGACCTTGGCCAGGGGGGCTAAGCAGTTGGAGTTGGTGGTGCAGGATGCATTGCTGACAATCTTGAGTTGTCATATTTCTCATGGTTCACACCCATCACAAACATGGGGTCATTGGCAGAAGGGGTGGAGATGATGACTCTTTTTACCCCACTCTTCAGGTGGGCCCCAGACTTCTCCATGGTGGTGAAGACACCAGTAGACTCCACAACATACTCAGCACCGGCATCACCCCATTTGATGTCAGTGGGGTCTCACTCCTGGAAGATGGTGATGGGCTTCCCATTGATGACAAGCTTCCCATTCTCAGCCCTGACTGTGCCATTGAATTTGTGATGGATGGAGTCATACTGGAACATGTAGACTATGTAGTTGAGGTCAATGAAGGGGTTGTTGATGGCAACAGTCTCCACTTTGCCAAGTGCAGAGCAGAATCAGTTCACAGCAACCTTCACCATCTTGTCTACGGGATGAGGCTGGCACTGCACAAGAAGATGCAGCTGTCTCTGGAACAGGGGGAAGCAGAGAGTCCATAGTAAATATTTTTAATATAAAAAGAAAAAACAAAACAAAACAAAAACTTCAGGGTTAGGGTTGGGTGAAAGTAATGGCACATGCACTTAATTCCAATACTGGGAAGACAGAGGCAGGTGTATCTCTGAGTTTGAGGCCAACCTGGTCCAAAGAGAGGGTTCCAGGGTAGTCAGAGCTACATAGTGAGACCCTGTCTTAAAAAACAAAACACAAAAAAACTCAAACTAAAATTAAAAAAAAAAGTGTTTTCATGCAACTTTCGGCCCTCATTAAGACCCGTGTATTACATGGGCCAGCAAGATGGCTTAGAGGGCAAGGAGTTTGCTGTCAAGCCTGGTGACCCGAGCTCAGTCTGTCTTACACACACACACTGTAGAAGAAAAAACAAAAAAACAAAAAACTGACTCTTGAAAGTTGTCTTCTGTTAAAATGTAAGCTCTGTGAAGGCATAGGGTTTTTTGGTTTTTGCTTTTTTTGTTTTGTTTTTTGTTTTTTGTTTTTTTTAAAACTCCACTGTTAGCATTTGCTGGAGCTAGGAATATTCCAGAAGGTCAATTCCAGTGCCACTTTGCTATACTAGTTAAATCCAGCTCAGACCCCTGGGAGGAAAAGCAGAGCTAGGGCAAATGCAATAAGTGTGGGCTGCCCACGTTAATTCTTCTTGGTCTCCTGGGGCCCCCTTCATTTTGTTCCTGTGCTGGTGGCCTCCTGAAATTCTTGTTGAATTCAGCTGGTCTTTCTGGGGAAAGGGGGAGGGGGGCATGTGATGAAGAGAATAAGAAGCAGTAAGCCATGAATACTGTCATGTTTTCCTACTGCAAAGACGTTCTTAACTGGTACCACAGTTCTGTGAAGAGATCCAGAGATGCTGGAAGCGAAGCTTCATTTTCAACCTCACCTACACACTGTTTAGCTGCCCCTCCCTCTTCCAGAAATCAGGCCACAGCTCCCCTTTTGCAGGTCTCTCTCTGGGACAGAGACTTGATAAGATAGTGTGCTGAGCTGTAACCTTGTAGCACCCACCCTCAACCCCTTTTGAGACAAGATCTAGCTTTGCAGCTTTATCTAACCTGGAACTCAATATGTAGCCTAGGCTGGCCTCAGACCTGTGACCTTATTGCCACCCAAGTGTGAGATTATCGGGGTATGCTACCATGACAGGCTGAAAAACTATTTTAAAATCAACTTTCAGTACAGGTAACAAAAGTTTATATGAAAGTATTCACCATACCTAGAAATAAGCATGCTCTAGGTTAGGTTAAAATGCAAGCCCAGCATCAAGTCCTAGTAGGGTAGAAAAATGAGCTATGTAGCTTTGCATGAAACCTCTATGGGCAGAGTTTCATTAAGAGGTCCTATTTTTGACTTGACTCTTTGCTTTTTTTTTGGTGGGTGGTGGGTCATGATGATTGAAACAGGGTCTCATTGTAGCCCATCCTGACCTGAAGTTGCCATGTAGCCAAGGATGGTCCTCACCTGTTGACTCTCCTACCTCCAGCTCTAGGTGCTGGGATTAAAGAAGGCGTGGGTCGCCATGGGATGGCTACATTCGGCTGTCAACTTGACTGCATTTGGAATGAACTACAATCCAGAAAAGGAGGGTACATCCTCAAGAGATTTTTTTTTCTTTGTTTGAAATGGATGAATCTACTTCTAATCCCGACCTTTGGGGTAGGAAGACACACACCTTTGATCCGGATCTTAAGACTGGAAGAAATGTATCTTTGATCCAGGTCTTGAAGTGGAAAGACATACCTTTACTCTGGGCCATACCTTCTGCTGAGAGTTTATATAAGGAAATAAAAGGAGGAAGCTTTTGCTCCCTGCCTGCTTGTCCTCACCCTGCTAGCAGATCCATTCCTTCACTGGTATTAGAGCCTACTTCTTTGGGATTCTAGCATATACTAAAGACCAACCAAGACATCTAGTGGACACCTTGTTTACTGAGCAACTACTGTTCTTAGACTTTCTGTCCACAACTAACCATTGTTGGATTAGCGGAACTATAGCCTCTAAGTCATTCCAATAAATCTCCATATATAGAGATGGAGATAGAGATAGATTTATTCTATAAGTTCTGTGAATCTTGACTAATACACAACATTATTCCAGGCCTACTCTTCCTTTTCTTTTCCTATGAAAAGATCCAACCTTTAACACTATAAACTCTTGCAAACCTTTCTGCAATTTGGCATTAGATATTAAAAGTTATAAAATGTTTATAGCCTTTGACCCAGCAATCCCGGCCCTTGGCAACAAATTCTAAGAGAAACATTGTGAGCACACAAGACTGTGGCCTTAGTTTAACAGTTCTGTGTTAAAAACAGCCTAGATAAATAGCAAGAATAGCAAGAGGGACAAGTAAATATGGATTATTTTGCAACCACTAAAATTTATAATTAGGCAAAGTATGTGGTAACTTGGAAAATAGCTCCCAAGATAATGTTACTTGAGGTGACTGGGAGACCCGTGTATACGTGCCTCAGGATTCTACTGTTTTAGTTTGCACTTTCAAAATGAGGAGACAAAAGGGGAGATACAGGGAAATGGAAACCACGTTTAGAGAGATTGTGGAGGTTTGGTTTCTTTTAAAACTTACTGTTATACTATTACTGTTTGTGTTATTTAAAAATAAGGAAGGGTTCTGGAAACTCAGCTCTGTTTTTGAGAATTTAAAGGGTTTGGAAGAATGATTCTGTCCTAGGTTAAAATGAGAGTTGGGGTGCCCTTAGAGGTGAATGGCTAAAATCATCACAGTCGCTGTGATTCACATGAGCATTTACTGTTTTCTAAGCATTAAGTAAGAGTGCTTTGTTTCTGTTTGAAAGCCTTGTCTTCCTCATCTGTCTCTTTGGCCTCCTTCTTGGGCTATCTCTGGAGCTTCTTTTTGCCACCTTTGAGGCTCAACATGATATCTTCGGCACCTTACTCAAACCCTGATCCCAAGCCTTGGTTTCTTCTTGTGTTGAGACCCTCCCACGGTGATGCCCAGGCAAACCTGGTAGCTGACACCTGTTTGCTTCCACTTCCCTAGTGTTGGATTGCAGAACTGTGCCTTCACACAACTCAGACTTGGTTTTTATGCCTATGCGGGCTTCAGGGATGTCACAGATCATAGCATGGGCTCTGGAAAGGTAGGTTCTGGAGTCTATGAAGAGAGCATCCCTGTTTGCTAGGTAGGGAGTCAGAAATTTCACAGAACAGGGCAATGAGAAAAAACATCCAGTGGAAATGGATATGACAGTCAAGCTCTTTGTCAAGACAGCTGATGGGATCTAAAAAGGAATCAATAATCAGCTCATTTGGTTTTTTAATAATATTTTTAAATTACATTTGATCTATTTGTTTGTTTATGTGTCTGTCTGTTGTGTGTGGAAGCAAGTGGAGGCCAGAGGACAACTTGTGGAAGTCTGCACTCTCTCCAGGGATTGAGCTCAAATCTCAGGCTTGTTGGCAAGCCTCTTTGCCTGCTGAGCCATCTTGTGGGCCTTCATTTGATAGTTTTAAGGCTACACCGAATGTCCTTGCTCATAGAAATATATACTTAAGCATTGGAGTAGCTGGTATAGAGCATTGTGTTAGCATCTTACTGCTACGTGTGTGCATGTGCCTGTGTGTGTGCATGTATGTGTGTGTGTGTGTGCATGTGCATGCTGTGTGTGTGTGTGTGTGTGTGTGTGTGCTATACACATGTGTTCTTCAGTGTGAGAAGGCCAGAGACCCTCAGGTATCCTGCTTGATTACTCCTTATTTTATTTTCTGGAGACAAGATCTCTCACTGGCCTGGAACAGTGCTGATAATCAGCTAGCACAGTGATCCTCACTGTGACTCCAAGCCTCACACTGCTGGGGTGACAGCTTAGCACGGCCATGCTCAGCTTTTTACTTAGGTGCTGGGGATTCCAGCTTAGGTCCTTATGTTTGTACAGTAAACTCCCCCCCCCCCCGAGTCTTCTCTCTACCCTCAACATTTTACTCTTTAATGATTTCTGAAGGAAAAACTCTTTGTACTACATTTATACATTTCTTGGAAGTTTCAGGTTTTTATAAAAACAGAAGCAAAATTATATTTATATGTGTGTGTATATATATACATATATGTATATACATTTATGTACACACACACACACACACATATATATATATATATATATATATATATATATATATATATATATATACAGAATGAACTATAAAGACACACACTAAGCTTCTCATGGTGGGTATTTCTGAAAAGACAGTAAGAAAGCAGTGTAGGAGCAAGGAGAGAGTTTGAAATGTTATTTTCTAATCTTGTGTACTGACAGAAAAGATATACCTCTAAAGAGAAAGGCTCTAACTTGAAATAACTGACTGTTTTTTGTCTTTGTTTATGGTACTGGGGCTCAGACTGGCCTTGATCATGGCCAAGGTCTGGTGCCTTAACATGACTAGGGTTGCTAAGAGAATGAAAAGAGAACAGAGAAGCTGGGGCTGGGTGATCAGTGATCACTGCAGGCCCTTTGAAGCCACACCCACTACTGCAACAACCCCAGCTTGTTTGCTTTGTGAACAGCCCAGGGTTGGCCTGTCTCAGTAGGAGGTCTCTGCAGGTGGACAGTTACCCCTGTAAACATTCAGGAGGAGGAAGTGGCAGTTGGTAGTTTTTGCACACACTAGTCAACTGTTCACAAACACTTGTGTTTGCATACACTGTCAATATTCAAACTCTGACCAGAGGAAGGCTTTGCCATCTCTCCAGTCCCCACTGACTCAGGGTTTGCCACGCCCATAGTCTGAAACACTGGGTTCTAGACAAGGCCATGCCTGTGTCAAACACGACCCATTCATTCCGGAATCCATCTGTCCTTTACACATTCTCTCAAGGCTTCCTTGGCTTCCCACACCAACTTAGGATCTTATGCATGCTAAACACATATTTTATCAGCGAGCTATACCCCAGCTGAATGACAGTGCTGCAAAGAACTATCCATCCTAAACTATACCCCTGACAGTCTGTGCCAATCGGACTAATGTGCTATTCATTTTACTTTTATGGTTTTGGGGCTCAAACATATGCCCTTGGCAATGATCTACACTCTAGCCTTAGACTGACAGTTTAGAGAAATGAATGAATGAATGATTATTTTTGGAGACAAGGTTTCCATGTGTGTTCCTGGCTAGCCTGGAATTCTCTGTGTAGATCTGGCTGACTTTGAATTCATAGAGATCTCTTACTTCCGCCTCCCATAGGTTGTGGTTAGATATATGTAACACTACAGCTGGCTAAATTTTTTTTTCCAAATTTTGGAAATTACAATTATCTTTGTGTGTGTGTGTGTGTGTATGATATGTTCTTCATTTGCAAGTCAGAGGTCATTTGGGGGAATGAGTTCCTTCCTTGCATCCTGTGGGTCCTGGGGAATAAATTCGGGTCTGTGGTAAGCACGCTTTCTGGTGACTCAAGGTTTAACACACTTTAAAGATCATTTATGTATTAGCGCCTACTGTGAATGGCTTCTGTCTCTTTAGCTTATTTTGAAGAAGTCAGCCAACACTCTCACAACTAAATTTAGTTTCCAATTTGTTTATATTGTTGAACCTTTCCTTCCTAGGTGTTTGGGAAATGTTACGTTATTGAGTCACTGGAGCTGTGCTGTATTCATATAAACAGAGAAAAAACACCATGATCAAATATTTAGAGAAGAAACAATAATGAGAACACAAATGAGGAAGGTTTCTGCTGCAAATACTGTGCTAAAGCATTAGTATAAAAGCCTGAACTTTTTTTTTCTTTCAGGTGCTGGGAACTGAACGAGGCAAATACTCTGCCACTGGACTGTGGACCAACCCTGAGTCCAAAAGTTTCAGATTTTCTCATAACTGTATGAATGTTCAAGAATTTAATAACTGCTTGAAGAGAGCTTAACAGTCAATTTTACAGTATGCTGGATTATAATTAATTGCTTGTGATTGATTATCCTCAGCAGGTGCAGATGTAGATGGGAAACAGGGCTGGGATATAGTTCAGTGGATAAAGTGCTCATTTCGAAACTTGAAGACCTGAGTTTAATCCCTAGCCTCCAAGTCAAAAATTAGGCTCAGTGGCAGCTTCAGCAACCATATCATTGGGAAGGGGAGGCAGGTGGATCCTGAGGGCTTGCTGACCTGCTGGTATACCTCAGATGGGAAGGTCACGGTTCAGTGAGAGATCCTATCTCAGTGGGAGAGAGGAGGGGGTTGGGAGTTTGGAGGGGTAGTACACTTTTTTTTTTAATTACTTTTATTTTTTACAGTCCAGTCTTTACCCCCTCCCAGTCCACCCTCCCACAGTTCCTCATCCCATTCCTCCTCCTCCCAGTCCACCCCCGCAGTTCCTCATCCCATTCCTCCTCCTCCCTGTCTCCAAGAGGATGTCCCCACCCCACCCC
>NC_034592.1:88612385-88626609 GCF_900095145.1 Mus pahari | reverse complement strand
CTGAGGGGAGGGCGCACTGTGGAAGCTGTCCTAGGCCACCCCACCCCACCCCAACCCTGCCAGGCCTCCCCACTCCCTAGGTTTACAAGTCTCTTCAGGGTTAAGCGTATTTTCTCTCACTGAGGCCAGACCAGGCAGTCCTCTGTATGTGTGCCAGGGGCCTCATACCAGCTGGTGTATGCTGCCTGGTTATACACAATTTTAATCCCAGCAGTTGGGAAGCACAGGCTAGTGAATCCTGTGAGTTTGAGGCCAGTTGCAGTGCAGCCTTGACAGAGCTACATAATGAGACCCTGTCTTAGATAGATAGATAGATAGATAGATAGATAGATAGATAGATAGATGAGTGATACTACTAATGTACATACATATATACATAGATGATAGATAAAAGAAACATAGATACATACATGATACTACTAATATATATATATGTATACATAGATGATAGATACAAAGATAGATAGACGCATATATGCACTGATGATAATAGTTGATAGATATATGCATACATAGATGATATATATATATGTATGTATACATATACATATATACATATATACATAGGTGGTACATGAATGGGCAGCAGATAGCTAGATACATAGATACATGGATACATAGATAGGTACATAGATAAAATAAAGTAGAATGAGTCACACACATATGAGAAAGGAAAAAACAGGACGAAATTAAAAACTAATCAGAGTTGTATAATTACTATTTATTTATTTATTTATATTTTGATTTTTTGAGACAGGGTTTCTCTGTGTAGCAGTCCTAGCTGTCTTGGAACTCACTCTGTAGACCAGGCTGGCCTCGAACTCAGAAATGTGCCTGCCTCTGCCTCCCAAGTGCTGGGATTAAAGGCGTGCACCACCACCGCCTGGCTACTTTTTTTTTTTAAGGAAGTTTTAAGACTTTGAGAACAGTATGTAGGCAGGGCCACTTAAGGCTTCTGAGTGACATTTAGTGGCATTTATTACATGCAGTGTTTTAACGACACACACTGTAACTACATGTTAGGTATGCCTCCATGCTAGTGAGAATCCTACCATACACAGCCATCTCAGGAATTGATTTCTGGCCTCGTTTTCCCTTTCTCTGCCATCTGAGGCCACATACCACTCAACGTTAATAAGCACAGTAATATAGCAGGGCATGATGGTACAGACCCATAACCCCAGTGATCAGGGGGCCGAGTAAGAGTATCATAGGTGTGAAAGTATCTCGGCTAAAGTCCAATGCCTTACTAAAGAACAGGCAAAACAAAACAAAAACCAGACATAGCCATACATTTATACGAGCACCTCAAGGTGCTTGACTTAAAAAAGAACTCATATTTGGAAGATGGTTAAATTTACTCTTTCTTTCTTTCTTTCTTTCTTTCTTTCTTTCTTTCTTTCTTTCTTTCTTTCTCTCTCTCTTTCTTTCTTCCCCAAGTTTTAAACTTTCTTCTTTTTTCTTTTTTTATTAAATATTTTCTTCATTTACATTTTAGATGCTGTCCCCTTTCCTAGTTTCCTCTCCAAAAGCCCCCTATACCCTCCCCCTGTGCTGCTCCCCAACCCACCCACTCCTGCTTCCTGGCCCTGGCATTCCCCTGTACTGGGGCATATAATCTTCGCAAGACCAAGGGGCCTCTCCTCCCATTGATGGCCGACTAGGCCATTCTCTGCTACATATGCAACTAGAGACACAAGCTCTGGGGGTACTGGTTAGTTCATATTGTTGTTCCTCCCATAGGGTTGCAGTCCCCTTTAGCCCCTTGGGTACTTTCTCTAGCTCCTTCATTGGGGGCCCTGTGTTCCATCCAATAGATGACTGTGAGCATCCACTTCTGTATTTGCTAGGCACTGGCATAGATAGCCTCACCAGAGAGAGCTGTATCAGGGTCCTGTCAGCAAAATCTTGCTGGCATATACAATAGTGTCTGGGTTTGGTGGTTGTTTATGGAATGGATCCCTGGGTGGGACAGTCTCTGGATGATCCTTCCTTCCATTTCTTTCTTTTTTTTAAGCAACATGCATACTTAGATTTTTTTTTTTTTGGCTTCTTTTGCATGCCCAAAGTACCCAATACTATCTTTGACTCACAAAAAAATTAAAGAATTTGTTAACTCAAAAAAAAAAAAAAAAAAAAGCCTTACTCTAGTATGTGTCCTTAGAGACCGGTTCCCCAGTTCTAATTCCCTACGGTTTGTATAAAAATAGAGGAGGACTAAACTGTGTTACAGAAACAAACTCAAACTTCTGGGATACTGGATCATGCCTTTTTACCCTTTTACTGATAACTATAAAAAAACTGTGTGTGTGTGTGTGTGTGTGTGTGTGTGTGTGTGCACATACATCTCCCCCTTCCCCCATACATGCAGAAGGTAGTTCACCTTAAGTTCTTGCTAACATTATAATTAACAAAGAATCAGGTTAGGCATGCGTTGTTATAGTGTTTGAAAATAAGTGTTATTTATGAGCCAGGTGTGGTAGCACTGACCTATAATTCCAACTCTCCAGAGGAGTATTACATTTGAGGCCAACCCAGGGCAGAGAGGAAATTCAAGGCTATCCTGGCTATGTAGCAAGGCTCTACTTCAAAATTAAATTTATTCATCTATTATAAGTAATAATAGTAATAATAATATACATACTATTCCATAGAGCACAGAATTTGTTAATATAAGCTTTGAGAAACTATCTAGGCATAAATTCCTATAAAATAATTGTGTCTGGGTTTAGGAAATAAACATTTGCACTTGTATAGATTGTTCATAGACATGACCTTTTTTGTTTTGTTTGAGCCAGGGTCTCACTATGTAGTCCTGGAACTCAGAATGTAGACTAGAATTCACAGAGATCCTCTTTTCCCTCCTTTCTAAGGAATATTTGTCTTTCCAAAGGAAAGTATCTAAAAGACTGACCTCTGGCTTTGGCTCACCTTGTTTCAAACCATGCCTCAGTTTCTTAGCTCAAGTCCCTTGCTCACGAGTGACTCCTAGGGTCAGGCCTACACAACCAGGAAACAGAGTTCCTGTCAAAAGGCTTTAGCTTTTTATTTTTATTTTTTATATTTTTGGTTGTGAGCCTAGCCTTTAACAGCTGAGCCATTTCTCCAGCACTATTTTTTTTTTTAAAAGACTTGCTTTAATTTTTTAATTGTATATGTGTCTGTCTGTATGTATATGTCATATATGTATAAGTGTGTGCATGTGCATGTCTGTATATACCATGCATGTGTATATGTGTGTACGTGCCTGTGTGTGGGGTCATGTTCATGCGTGTCTGTCTGTATATGTCATGTATGTATATGTATGTGTGCATGCATGTGTGTCTGTCTGTCTGTCTGTATATGCCTTGTATATATGCTTGTGTATGCTTGAGTGTGCACATGGGTGTGTGTGCCTCTGTGTGTGCCTCTGTGTGTGTGTGTGTGTGCCTCTGTGTGTGTGCATGTGTGAGTGTGTGAACCTGAGGAAACATAGTTGCCAGGTGCCCTAGAGCTGGATTTTGAGGTGGTTGGGAGCTGCATAGTGGTGGTACTTAAACTTGTGTTCTCTGGAAGAGTAATAGAGACTCTTAACTCATGAACCATTTCTTCCTACCGAGCTCTAGCTTTTTAAAATCTGGTTTCCCTGGTTAAGTTTCCATTGGTTTCATACCTGCTGGATGGCCACCCACTCCCCCCGCCCCAAGTCTTCCTGTGTGTGTGTGGTACACTGCTTTTCTTACTTGGCCTCTCTAAGAACACTTCCTACTTCATGCCCTCCCAGGTTTCTCTGAGACAGAGTTCAGGTAGGTTAGGTGGGCCTCAAAGTCAGTGTAGCCAAGATGACCTTGGGTTTCTGATCTTCTTTCCTCCAAGTGCTGTTATCACTAGCATGTAACCCATGTCCATGTCCATGTTTATGCGGTGCTAGGAATCTCATCCGGAGCTCCCTGCACGCTAGGCGAGTACTCTGCCAGCTGATGTACATCCCCAAACTGTACACTTTGTTTTGGCCATCAAAACTTTTCTGTCTCTTGTGCTGTTTTTTTCTTAGGAATTTGCTAGGCAAAGTAATATAATTTAATACAATAACTATAATAAGAAAACACATTGCTTTCTGTTGGTATATGGGGTGGTTAATTTTGCTTGTCAACTGATGGGATTTATAGTCACTATGGAAATGAATCCCCAGTTACGTCTGAGGAACATTTTAGGTTAGGTTAACAGAGGTGGGAAGGTCTGCCCTAAGTGTGGGTGTCGTCATTTCCCAGGCTGGAGAAATGCAAGCTGAGAACTAGCAGTCCACCCTGTCTGCTTGGGGGCAGCTCAGCTGGTAGAGTCCTTGCCGTACAAGCATGGTCAGAGCTCCAGCACTCACATAAAAGACAAGCATGGCCATGTGTGCCCCCGGCTCCTCCTGGGGACATAAGTAAGATCCTGGGGACTTATTGGCTGGCCATCCTAGTCCAGTCAGAGACCCTGCCAGAAAACAAAAGGAAACACCACAAACATCACAAGGCAGGCAGCTCCTCACCTCTAACCTCATGCACACAGGCACACACATGTACATTCTCTCATTCTCTCATTCTCTCTTTCTCTCATTCTCTCATTCTCTCATTCTCTCATTCTCTCATTCTCTCATTCTCTCATTCTCTCATTCTCTCTGTCTCTCTCTGTCTCTCTGTCTCTCTGTCTCTGTCTCTGTCTCTCTCTGTCTCTGTCTCTGTCTCTCTCTCTCTCTCTCTCTCTCTCACACACACACACACACACACACACACACACACACTCATACACATGCACACATTCACACCACAAAACCAAGCATGTTATGTTGCTTTTAGGAAATTCTCATCCAAATCATAGCTCTGGTAAATTATTTTATTTCCAGTGGATCATGGTAGTAACAGTGACTTCTATCAGGTCCCTAGGAATGAGATGGGAAAAAGAAAAAACTGAGGCAAAATTTAGATCTGTTAAGATGTGCTTATGGCCTAGAAGTTTATTGTTAATTTGTACAATATGTTCTGAAGGAAAAAGAACAGCTTCCTAAATTTGAACTTGAAGCTGACACAGAGAGAAGCAATCTGACACCGCTGTTGCAACCAGTCTATTTGCAACAGCCAGAAAAACAAACTCAAATAAAACTTATCTCCGAGGTTTTAGTAAGGTGCGGCTGAGTGGATGATCTCACTTCTCCTTTCTTGAGCTTTGAAGGCCCTGTGAGGCCAGGTTCCAGATGTGGACTCTACTCATGATGCGTTTGACCGGCATCTCTCCCAAGATGCCGCCGCCCCTGAACATTTCAGTTTCTGATAAGGCTAAGAGTTTCTATTTTAAATGACGGCTTGACAAACGTTTACTCAATATGTTTAGATATTACTGATTTTTTTTGTATTCTGCTTTTAGGCTATATATTAAGAATGTGACTGACTATTGAATTCAAAACGAACACACATGCAAAAGTCATCTTGGCAAATGTCTTCAACGTTTTTAAAGACAGCAGTAAACATTTTGAGTGTACAGTAAGTGCTGCTTCTGGCAAAGCAGGCCGCTGGGAGAAGGGCTTTGCTACTCGGATGGCTTAGCTTTATTGCTTTTGTGATGAAAAACTGTAGAGTGCTTTAGGTATTGTTTTGTCAAGAGAGATGCTAGCATAGTGGCAAGAGGGAAAGAACTGTTTGATAAATGAGTGTTCAGAGCTGCAAGTGCTTACGAGCAGTGTCCTTTAAGTGAGGTGACAAAAAAAGAAATTAATGTGGGATTGTCTCTGTGTAAGTTGCAGAGCTTGCAAGATCCCAACCAGAGAACAGTAGAAACAGTGGAAACAAATAGATGGTCAGCTGTTCTTCCGAGGACCCAGGTTGCATTCCCTACACCCACATGGAATAGCTCCCGACCACCTGTACCTGAAATTCTAGGAGATTGGATACCCTGTTCTGGCCTCCATGGGCAACTATGTTCTTGTGCATGGTCACACACACACACACACACATTATTTTAAAATATATGCGTGAGACTAGGCATGGTAGTACATGCCTTTACTTCCTGGGGAGGCAGAGGTAGGTCAATTTCTTTGAGTTCGAGGACAGCCAGAGCTATATAATAAAGACCCTATTTCATAAATAAATAAATAAATAAATAAATATCCTAGTTAGGGTTTTACTGCTGTGAAGAAACACTGTGACAATGTAACTTTTTTAAAAAAATGATTTATTTATTTTTGTTTTATGTAGATTGGTGCTCTGCCCGAGTGTCTGTCTGTATGAAGGCCTTAGATCCCCTGAAATTAAAGTTACAGACAGTTGTGAGCTGCCATGTGAGTGCTAGGAACTGAACCCAGGTCCTTTGGAAGAGCAGCCAGTTCGCTTAACCACTGAGCCATCTCTCCAACCCACATGTCAATTCTTATAAAAGAGAACATTTAATTGGGGCTGGCTTATAGTTTCAGTTTAGTCCATTATTGTCAAGACAAGAAACGTGGTGGCGTTTGGTCCACCACGGTGCTGGAGACAGAGCTGAGAGTTCTACATCTTGGTCTGAAAAAGGCAGCAAGGACAGACTGTGTGTCACATTGGACATAGCTTGAGCATAGAAGACCTCAGAACCTGCCCCCACAGTGACACACTTCCTCCAATAAGACCACCTCTACTCCAAAAGGCCACACTTCCTAATAGGGCCACTCTCCATGGGCCAAGCATTCAAACACTTGAGTCTGTACTTATTCAAATTGCAACAATTAATTCAATTTTAAAAGATACATTACTGAATTTGTATGTTTGAGATCAGTATATTATAAAGATGATTTTGTGTGTGTGTGTGTGTTTGGTATGTGTTTGCAGTAAGTGTGTGACATAGGAGAATAGTGTATAGATATGTGTAAATGGGGGTGCAAACTCATGCATAAAGGCCATAGGAGGATGTTGAGTGTCCCGCTCAATTACCTTTCACCATATTCTCTTTATTTTTTTTATTTTTATTTTTTAAAGATTTATTTAGTATATGTAAGTACACTGTAGCTGTCTTCAGACACTCCAGAAGAGGGCGACAGATCTTGTTAAGGATGGTTGTGAGCCACCATATGGTTGCTGGGATTTGAACTCCGGACCTTTGGAAGAGCAGTCGGGTGCTCTTACCCACTGAGCCATCTCACCAGCCCCTCACCATATTCTCTTGAGACAAGACCTTTTACTGGATCTGGAGTTAGACCGACATCTAGCAAGCCCTTGAGATAATCTTCTCTCAGTTCCACAGAGTTACAGGGGTTGTGACCACGTCCACTTTTTATGTGGGTACTTAGGCTTTGAATTCAGAATGAAAATGAGGACATGACTCAGTGATCCACCTGCCTTTGCCTCTCAAGAGATGGGATTAAAAGCACGTGCTACCACCGCCTGGCTCATATATGTGTTCTTGTCCTCTGGCAAGCAACACTACTATAGAAGTACAAAGATTTAGTGAGAATAAAAATCTGTGAATGACAAAGGCAGAGAAGTCAGGAGCAGTATTAGGCTGGGATGTAGCTTGGTTGGTCGAGTGCCTACTTAACCTGCCAGAAGCCCTGAGTTCAATCCCCATGCATGAAACCAGGGGTAATGGTCTACGGTCTTAATCCCACCCAGCACTGAGAAGGTGAAACACGAGGATCAAAAATTCAAGGTCATCCCTGGATACACATGAAATCCTGTTTGTGCTACATAAGATCCTGTCTCTAAAACCACAACACAGTGAGAATTTCTGAGTTTAGTTAAACTGTACCTTGAAGTGGCTGAAAAGCTAGCTCAGCGTTAAGAGAGCTGGCCACTCTTCTGGGGGACCCATGCTCATTCCCCAGCACCCTCATGGTTGCTCACAACCATCTGCAGTATCGTGTGCTCTCTTCTGTCCTCCTTGAGCATTTTCATATACAGGGTATACCTGACACACACCTAAATACATACCGGCAAAAAATTCAATTAAACAAAACACCAAAACCCCCAAAATCCTGTACCTTATAATTCTGATGTATATTGTTTAAACAATTTTGTGTGGTGAATATAGTAACAGCATACAACCGAGCCAAAGGATAGAAGTCTACTGCAACCAGAAGACGTAAGACAAACATTGGATCCTATTTCCTGGTTCACGCCTCCTGGGTTGACTGGATAATATTATAAATGTGGCTCTATACAATATTTGCATGAAGCCAGGGCTTGATGCAAGGCAGGAAAACAAGCTTGATAAACTATTCCTCCTGCACTTGTATTAGGGAGGATGTTGGTTGATGTAGGCACACCCCAATTCCACTCCCCAGGACCGATGGCAAGAAAGAATATTTAAGGTCCAAAAGGAAGGGAAAAAAAATAAAAACAGCCACAAAAGTGGCAAAATCCCCCTCAATTGTCAATTTCCCGGATGAAGACGAATGTGGGCTGCCAGTGACTCAGGCTCTGATAGAGGTCCAGGGGTTGGTTTTCCGAAAACTTCAAGCTTTGACCAGAGCATCAGCTCTGTGGAGATCATCTCTTTGCTGACCTGTAGCCCAAGCTGACCTTGAACTTGAGATTCTCCTGTCTCCATCTCCTAAGTGCAAGGATTGCAGGGATAAGACACCACATGGGGCTTCAAATGCTTTATTTACTTTTTAAAAAAACACCCATGAGCCCCGAATTAAATATCATTATGTATCCCAGGCTGGCTTCAAACTCCTCCAGCCTAAGCCGCCATGATACTCGGATTCCGGGAACATGCTATGGGGTCCACCTCACCACTCCCCCCCCCCCCCTTTTTTTTTTTTTAATTTTAAAACAGGTTTTCAGGAAGTTTCCCAGGCAACCCTTGTACACCAACTTCTGCTATTCCTCCTCCTCCTCTCCCTCGTACATCGTGGTGCGGAGCCTAGTGCGCACCACGATGTACAACGTCCACAAGCAGCTGTGTAGATAGACCAGGCTGGCCTCAATACCAGAGATCTGCCTGCCGAATTCAGGGTGTGCATGGTCACCATTCCTGACTCCCTCCTCTTAGTGTGAGTGTGTGTGTGTGTGTGTGTGTGTGTTATATGTGCAGGTACCCTAGGAGACCAGAAGAAGGTATTGGATCCCCTAGAACTGTAGTTATATAAATGCAGTTTTCAGCAGCTTGACATGGATGCTGGAAACCAAATTTAAGTCCTTTGGAATTACTGCAAATACTCTTCACCACAAAGCCATCTCTGTAGCTTCTAGTAGTTTTTTTTTTCTCCTATTTTGAAAAAAAAAAAAAAAAGCCAAACATTTCACATCTGTTCTATAAAGTGAGTTTTGAAGACTTGTTTGTCTGTTTGTTTGGTTTTTGGTTTTTTTTCGAGACAGGGTTTCTCTGTGTAGCCCTGGCTGTCCTGGAACTCACTCTGTAGACCAGGCTGGCCTCAGAAATCCCCTTGCCTCTGCCTCCTAAGTGCTAGGATTAAAGGCATGCGCCACCACACCCCAGCCCATTTGTTTGTTTTGAAACAGGAGCTCACTCTGTAGCTCAGGCCATCCTCCATCTTATTATGTAGCTCCAGGGAGGCCCTGGACCTGCAGCAATTCCTTGGCTCTCTCTATAAAGTAGGACTGGGAAGGAACATATCCCCCGAGAGCTTTTCTGGATTGTGCCCTAACCTGCCCTGCCTATGCTCAGTAGTCACAACCTTCTTTACAAAAGGCTTGTTTTCAAAAGCAGGACAGCTGTGACGTCTTTGGAATTTATAAACATCTAACCTAGGATTTCCTCTGGTTGGTCATCTGTTTCCTCGTTTTAGAAGATGAAACGGCATTCTAGCATGTATTTTTAAATGCTAGATTTGCTTTGCAAATACAGGAAAAGCAACATGTTCTAATTTGCTTAGACTGGTATCCACATAATTCGAGATACCAGCTCCAGAGGGCACTGGGGGAACAATGCAAAAGAGCAGGTTTTGTGTGTGCGCCCATGAATGCAGAAACACATGTCTTGTATGTGTTTGTTGAAATGTTATATCCTATAAATGTGAAATTATTGATATGTAGCAATTGAATTTAAAAAAACAAACACATGGTTTAAAAAAGAAGAACAATCGGGGTTTTATGGCACACACCTAATTAATTCTATAATTCTAACACTCAGGGTATCAGGAGGACTAACTTGAACACTAGGCCACCTCAGTCTACATAATGAATGGAAGGCCAGAAGGCCAGATTGAGCTACAGAGTGAGACCTGGTGGTCTGAGGTACTGATGATGATGGTGGTGCGGCGGCAGAGGCAGTGGCAGTGATGATGATGATGGTGATGATGATGATGATGATGATGATGATGATGATAAAACCCAGTAGCTCTATGTAGTGGCACAAGCCTATAATGCCTGCACCAGGGAGGCAGAGGGAAGAGGACTGAGAGTTCTAGCCTAGGATACAAAGCAAGGCACTGTCTCTAAAACCAAAAGCAAGATGGGAGAGGAGCTCATGAGGCCCTGCCTCCAGTTGAGGTGCTGTTGGCAGTTGATGGCCCCTGAGGGAGGGAAAGTCATTTTTCTTTGTGGGTCTGGCCCTACCTTCAGTGGATCACCCCACACTCCTGTGCACACAGGCAGCACTCATAGGAAAAGAAGAAGACACCAAGTGGGGAGAGGGATGGACTAGGGGAGCTGGGGCAGTTGGAGGGGGTGGATATGATCAAAATACATTGTGTACACTATGAAATTCTCAAATAATAATTAAGAAGCATTGCATAATATATGTGTATATTTACATTTAAAAAGACAAAAGAAATGCAAAGGAGCAGCTTGTGTATGTATACATGCACATGGATACCTGTGTATATACACACATGAATAATATGATGATGGAGATCTTAGGAGGTTGTAAGTCTTTGGGTTGGGAGGAGCATTCTCTTGCTAAATAGCTCAGGCTGACTCAGAACTCATTGCGTAGCCCAGACTAGTCTCAAACTCACAATCTTCTTCCCCCACCTTTCTAAATGTTGGCAACCACAGGAATGAGCCCTAATACTGGGCTCCATCATTCTTTAAACATCTGTGACAATGGAGAGACACTGAACAATAGTGGGCATGCTTAATGCAGCTTAGCTTAACATCTACTTGATCAGTTTATTTTCCTGAAATCAACAAGGGCAGTCAGTTTGGTAGCTCTGCCATCCTAGCACCGGGGAGACTGAGGCAAGAGAGAGGCACCAGTTTAAGGCTAGTCTGGGCTACAGTGTGAGGTATTGTTTCAAAATGAAACAAAGCAAAATAAAAGAAAAAGAGAGAGAAGGAAAAGAAAATGGTAGTTTTTATTATTTAAATCATAGAGCTAGAATTCATTAATTAGTATGCTTTTATTACAACAAGGTGTTTCAGCATGGTGGTGGCGACACAACCTTTAATCCCAGCACTAGGGAGCCAGAGACAGGGGGGTCTTTGTTTTGTTTTGTTTTGTTTGTTTGTTTGTTTTTGTTTTTTTGAGACAGGGCAGGAGGATCTTTGTGAGTTCAAGGCCAACCTGGTCTACAAAGAGAGTTCCAGGGCAGGACAGCCAGAACTGCACAGAGAAACCTTGTCTTGAAAAACCAAACCAACCAACCAACCAACCAACCAACCAACCAATACTGCTCCCCCAAAACCCCAACAATAGTGTCTCCCTCTCTCTCTCTCTCTCATGTTTTTTTTTTTTTTTTTTTTTTTTTAAAGATAGGGCTTCTTTGTGTAGCCCTGGCTGTCCTGGTACTCCTCAGTAAATCAGGATGGCCCTGCCTGCCTCTGCCTCCTGAGTGCTGCTGGATTATAGGCAGGTACCACCAAGCACAGCTAGAATTTTTGTTTTAAGATGGATTACATTTCAATTTAGCCTTTTAGGTCTTTATTATTTTTGAAAAGTTTTAAACAAGCTGTTTTTAAATTTTTTAATTGAAAAAAATTGATTCTTCCTACGCTTATCATGGTTCACATCAGAATTTTACCAAAAGAGACTGGGTTAGAGATCTAGCTCAAAATCCTATTCTTTGTAGGAATTTCCATCATAATCTCTATAGTAGTTGGTTAGTTAGTTTTTCTGTTGTCTTTCTTGTTATTTATTTATTTATTTCATTCATTAATTTATTTTTTGAGACAGTGTTTACCAGTGGTGGGTATGGAGGTCAAATGGTCCCTAGTATGCTAGTTAGCGTTTGTCAATTTTGGTCACCTGGGAAGAGGTACCTTCAATTGATAAGTCACCTCTAACTGGCTTGTGGGCATGTCTGTGGGGGCATTTTATTGATTAATATTGGATGACCCAACTTACTGTAGATGGCGTCAGCCCTGGATAGGTTGTCCTGTGTTGTTGAAATAAGCTGAGCAAGCCATGGAAAGCAGGCCAGTAAGCAACACTCCTCAGTCCCTGCTTCAGTTCCTGCCTCCAGGTTCCTGCTCCGACTTGCCCTCGGTGATGTACTGATACCTGGAAGTGTACGATGAAACATTCCTCCCCAAGTTGCTTTTTTGTTGTGATTATCACAGCAACAGAAAACAAACTGCCATGCTAGGTTGTGAACATCTTATTCAAGAAACTGAAATAAAGGCACACACAAATTGCAAAGTGGGAAGAATATGTCATTCAAAGTCAAAGCGACAGTGAAGATCAGGAAGAGGGCTGGAGAGATGGCTCAGCTGTTAAGAGCACTGACTGCTCTTCCAGAGGTCCTGAGTTCAATTCCCAGCAACCACATGGTGGCTCACAACCATCTGTAACGGGATCTGATGCCCTCTTCTGGTGTGTCTGAAGACAACTACAGTATACTTATACATAAAATAAAATAATTCTTTAAAAAAAAATCAGGAGCCGGGCGAGGTGGCGCATGCCTTTAATCCNAGCACTNNGGAGGCAGAGGCAGGCAGATTTCTGAGTTCGAGGCCAGCCTGGTCTACAAAGTGATTTCCAGGACAGCCAGGGCTATACAGAGAAACCCTGTCTCGAAAAACAAAACAAAACAACAACAACAAAAAATCAGGAAGATATTGAGAATGATGGCAGGTCACTCTGCTGAGGATCCTCTTGGGGTCTAAAGGAAGGAGAGTCTTTGAACATGTTATTGAGGTAATGCTGAGCTACATCCTATGCCCTTTTTCTGCCCAGGCTGATCTTGGCTTCAGTCTGTAGCACAGGGACACTTTGAACTCTCAATTCCATTGTCTACTGTCTCAGGCTCTGGAGTAGCTGGGATTACAGGCCTGTTCCACCATGCTTGGCTGTGACGGACATCTTTTATTGCGTTTTGTTTAAATATTTTGTGTGTGTGGTGGAGAAAGGCAGTAAGTGAGCTTCAGCTCATGTGTGGAGGTCAGAGGACAATTTAAGGGAGCCAATTCTTCTTTCACTGCTGGATCCTCACACTCTAACTCATGTTGTCAGGGTTGGTGGCTGGCAGCTTTACTTGCTGAGGCCTTGTGCCAGGAAGCATTTGTTAACCCCGAAAGGAGGGGTTGCCTGAACCTAGTTTCAGGCAAGCATTTATAGAGCAAGAAGGGGTATCTAGCCTGGCATACATCTGATTGGGGGACCATTATGGCCTTTAATATAATTGGCTGGTGCTGGGAGCTGAACCATACATTTAAGTTCTGTTTTCCCCCTGATAGGTAATTGTTAGGAAGGGAAGTGTTAGGGTCAGGTTTGTAACTTGGAGGAGTTGATTTGTTGGGAAATAACCTGGAAACTGGTGCTAGATGCCAGTTTGTTAGTTAATTCAAGTTCAACCTTAGGTCAGGTTCTCTAAGATGGAGCCTGAACCCAAAAGATCTGGGTCTCTCTCTGCCTAGCTTATGGCCAACATTTTTTTTTGTATTATATGTGTATGCATGTTTGCCTGTATGTATTTAAGTGTATAGTGTTCATGCAGCGTCTGCAGAGGCCAGAGCGGATGTCTGCCCTTCTGGAACTAGAGTTACAGACTATTGTGGGCCTCTATGTTGGTGCTTGGAACCGAACCCAGGTCCTTTCCAAAGACAGGAAGAGCTTTTCATTACTGAGCCATCACTTCAGACTCAATAGTTTTATTTATTTAGTAAAAAAAAAAATGTATGAGTGTTTTGCCTACATGTATGTATGTATGTGTACCACATGCACGCCTGGTACCTACGGAGGCCAGTAAAGGGCATTGGATCCCCCTTGAAACTGAGTTACAGATGGCTGTGAGTTGCCATGTGGGAGCTGGAAACTGAACCCAGTTAAGAGCAATAAGTACTCTTAACCACTGAGCCATCTGTCCAGCACCCAACATTTTTTTTTTTTTTTT
>NC_034592.1:88597359-88610685 GCF_900095145.1 Mus pahari | reverse complement strand
CTTGGACTTCCATTCACAGCTACTACTGAACCATTGTTGGGAATTGGACTGCAGACTGTAAGTCATCAATAAATTCCTTTACTATATAGAGACTATCTGTAAGTTCTGTGACTCTAGAGAACCCTGACTAATACATTGACCGTGTCATTTGGTTATTGGTGATCAGTTAAGCAGAGCTACAGTGAAAGTGAGCAAGCAGGGCAAAATGAAATCTAAAGTGTAAAGTTTGAGGAGAAAAGGAGTACCAGGAAATTTAATGTTGGAGCCATAGCTTGTGCTCAAGGAGATAAAAATAAATGGATCGGGCTGGTAAGATGGCTCAGCAGGTAAGAGCACCCGACTGCTCTTCCAAAGGTGCAGAGTTTAAATCCCAGCAACCACATGGTGGCTCACAACCATCCTTAAGGAGATCTGACTCCCTCTTCTGGAGTGTCTGAAGACAGCTACAGGGTACTTATAATAAATAAATAAATCTTTAAAAAAAATAAATAAATGGGTCAAACGGAGTGGTGCTCTATGGGCTAGAGAGATGGCTCAGAGGTTAAGAGCACCGACTGCTCTTCCAGAGGTCCTGAGTGGTGTTCCCAGCAATCACTTGTGACTCACAACCATCTATAATGGATCCAATGCCCTCTTCAGGTGTGTCTGAAGAGAGTGACCATGTGCTCACATTCAGAAATAAATAAATCTTTAAACAAACAAACAAACAAACAAAAAACCCCGGTGTGTGTGTGGGGGGGGAAGTGGCGCTCTCAAGGCCTAAGACATTATCTGTTCCTAAAGGGAACAACAAAAGTTGGTGGTAGCCCATAACTTTAATCTTAGTACTGGGGAAGCAGAGACAGTTGGATCTGAGTTTGAGGCTAGCCTGGTCTACTTAGCAAGTTCTAGGACAGTCAGAGCTATATATATATAGAGAGAAACTCTGTCTCAAAAACCAACCAAACAAAAAGAGTACCAACAAATCAAAGCTTATATAGGTGTATTTCAAGGAGGGGGCCAAGTTCTGTTCCAAGCAGGTAACAGAACTTGGCAGCATGGGCCATGTGGTTCTGGCTTTAGGGCCGTGATGGATACGAGGCTTGTATTAGTGGTACGTGCCTCAAATCCCAGCACCTGGGAGGCAGAGTCAGGTAGAGTTCGGAATTCAGGGCCAGCCTGGTCTCCAAAGTAAGTTCCTTACCACAAAGGAAACCCTGACTGGTAAAAACAAAAAACACGGGCTGGAGAGACGGCTCAGCGGTTAAGAGCACCGACTGCTCTTCCAGAGATCCTGAGTTCAATTCCCAGCAATCACATGGTGGTTCACGACTGTCTATAGTGGGATCTGACGCCCTCTTCTGGTGTGTCTGAAGACAGCGACAGTGTATTCATATACATAAAATCAATAAATAAATCTTAAAAAAAAAACCAAAAAACACAAACAAACAGAAAGTCATGATGGATGCAGCAAAGCAGCTGTGACATTTTCTGTGACAGCTGAGAGAAGCTTCTGAGGCCGAGTTTGTGGCCGGGGAGATCCCGCATGGAGGCCCAGAGAGACTGCTTCATAAAGATGAGGAAATGAAGTTCGGATTGCATTGGAGATGCTCGGATGTTGAAGGTGGCAGAGCCATGTAGTGTGTACATTGAGTGACGCCATCCCAAGACAGAGAAGTATACTGCAATCTGAACTGGAAGCAAGGAGCCACCTAAACCCTTTGACATGTACTCAGGGCTACAGGATTTGGAATTTTCCCTGCTTTGGTTCAGTATTTCTTGGTTTGTTATGGCCTTATCTCTCCCTTTTGGATTGATAACACATATTCTGTGCCATTGTATGCTAGAAGTATCTAATTTGCTTTTTGACTTTTACAGGAGATTACAATTAAGAGTATGCCTTGAGTCTTAAAAGAGACTTTGGACTTTTAAACAGTCCTGAGACTGAAAGACTATGCAGCATCTTAAAGTTGGGCAATGTGCTTTTTGCATTCTGATGTGACTACAGGCTTATGGGTGCCAGGGAGTGGAATGTGGTGATTTGAATGACAATGACTTCCATAGGCTCATAGTTGAATATTTAATACCCAACTGGTAGAACTGTGTGGGAAGGATTAGGGGGTGTGGCCTTGTTGGAGAAGGTGTGTCATTAGCAGCTTTGAGGTTTCAAAAGCCTATGCCATTCCAAGTGTTTCTCTCTATATATCTGCCTCCTGCTTGTGGATCAGATGTAAGCTTTCTGCTACTGATCTAGCACCATGCTTGCTTGCTTCCATGCTCCCCACTTTGATCATTGACTCACACCCTCTGAAACTGTAAGCTCAATAAGCTCTTCTATGAGTTGCCTGGTCATGATATCTTATCATAGTAATAGAAAAGTAACTGAGACACCACCCTACCCAGGAGATTAAGGTCGAGTGAAAGTGATAAATCAGCTGGGCGTACTCAGGAGGCAGATGCAGGCAGATCTCTGTGAAATGAAGCCGGCCTACTCTACACAATTAATTTTAGACCAGCCAGAGTTACATACTAAGACCCTGTCTCAACAAATATATATAAATACACTTTAACAGATAAACAAATAAAAATAATTTTACAAAGATTCTATATCAGGGGTAACTGTTAGAGTTTTATGTGAGAACTTTCTGTACTTTATTCTTGATTTTTCTGAAAGTTTAAAACTGTTCTAAAATCAAGTCTAATGTCAAATTAGACGTGTGGTGCCTTACCTAAAATGCTTCTTCTACCCCCATTATTATCACCATGTCTCTCCCTAGTCCCCAGATACACTACTGGCTGTGTATTCCCTAGAGCAGTTGTCGATACTGGGCTTCATTTCTCTGTTTGTGCTGCATCAGCCCCGTTGGAATTTAAAGTGCAGATGGGCCCTACTCTGTTCATACATCACTGATACCATGACGAATGAGTTCATTTATCTGTTGCTATGGAACATATTACTCTCTAAACCTACTGGATTAAAATAGTGAGCATTTCCTATTTCACTATTTCTCTGGATAAGGAATTCCAGAAGGCTGAGTTGTGACTCAGTTTTATTGTGTGTGGGTGTGATATGTTATGTGCTGTACGTGTGTCCATGTGAGGCCTGAAGTCCATATTGGGTGGCTTCCTTAATTGCTCTTCATCTTATTTACTGAGGCAGAGTCTTTCACTGAACCAAGAGCTAATTTGGTTATCTCCCTATATCTATGTTCTATGTATTGGGGCTATCAGCTTTTTTTTTTTTTTTTAAGATTTATTTTATGTATATGAGTGCACTGTAGCTGTCTTCAGACACACCAGAAGAGGGCATCAGATCCCATCACAGATGGTTGTGAGCCACCATGTTGTTGCTGGGAATTGAACTCAGGACCTCTGGAAGAGCAGTCAGTAGTCAGTGCTCTTAACCATTGAGCAATCTCTCTAGCCCCCCCTGCCTAACTTTTCTATGGATGTTGGGGATTTGAACTCGGGTTTGCACAGCAGCGTTATCCATCTTCTCATCTGTGACTCAAGTTTTTAAAGAGATTGTACTCAGTGTTGGTCAGAGCTTGCTCCTCTGAAGGCACAGCTGACATCAACTGCAGGATCTCTCAGTCTCTCCTAAAGCCATGACCAGAGGCCTGGGTTCCTGGCTACTGAGTTTTGCTATAGGGTTGCTGTCAGTATATTGGTTGGAACATGACAAGTCAGTGGTGGGGAGAAAAGTGATAGATATTAATGTGACATCCATAGGAGTCCCACCTTCTCAATTTGCACATCATCTTCCCACTTCCATTTTCATATCAAAATACAAGTCATGAGCAAGACTGGAGTGACACATGCCTGTAATTCTAGCACCCAAAGGCTGAGGCAGCTAGAACCAGTCTGGACAAAAACAAATACACTGGAAACAAAGCAATAAAACACACCAGAGATGCCCAGCTCAGCTGTCCTTGAAGGGAAAAGTAATACATTAGTGGCTGTTTTGTTTGTTTGCTTTAGACAGAATCTCTCTATGTAGACCAGGCGGGCCTCAGATTTACAGAGACCAACCTGCCTCTGCCTTTAAAATCTGTGGATGGCTTTGAATTTCTTAAGTAGAAGAGGTTGGCCTTGAATTCCTAATCCTCTTGTCTCCATTCCCCAAGTACTTGGATTACTGGTGCGTGCTTCTATACCATGCTTAGTTTGTGAGAGCATTTAAAATAAATACATAAAATGATGAATGGTATTTGAGGAACAAACTTAGACTATGTAATGACTATTTCTGGTTGTCAACTTGAATATATATATAATGAACTACAATCCAGAATTGGAGAGCTCCCCAATCCAGATCTTGAGGCTGGAGGATACAAGTTTCTGATCTGGAAGATCTGGAGATCTCAGTTCAAGGTCAGCCTGGGACAAAGCAAGGCCCAGATCTAGGTGTGGTGCCACCTTTAACCTGGGCCACACCTTCTGCTGAAGGCCTACATAAGGACGTTGGAAGGAAGATTCACTTCTTTGCCTGCTTGCATTTACTTGCCAGCACATCTGTGGGACTCTACTTCTACAGAAGACCAGCTGAAACAACTAGCCTCATGGGACTGAGCAACTACTAGATCCTTGGACTTCCCATTCACAGCTGACCATTGTTGGGGAGTTGGACTACAGACTGTAAGTCATCATAATGAATTCCCTTACTATATAGAGACTTCCCATAAGTTCTGTGACTCTGAAGAACCCTGCCTAATATGGACTACATGTGTTTATATCTGTTTGTTTTTAGTTTGATGAGATAGGAGCCCTAAATTTGAGGAAACCATCCTGAGTTAGGCTCCCAAGTGCTAGTATTACGGATGCGAAACACCATGCCCAGCTGGATGAAACCTTTGTATGATCCACCATATAAAATGTGGAGAATGATGTGTTGGGAGACAACAGTAGTCACGAGTGTGATGTTAACGGCAGCCGACCCTACTCCTTTTAAATTTTTTTTCTTTTTCTTTTTTTTTTCCTACTCCTTTTTTGTGACAAGCACTTCACAGCCATTAATTCTTTTAATCATTAGAGCAACTTGTAGAGCAAGTATCATTTAATAGATAAGGGGACTGAGCCACTGAGACATTCAGAGGTGGCAAACAGTGAAATGGATCCGGGGTGCTATGGTTGACACTGATTTTGAGCGGGAAATTCCAAAAATCTGTTCAGATCCTAAGCTCCCATATAAAATCTAGGAGCACCTTAATCCAAGGCTGGGGTGAACAGAGACAGGCAGATCCAGGGCCTATACTGTTCTCGAAGAGGACATAAGTTCTGTTCCCAGTACTAATGCCAGGTGGCTCACATAACGCCAGGTGGCTCTAGAGGATCTGTTGTCACTAGCCTCAGTAGGTACAACAGTATAACAGTCACATGTGTGGATGCATGCACACACCATTAAGATAAGTAAAAAAAAAAATTAAACTATGTAAAACAGGGAGCAATTGAGGAACATGTCTACCTCTGTCTTCCACATGCAAATGCTTGGGTAAGCACCCCTGCACACACATAATACACACCACCCCCTCAAAACAAAAATCAATGAAAAGAAAACAAAACAGTTGGCTGAGGAAAACAGCTTAGATGTAAAAGCAACACCAATAGACTCATGCTGTAGAAATTAAGTTGCTTCCAGTATTATATTAGCTTATCTCTTCTTCTTAGTTTTTGGTAATAGCAGTAAATTGTTATGATGAAGATGGACTATGGAGTCTTTGTTTCTGGGGCAAGAGACAAGAAATCTATAAACATGACATTTGTGACAGTATTAATCCTTTTGCTGATTGTGTGTGTATGTATGTGAGAGAGACAGAGAGACAGATATACAGATATACAGAGGGAGAGAGGGAGAGGGGATGTACACTTGATGAACATATGCACAAGAAACCCAAGGGTCAGAAGCAGGGCATTGTGAGTCCTCTAGAAGTGCCAGTGTGCTGCCCCACAGCCAATCTTTTTTGCCTTCAAAGATAGGGATCCTAACATGTCACATGTGGCCCTGGAAGGCAAGAAGAGTCACTGAGTCCCCTGGACCTGAAGGTACACCCAAAAGTGGGTTCTAGGTACTAAGTGGGTTCAGGCCTTACTAAGTACATATCCCACACTGTAAACTGGCTTTTTTTTTACAACTTATTTTTATTATATTTCATTGTGCACGTGTGCTCCCGTGTGTTTGTTCTCATGCAATGCTGATGGCTGCAGAGGTGTCAGATCCCTCTGGAGATGGTGATACCCGGCTTTTGTAAGCAGTATGATGCGGATAATGGGAATCAAAGTCAGGTCCTTTGGAAGAGCAGTGTAGGTTCTTATCTACTGAGTCATTTCTTCAGCTCTGACTTTGTTCAAATTAGATTTTTTGAACTTCGCCTTTTTTCTTTTCTTTCTTTCTTTTTCTTAAAAATTTATTTATTTTTATGAGTACAGTGTCACTGTCTTCATACACACCAGAAGAGGGCATCAGATCTCATTACAGATGGTTGTGAGCCACCATGTGGTTGCTGAGAACTGGACTTAGGACCTCTGGAAGAGCAGTCAGTGCTCTTAACTGCTGAGCCATCTCTCCAGCCCCCTTTTTCTTTTTTCTTTTTAAAGATAGGGTTTCTCTGTTGACCTGGCTGACTTTGCAGACCAGGTTGGACTTGAACTCAGAGATTAGCCTACCTCTCAAGTGCTGGGATTAATAGGCATGTGCCACTACTGCCTGCCTGGCACAACGTTGATATTTTATCGACTGCGCTAGTTAGTTTTATGTCAACTTGACACAAGCTAGAGAGGAGGGAACTGTAATTAAGAAAATGCCCCCATAAGATCAGGCTGTAGGCAAGCCTCTAGGGTATTTTCTTAAATTAAGAAAATGTGATTGAAGCCAGGCGGTGGTGGTGCACGCCTTTAATCCCAGCACTCGGGAGGTAGAGGCAGGCAGATTTCTGAATTTGAGGCCAGCCTGGTCTACAAAGTGAGTTCCAGGACAGCCAGGCTATACAGAGAAACCCTGTCTCGAAAAAAACAAAAACAACAAAACAAAACAAACAAACAAACAAAAACAAAAAGGAAGAAAATGTGATTGATGGGCATGACCCAGCCCATTGTGAGTGGTGCCATCCCTAGGCTGTGGTCCTGGGTTCTATAAGAAAGCAGGCTGAGCAAGCCATGAGGAAGTCAGTAAGCAGCACTTCTTCCTGGCATCTGCATCAGTTCCTGCTTCCAGGTTCCTTCCCTGCCTTGTCTTCTGACTTCCTTCAATAATGAACTGAAATATGGAAGTATAAACCAAATAAATCCTTTTGTTCCCAACTTGCTTTTAGTCATGGTGTTTCATCGCAGCAATAATAACCCTAAGTAGAACATTGAATTTATGAGAAAATGAATTTGTTGTGGTTCTCATTCTGAATGAAATTCCTTTACTGAGAACAGACCAACAGTGTGCTTCCCACTGTCATTTTCAGTATGCCAATTAGAAGAATGCTAGACTTAGCGTTGTTGCTCCAGCTTGTACAGTATTCTTCATAGGAAAACACAACATTTAACTTCTTGCTCTTGTGTTTGATTGCTTCCCCCACAATTACATTCTTTTTTAAATTTTCCTTACTTTTTTTTTAATATTTGCAAATGTATACTTTTCCTATTAGGGAAGAAAACATTTTGTTGCATTAATCCCCATAGCAACTTTAGGATTAATTAATGTTTTTCTGCTTTCTTGAAGCTGTGAGCAGGTTTTATGTGCCACACAAAACAAACTATGAAGACTGAAAATACTGAATAACATTTCATATCTTAGACACATTGAGGACTGAGGATGTAGTACAATTGATAGAGTGCTTCTCTAGGGTGCAAGAAGGTCCTGGGTTCAATTCTCCAGCACTACCTAAATAAAGCATGGTGATACATGCCTACAATTCCAGAACTCAAGAGGTTGGGGCAAGGGGCAAGAAGTTTAAAGTCATCCTTGACTACTTTGTGAGTTGACACCAGCCTGAGATACATAAGAACCTGTCTCTAACAAACAAGCCCAGGGGTAAGAGTGTGACTCACAGTAAAGTCTTGCTTAGCTTTCATGAGGCCCTACACTGGATTCCCAGCCAAACAAAACACAAAACACCCAGCCCCATTATTAATAGCAATAATCACAGTGATACATATAATTTAGCCCCACAGGTAGTGAGCACTTGACATGAATAATTACACTTACATTTACTGAAGGCAAACCAGGCACACTGGGGTCACTGGGTAGGGAAGACCTGTACTTGGTCTGAGATCATTTCATATTATATTGGATTATGAATTCAGGAGAACCAGTCAGGACTCTAAATTATGACTGGGGTATGTATGACTCCAGGATATTAGGATTTGGTATTTATGGCATGGTAATTCTCTTAACAAAAATTGGACCTTTCAAAGTTGAACAAAAACTACAGTCCTGTTACAAAATGGAATGCAGTAAATGTCAGAAGCAAGGACCACACTCATGACTCATTCTTCCTTTCTGGGAAAGAGGAGCCCAGTGTTGTGGTTTATGGCTATAATCCCAGCACATGTGAAGCAGAAGGATTGCCGGAGGTTCAAAGCCAGCCTGGACAATACACTGAGTTACAGGTCAGCCTGAGCTACAGGACAATAAGGTGCTATGCTGTTCCTAAAAGAGCTGGGAGGGAAAAAAGGAGGGAGAGGGGTGTGTGGCTGGGAATGTCAAAGAAAGGCAAACATTTCTTTCTGTGTCTCAAGCCCTTTTCACTCTTTTTTAAAAAAGATTTATTTATTTATTTATTATATGTAAGTACACTGTAGCTGTTTTCAGACACACCAGAAGAGGGCGTCTGATCTCATTGCAGATGGTTGTGAATCACTGTGAGGTTGCTAGGATTTGAACTCAGGACCTCTGGAAGAGTAGTCAGTGCTACTACATTTTGGATGATCTTCCCTCTGCAGCTCTAAATCTGATCCATCTCTTCCCCCCAAGCCCCGCCCCAGTCATGGCAATTCCCTGTCCCCTCTCCCCCTAGTCCAAGCATACACAACTCTAAGGGTTCCGTCCAATCTTTCTTTGCCCAGCCATTGGCTGCTGGCATCTTTATCGATCAGTCAAAAACCAATTGGGGACAAGGACCTTTAGCATTTGGAAGTGCAGATTCCCAATTGAGTCAAAGCATTAGAACTCATTTCCAACACCCCACTTCTGGAGCTGATCTCAAACAAGAGAGAGATCACGGAACATGGACAGATTATCTTCTCCAACTGTCTTTTTAAATATTTATTTTGTTTACTTTATGTACGTGTGTGTGTATGTGTGTGTGTGTGTGTGTGTGTGTGTGTGTGTGTGTCCATAGAAGCTGGGAGAGTGTGTCAGATGGATCCCAGGGAACTAGAGTTATGGATGGTCATCAGCTACCACGTGGGTGCTGGAAATAGAACCTGGGTCCTATGGAAGAGCCACCTCTCTGGCCTCTCCAGTCATCTTGAAATGGCACACTCTGTACCATTTAGACTGAGTGGAATTCTAGCTTCTATCACAGATCACGCTTGCAAGAGCTCAGCTCTATTGGAAGGAAGAAGTTATTAAATTTGAAGGGAAATGGGGTGTAGCTCAGCAATAGTGCACCAGCCTAGCATGTAACACAGAAAAATTAGGACGCGGACATGTGTCCTATCACACACCTTTAAGCCCATCACTCTGCAGGCAGACACAGATATCTTCAGTTCAAGACCAGCCTTGTGCTGGTGAGATGGCTCAGTGGGTAAGAGCATCCGACTGCTCTTCAGAAGGTCTAGAGTTCAAATCCCAGCAACCATATGGTGGCTCATAGCCATCCCTAGCAAGATCTGACGCCCTCTTCTGGAGTGTCTGACGACAGTTACAGTGTACTTACATATAATAAGCAAAATAAATCTTAAAAAAAAAAAAAAAAGACCAGCCTTATCTACTGAGTGAGTTCTAAGATAGCCAGGGCTACACAGAGAAACTCTGGAAAAAAAAAAAAAGCCCTTAGGTCAATCTCCAGCACTGCATTAGACAACGTAAAACTAGGCAAGGTGGCAGTATCTGTGATCCCAGTACTGAGGAGGTGCAGTTAGTAGGAAAAGAGCATCAGAAGTTCAAGGTCGTCATCAGCTAGATGCCAAGAAAACAGCCTGGACTATATGAAACTTTCTCAAAAACAAAACAAACAAACAAAGAAGAAGAAAGGGGGTTGGGGAGAAACTCAGGAGACCTATCATTCCCTAAAGATGTGTAGGCACTTCCTGAAAGAGGAAAAGACATTTTCTTTAATGATGCAGTTATTGGTTAGATGCCCCTGCCTCTCTAGACAACCCCTTATTCAACCTCCTCGGAGCAACTTTTTTTTAATGCTTCTTGGGTCCCTCAAGCCAGAAAAAAAAAAAAAGAAAAAAGAAAAACCACATTGAGTTAGAAAAGGGACCAGTTGGCAAGAAGGAGGGGGTGCGTGGGAGGGGTAATGAGAGAGGGAGGTCACGATTGAAATGCATTACATACATATATTAAAGTGCCATAATGAAGCCCATTATTATGTATATCTAGTATATGCTAATAAGAACACATTTTAGAAAGAGGAGTCCTGCTTTGGGGGCTATGCAACGTGTCTCAAGATGTGGGGCTAGCTGAGGGACTCTCCTGTAGATTCTGCTCTTCTTTTTCCTTTTTCTTGGGAGGGTCAAGGATAAGAAAGGAAGTCTGTTTCAGTCCAGCTGCTGCACAGGGGGCAGGAGCAATTCAGGCTGCAGTCATGTTGGTTTGTATGTTAATTATGACATTTTGTTAACAGATGGCAGAAAAGTGTTAAGAAACCTTGTATATTAAGACTTTTTTTTACAGATGGAAGAAGAGCAAGGTCTCTTGGAACATGTCTTTGTGTCTTTTTCTCATTCAGTTGAAGGCTGTGTTTAGGCTGTTGGTTATTCTGGCTATTTTAAAACCCAAAACAATGTTATAAATAGCATACTTTTTATTCTAGGCATGATGGTGGATGGCTTGTAATCTCAGCTTTTGGGAGGTAGCAGCCAGAGGGTCAAAAGTTTAAAGACATCCTCAGCTACATAGTGAGTGCACGACTAGCCTGGGCTACACAAGTCTCTGCCCCCGCCCCCAAATAAGAAGATAGTATACTTTTTCTAAGACTAAACTTGGGTTACTTAAAGATTGAGTAATTGATCGAAGATCAAATTTCACTGTTAAAGATCTCTATAGCAGATGTAAAGAGGAACGCTCCAGGGACACTTTTGGTATTTAGAGCAGAACTTGAAGTAATTTGGAGAGGTGACTTTAACCCCAAAGTTGGGATGAAATGAGATGTGTAAAGAATCTAAATAAATGGTGTTATTACAAGAAAAAGCACAACCTGAGGATGGTGCTGCACACCTCTGATCCTACAGAGACAGGAGGGACTTGGAGAATTTGAGGTCAGCCTGGTCTATATAGAGAGTTCCAGGACAGCCAGGACTACATAGTGAGACCCTGTCTATGGAAGAAGAAAGGAGGGAAGGAAAGGAGGGAGAGAGGGAGAAAGAAAACAACAGAAAGACCAATTCAGTCCAACCCTCAGAAAACGTGTGTGTGTGTGTGTGTGTCTGTGTCTGTGTCTCTGTGTGTGTATCTGTGTGTGAGACAGACACATGTGGAGAGGACAGCTTGTGGAAGTTGGTCCTTTCTTCCCAGGCATCAAAGTTGTCAGGTTTGCAATAAGTACTTTTACCCACTAGGCCACATCACAGGTCCTGTCCTTAAGGGCACAGCTCTCTTTATAGTTCATTCACTACAACTTCAGCTGCACTAGCACTTGGGACCAGCTCCCTGTGTCCTGTCCCTGAGAAGAGTTGCATGACCTGTGCATGAAGTATAAGAATAGATTTGAACTGAAGGACTCTTTTCTAAGTGCCTGGCATTTTGCCATCCCCCAAAGAATCCGTTAGCAGGCAGGATTTTGTTGCAGTTGTGGTTCGTTGTCATTGTTACAAGGCTGTGCATGACTGAACTTGCCACTTCTGTTAGTGAGCACAGCTTGTCTCGGATGGTCCCAGAGCACTTCCTCATATGTCACTCTATGGCACCTGAACTCCAGAGGAAAGAGTGGGGCATTTGCCAAGAGGTGGGCAGTCAGTGTTGAATATAGAGCAAGTCTGGCTGCTTCCCTGGTCTAGATGTAAAGCGACAGAGAAGAAATCTGGGGCTCAAACAAGGAGTTGCTACTTTGGGAATACAGAAAGTCATCATGATCTATCAGTGGGATGTCTGAGGTAAGGTGGTTGGGCCTGTGTGGTCTTGGGTTGGTGATGAAGCTGATATTAGTTCCTACTCTCAGGCAACTGAATCTCTGTTCTTTCTTCCATGAACAAAGGAAGGGTGGCAGAAATCTGGGCAACTCTTCACCATGCAGTATTTCATAGCTTTTCGTTTTTTTAAATTTTTTTTTCCTCTTTCTTTTTTTCTTTTCCTTTTTGTTTATAGCTTTTCGTTTGTTGTGACAGGTTTTAGCTATGTAGTCCAGGATACTCTCAGACTCAATCCTTCCATGTTAGCTTCCAAAAGTACTAGAATTACAGGCCTGTGCTAACACAGCCTATGTCTATGTATCTATGGGGGATGGTTTTGTGCACTGTATTTTCATTTGCTGGTGTCTGGCTACAGACCGAACGCTAGCATTGTCACAATTATTGAACCATTTCCATGTTGTGTAAAGAATGTTCTCCAATTATCCCTAATGATAGGTTAATAAAGAGCTGACCAGTCTATGACTGGGCAGAGGAGGCAGGACTTCCTAATCCCATGGTAGGGTCCCAAAGAGAGAGTAAGGGAGGAAGAGAAGTGGTGGCCAGGAGAAGGTCCAGGAGGAGTCCTGAGCAGAGGTCACCAAGAGCTTCACCATGAGAACAGACATGGAGCAGAGCAAGCCATGGCAAGACTCAAACTGCAAGTAACTCGGGGGAGGGGGTTGTGGCTGGGAAGTGGATAGCTTAGAGAGTTAGAATAGGTGAACATCTGCCCAGTCATAATGCTTAAAGTTTGTTAATAAACTTAGTCTTTTTTTTGTTGTTGCTTTTGTTTGTTTGGTTTTTTGAGGCAGGGTTTTTCTGTATAGCCCTGGCTGTCCTGGAACTCACTCTGTAGACCAGGCTGACCTCAAACTCAGAAATCCGCCTGCCTCTGCCTCCCAAGTGCGATTAAAGGTGTGCGCCACCACGCCCAGCCTAATAAACTTAGTCTTTACCAGTTATTTGGGAGGTAGAACAGGGACAGATAAGGCTTTCATTCTTAAATGAGGGCCTACATCTATCATCTCTCTCTCTCTCTCTCTCTCTCTCTCTCTCTCTCTCTCTCTCTCTCTCTCTCTCTCTCTC
>NC_034592.1:88583913-88597300 GCF_900095145.1 Mus pahari | reverse complement strand
CTCCCTCTCCCTCCCCCTCCCCCTCTCCCCCTCTCTCTCATCTATCTATCCATCCAGTGTCTTATGTAGTCCAGGCTGGCCTGTAACTCAGTTTCTGGGGATCTGAACTCAGGTCCCTCACACTAGGAGGCAAACATTTATCTACTAAGCCTAATTCCTAGCCCTAAAGTTCACATATATGGATTCTTCTTGTTGTCTGTTTTAGAAGTCTTTTTAAAACTTGTGTGTGTATGTGTGTGTGTGTGTGTGTGTGTGTGTGTGTGTACACAAGTGCCACTGAGCACATGTGGGAGTCGGAGGACAGCTGCCCAGTGCTGGGGATTGTAGACTTGTGTCACCATCTGTTCTTTCTACTACTGTTTGAGAGGACTCTAAGCTCTGCTGTCCTTCTCCAGGGTGTGGGACATAGTCCTTTCTGAATTAGTCCTTCCAAAGTGAGGTTATAATGTTCTTTATGAATACATATGTATTGTCTGTGTTGGGTGTATATGTGTGTGCACAGGTGCGTGGGTGCACTCACCTGTGTGGGACCCTGGAGGTCAAAGTTAATAGTAATATTAGGTATAGCTTCCTCAATTGCTCTCTACCTTATTACTTATCTATTTGCATGTGTGTGCGGGCATGCCACAGCACTCCGTGGAGTCAGAGGGCAATTGTCAGGAGTAGGTTCTCCCCTTTCACCATGTGGGACTCAGGGATCATACTCAGGCCCATCCGTTTGGCAGCAAGTCCCTTTACTTACTAAACCATCACACTGGCCCCGCCTTGGTTTTTCTTTTTTCTTTTTTTTTTTTTTTTTGAGATTAGGTCCTCCTCAGAAATGAATTCTTTTGAATGAGGTTTTAGCAGACCACTAGCTTTCACCATCACAAATGTTAAGAATGTCATGAAACCATCTGATATCTATAGCAGTGGTGGTGGCACACACCACATTTATAATCCTAACACTCAGAGGCAAAAAGCAAGAGAATCACTGCAAGTTCGTTCATTCGTTCTTCCTTCCTTCCTTCTTCCCTCCCTCTCTCCCTCTTTCTCTCTTTCTTCTTCCTTCCCCTTCCTTCCTCCCTCCCTCCCTCTCTCTTTCTTCTTCCTTCCTTTCTTTCTCTTTCTTTCTTTCTTTCTTTCCTTCTTTCTTTCTCTCTTTCTTCTTCCTTTTCCCTCCTCCCTCCCCCTCTCTCTTTCTTTTTCCTTTCCTTCTTTCTTTCTCTCTTTCTTCTTCCTTTTCCCTCCTCCCTCCCCCTCTCTCTTTCTTTTTTCTTTCTTTCTTTCTTTCTTTCTTTCTTTCTTTCTTTCTTCCTTCAAAGATTTATTTATTCATTTGTTTTATGCATATGGTTACACTGTAGCTGTACTGATGGTTGTGAGCCGTTATGTGGTTGCTGGGAATTTGAATTCAGGGCCTCTGCTTGCTCAGGTTGACTCTGCTCACTCCAGCCTGAACATTTATTTATTATTATACCTAAGTACACTGTCACTAACTTCAGACACACCAGAAGAGGGCGTCATCTCATTATAAATGATTGTGAGTCACCATGTGGTTGTTGGGATTTGAACTTAGGACCCCTGGAAGAGCAGTCAGTGCTCTTCACTGCTGAGCCATCTCTCCTGCCTGAGACCCTGTTTCAAAAGAAGAGAAAGAATCCTGAATCTGTATAGCAGAGTCTTCCTGTTTTGCTCTGATCTACTTACCTGCTGTCCCATAATATATTTGTAAATTCATTAATCTATGACTGTCTTTTTGTTTTGTGATTGTAAAACTTCATGTAATCAAGTTCTGCAGTAGAACATGTCATCTTTCAGGACAACCCAAGTCTATGTTTCTAGATCCTTGTCACTCTTAGCTCAGAACCAACCAACCAACCAACCAACCAATGAACCCAAGACACCCTTTGAAGTGATCTGTGGTTTGCTTCTTAAGTTCATTTGACTTCTGAGAGTTATAATGCAGGGTAAGGCGGGGGACATAACTCAGTGATAGAGCTCTTGCTAGATCCTTATGCACTATGTCCAGCACTCCAAAAAGAAGCAAAGAAGACTCATGGAAACAAAAGAAAAGCCAGGATGAGGTGCCAGGATGAGGCAGAGGCAGGAGGATCTCTTCAAGTTCGAGGCCATCCTGGTCTACAGTCTACATAGAGCTCTAGGATAGAGCTCTAGGTCAGCTAGGATGAGAGAGAGAGAGAGAGAGAGAGAGAGAGAGAGAGAGAGAGACTGACTTGTCTCAAAAATAAACCAAACCAAAATGGTATGTCCAGGATGCCTGGATAGAGAACAGTGGAGAAGCTGTGGGTATGGATAGGTTTTTCATTTAGATGAGCTGTTGCAGGTAGCCAACGGTTTCAATCAAAAGGAAAGGTACATTTGAGCAAAACCTATGGGAAGAGGGTGCCGAGGGCTCTGAGGATCCACTGCCCATGGAGACATCTTTGCCACATGGGACTGCTAGTGTTTTCATTATTTTAGAGGAAGAAATGGTGTGTGTGTGTGTGTGTGTGTGTTGTTAATTAGGGTTTTAGGAAACTTTTGTCAGAGAGTGATTATTAGGCTATATCTTTTTAAAAAACAATGATAAGGGGCCAGCAAGATGGTTCATCTGGTGAAGGTGGTTGCTGCTAAGCCTGAGACCCGAGTTCAATCCCTGTATCCCATGTATGGAGGTAGTAAACTGATCCCCACAAGTGCCCTCTGACCTAGCTGTAGTACATTTTACTGTTCCAGGTTGTATATGCAAAATAATAAACACTGTACTTCATTGGTAATTTAAGAACTTTTAAAGAATGAATTTCATTCTATGGGAATTTCCTTTTTGCAGACTGTAATGCCTAGCTTCCATATTAAAATGAGATTATGTGGCTGGAGAGATGACCCAGCAGTTAAGAGCATTGCTGCTCTTCCAGAGGACAATTCCCAGCACCTACATGGCAGCTCAGCACTGTAACCCCAGCTCCAGGGGATCTGAAACCTTCAAACAGACATACATGAAGGCAAAGCATCAATGCACATAATATGAAATAATTCATTTAGATGAGATTATGAATGTCCTATTAATGTGGTACTAATTTTTTGCATGTATTTGTGGTGTGGAAACAGGATTGAATGCATATACTTTTTTTGCATGTGTGTGTGTATGTGTGTGTGTGTGTTGTGTGTGTGTGCACATGAGAGACATGAGAGTAAGTATAGAGAAACTGATATTGGGTGTCTTTTTCAACTGCTCTCCCTCACAGTTGAGACTTGGTCTCTCACTTAAACTCAGAGCTCTCTCATTCTGGCAACAAGCTCTTTACCCTTTGAGCCATCTTCCTTGTTTGCTTTTATATCTTTTTAATGAAAAGAAATGTTTTTGAAAGAGAAGCAGAATGTTGGGCTGTAAAGAGTTAACTATTTGGTGAGCTTTTCAGTTATTCAAATAAGGGCTGGAGCAGCACCCTTCTAGAAGGGTTTTCTACCCCAGCTGCCCCTCCTGGAGGCCAAGATGTACAGAGCTGGTCTCCAGGAAGAAGGTAGATTATTTGCATTAGGAAGTCAGGACCTCATGCCAGGAGGAGAAATAAAGCCCCCAGATAAACTTTTCCTCCTTGATGTGTAGTTAGGGAGCTCACTGGCTTTCTTGGCACACTCTGCTCCCCCCTCCCCACCCTTCCTGTCCCACATGGGTGGAAATAAAGGACCTAGGGAAGGAAAGAATACCTAGGGGCTGAAGGGGAGAGAATACCAACCAGAAAACTCCTCAAAGCCCAGCTTCCTTGAGGAAGATAGCTGTGTGTGGGTTGGTGACTCAGGCTGTGACAGAGTTCCAAGGTTTTTCTGGAAACTACAGTGCTTTGAATAGAAGCATTAGCATGGTAAGCCAAGGCTGTTCGAGGCCATTTCTTGAGGCTGACACCTGTGCGCAGTTCAGTAGAGGTGGATACAAGGGCAGTGGATGGACTGGCCCCCTCCAGACAGAGTACCATCGGAGGCAGAGGCAGACCTAAGAGAAAGACCAAAGTCTGGGACTGCTTTGCAGGCTGAGTTTGTGAACAGCTTCTTTCTGCTTACATAGAAAAATCTATTCTTTCGTTTTATAAATATTTATTGCGTTTCTATTCTAGACTGTGGGGGATCAAACAACTGACAAATGATAAAAAAAATGTTCTTTTTGGAAGAAGACAGAAAATGTACATGAGTATATCTAAAATGGCTGGCCCTTGGGAGAGACAGAAAGATACTGAGGTATGCTGGGCTTGGTGCAGGTCTGTGATTACAGCCACTGCAATCACAGTAGTTACAGGCTGCTGAGAAAGGAAGCTACAAGTTCAAGGCCTGCCTAACTTATGGAGTGAGTTCAAGGTCAGCCTGGGCAGGTTAGTAAGACCCTGTCAAAAATAAAACATAGAAAAGGGACTGGGATATTGCTCAGTGGTAGAGTGGTGCTTTGCACTAGGTTCAGTCTCTGGGACTGGGGGAAAAAAAAATCAAGAATGGCTTGAAAAAGTTGAGGCCAGCCTGGTCTACAGAGTGAGTCCCAGGACAGCCAGGGCTATACAGAGAAACCTTGTCTTGAAAAACGAGAAAAAGAAAAGAAGTGAGGGAGAACTTGGAGGGAAGCTTGGAACCCGAGGAAGGGCCTACTAGAAGGGCAGGACAGGGATAGCGAGTTTCCAGTGCTCCAGTCAGGTCCAGGGTCTGACAGCACTGGTTTAGGCCAGTGTGACTTTGGCTTTTCACTATCGTAGAGATGGCTGCTATTGGAAGAAAATTAGAATAAGTAGAAAGAAAAACAAATGGATTCCACTGAGTATTCTTTCATCCAAAGGTTGTAGTGACTTCTTTGATCACACTTTTACCTTCCCAAATAAACCCTTCTTCACTGGCTTCCTTTGCTGTGGAATGAAGTTTGGAGCCCACCCTGCTCAATGGCTTTCTGCCTTGTCGTCCATTGTGAGCTCTCCTGAGTGAGCCTGGGCCTCACTAACTGGAGGAGGCAGGCTAGCCCAAGGCCCCCGGGATCCTCTTCTCCCCATCACTGGACTTACTGGAGTTAACTTTTTGTGTGCTGACTTTAAACCCTTAATTTTAGGACTCCCTGAGCGTGAAAAACTTTTTTGAGACAGGGCTCAGGTGAGCTTTGAACTCAGTGTATAGCCCAGACTGGTTTGAACTAGTGGTTTTCTTGCTCCGGGCTCCTGAGTCGTTGAGATCACAGAAGTAGCCTGTATTTAAACATATTTGGAGCTAGGAGAGGATGATTAGTCTTCCCTCACTCCAGAAGGAAGTCAGTCTGTATTCTGCGATGGCTTGGCACTCACGACGAAGCCCATGGTCCTGGGCTCTGAGATAGATACTCACTCTCTGGAGTACTAGGGCACAGGAGTGAGCCACTACACCCTATTTAGAACCATCCTTTTAAAAATATGGCCTTAACAACAAAAGGCCACTTCATGGTTTTGAAAGACCATCTGTGTATTCTAGTTTAGAACGGATTTGAGGGGGGAGAGAAGAAGTGGACTAGGTTAGGACACAGTAGGTTTACTGAGGAGAGATGAAGTGGACTAGGTTAGGACACAGTAGGTTTACTGAGGGAGAGATGAAGTGGACTAGGTTAGGACACAGTAGGTTTACTGAGGAGGGGGATCTATTTATTTAGCAAGCTTTACTGGGAAGGTTTAAGTTAGGTACTATATTTAGTCACTGGCAAGGCAAGGGTTAAAAGAAAGGTAACAGAAATCCTTCCTGGAATTCATAGGAAGGGGGCAGGATGGGATGAACTACTCAGCAGAAAGGGGGGGGGGGGAGTCTCATTTCCAGCCTCTTCATAAATGTAGCAAAACGAGGAAAGTCTTCCATTAGGAGGCTAGAGATATGCTTGCAAAAGTTGTAAAAAGTTAGTTCTAATGGAGAGAGTTCTCTATTAGTGTAGATTTCTTTCTTTTTCTTTTTCTTTTTTTTTTTTAGCAGTAATTTTTGTTTGGTTTTTAGATTATTGCCTTAAGAGAAACCCAATGTAAATGCTAAAGAAAAAAGAATGGCGTCGACATTGCCCTCCTTTTGTATGTAGAGGCTAATCTTGAGCCCCTTCTGGTTCTGTCCATCTCCAGGATGCTGGCAATAGAGGCATGCATCACCGTGGCCATCTCATGCATACGCCTTTTCTAAAAAACAGTCATTGGCTTTTCCACTTTAGTCTTCACTGAGTACCCTGTCTTGAAGAAAACACTGGTCGCTGGAAAAAGGATTATCAGTGGCCTCGAGGGGACACCCTTTCTCCCTTTAAAGACATTCTACACAATCCTCTTCTAGATTGAAAGGCAATAGGTATAGGACTAGTATCTACCCAGCGAGTTGACCCTCCCTTTAGCCCCAGCTGCTGCAATAGAAAATATGTGTGGAGAAATACATCGGCAAGTAGTAGTCCTTCTACTAAAGGAAGAAAGCAAAGGACATCTCCATTATAGAGACAGAGGTGCTTGCGTTGCGGAAACGTTAGTTTAGAATCCAGACTAAACAGGTGGCAAAATAGGTTTACTGAATGGCGGGTTGCTTCGAAGATAGTTGCTTTCTGGAGAGATAGATGGAGGAGAGAGGGGTGGAGACTAAAGCTTTGCTCTATAACCTTGCTCACGTCATCGAAACTTGTCTAAACCCTTGTCTTAGCAGAAGAGTTTGGACTATGCATCAGTAAGATTCTTTCATCTCAAATTCCATGGTTCTATGGTTACGTGGGTGGAAATGGACCATTCTGTCGATTTCTTAGTTTCCAGGAGCGAAGAAACTAGCTTGGGTGTGGAACTAACTCGATGGAGAATTATCAACGTAGAGGTGGGCAGCTTCTCAACGACTGTGGTGATGCACTTGGAAAACTTCCAAGAGTCCTTCTTTCATTCTTTGACGTGGTGTGACAGTCTCCTGCTGTTTTGGAATGGGGGAGCGAGAAGGACCTATTTTAGGCTGCGATTATTCATTCGGCTAAACATTTTCTCTTTCCGGGTTTTTAAGACTCCTAAAATGCCAAGAAACAGATTCTAAATGGGTGGGAAGGGAATTAGGATGGGGTAACCTGGAAAGGCCTGTGGAATCCTGCTTCCGCATCTGAACCCCTTTGGATATTAGGATCGTCCCTTAAATGTGTACTTTTGGGCCCGGAGTCAGGCTCAGAACTGCAGAGGAGGGCTGACGGAAGCCGTTCCTCTTGGAGGGGATGGCGTGAGAGCTCAGGGTTGGATCCGCGCGGGCCGCCTGGCGGGCTGCGAGCGTCAAGGGCGCGGCTGCGGGCGGACCCCGGGGAGGGGCTTCGCGGAGGCGCCGCGGCCCTACCCGAGCGGGGCCGCCCGGGCTCGGCGCGCAGAGCGGCCGAGCGGGCGGTGGCGCTGCGGAGGCGGCGGCCGAGGCCGGCGGGCGCGGAGGAGGGGCCCGAGATCGGGGCGGCCCGCGGCAGCTGCCCGGGTGACGACTGCCGGCTGCGCGGCGCCCCGAGGAGTCCGAGCCGCAGGCCCCCGGCGACGCGGCCTCGCAAGCAGCCCTCGTCCTCGTCTCAACTCCGGGGCTGGGGAAATGGGCCCTCCGCACCGCGGGCCCTGCATCCCTTGCCGCCCGTAGGCCCGGGTGGCCCGCCGGCTTGTCACTGCCCCTCGCCCCAGTCGAGCCGTCCCCACCCCAGGTCCCCGGGAAGGAAGATGAGGGAGACGGGCCCGGCGATCGGCAGCCAGAGAAGCAGCAGCAGCAGCAGCAGCAGCAGCGGTCGGGGGAGGGTGTTTCGCCGTTTCCTCTCAGCCGCCAGGACAAGATGGCAGCGGCCGCCGAGAGGGGCTGAGCCCCGGCTGGGTGGCGCCGCCTGCTGAAGCGCTTGGCTCCGGGTCCCCGCACGGCCCCCGCGACCCACCCCGGACATGCTCAGGGCTGCGGCCGCCCGAAGCGGGGAGAGCGCGGGCCTCTAGGAAGGTAAGGAAGCCAGGCGAGGGCGGGTAGCTCGGCGTCATCGCGGGGGCCTCGGGGGCCGGGGGAACCCTCGGAGCGCCGCCGCTCCGTTTCCGCCCGGTTGTCCAGTGCGGCCGGCCCGGGCGGTTCCCGAAGGCCGGCGCCAAGCCAGGCCCGAGGCGGCCGGACGCGGGGACCGCGCGTGCTTTCCGCGCGCGCTTGGCGCAGCCTCCGGGAAGCCGCCTTGGCCGCGCCGGGCTGTCCCGGCCTTCCCCCAAGCCAAGGTTGCGCAACGGCTCTTCCCAGCAACCGAAGTTTTGTTTGGTCCCACGGGGGGCCCCCCGTTTCGGCTCGGCGGCTCTAGGCCGTCACTACGGAGACCTCGTTCCTTTCATTGATGGGAGCGGACACCAACGTGCACGCACGCCGCCGGAGCGCCCAGCCCGGTGGCTGCGCCGCGGAGGCTTGGTGGCCCTGTCACCGGCGTCGCGGGGCGGCGGGTTTGGAGGGTGTCAACTCTGGAGACGTGCGTGCGTGTGATTGTTGGGGAGGAGAAATGTGATCCGCGGCTTCGCGTCCCCAGCGGCGGCGGGAGGAAGGCGTGGCGGCCGCGCGGCGGGGCTGTTGCCGGCTTCTCTCGTTACGGCGGCGGCGGCCCTCTTCCCTTCGCGCTGGGGGGAGATTGGCGGAAAGGACACGGGACCAGAATGTCTGTTTTCCTGTCTGGGGGGAGACGGCTGTTGTAAAATGGTATGTGGATCTTGGGGGAAGCCTGTTGTTTCCTAGTCTTATCTGTGCTTGAGGGATTGCGCTGAAGGGTGTGTGCGTAAATTACCTTGGACCTGTTACAGAGTAGTCACAACATGTTCGGTCCTTGAACCGTGTTTTCACAACCTCTGGCTGGCCTGCTGGCGAATTTGTTTTTCCACCTGTCAGTTCGCAGCTTATAAGGAGCTTCTATTAGCATCAGCAGCAGCCGGTCCCCCACCCGCCTGCCCCCCTTAGGTTTCAGATTATGGCCTAGTTTACAGGGAAAACTCACGGTTTTACGGGTCTACTTTGTTTTGGTTGTCTCTGGTACAGGGCTGGAAAAGTTAGCTGGAAAACCAGTCTTCGTTTCTATGTACCTCCGAGTTGTTTGGAGATCTGCTGTTTTTTTATTTTTCTATTTTAGGTTTTTTTTTTTTCTTTCTGTAAGCTACAGCCTCTCAAGTGGGGCTACTAAGAACAATTTAACTTAATTTTCAGATTTTAATTGCCTGGTGATTGAAAAATTTTAAAGATTATTTTTTCTTTCTGATCAGATTATGAAAACATTTCTAGGTCTTTTGTTATTGTTTACCGAGAAAAATACGTTAATGTTTATCCACATTTACTATTTCAGAAACTGGGCAAGTCTCACCATATGTTTAATAAGTCTAGATTCTGCTTAGGTTTGCAAGTGCAGTGCTAATTTTATACAATGAGCAACGATAAGGTTTAAACAGGTCATGATTAAGCTTAGTATTTTAGGTAAACAGAATATGACTGGCCTTTAAAAAATTGTTTTGTTGTATTAGTTCCCCTGTCTTCATGACACTTAACAGTAATTGAAATTTAATCAAACAACCCAAATTCTTAATTTTTAAATGAACAAGATATTTCGAGGTATATTTGTGACTGCATTCATATAAAGTGCAGGGAGCTCATATTTATGAAATTTAGTGCTTAACCTGTGTCAGTTTATTTTTCTTATTTTATTTTTAATTTGTTATGGTAGATATACTGTAGAGATATATATCAGAAATGTCTGCTTTTTCAGTGTTTGGATATTTAATTGTATTTTAGGGATATTTTATTTCTTAGGTCCTCCTCTCCATCCTAGGAAATATATTTGCAAAAAGAAAAAATATTTTGGAGGATAGATAAAAATATAGCATCGGTGTTTTAAACAGGTAAGATGAGCTTGAAGTCTAGAACAGAACTGGCCATTAAATGTTTTAAATTTATATTTGGACATTGCTGACTACAGTAGCTAAACATACATATTAGGCAAGCAGATCATAACATGGTGAGACAGTCTTAGCATTTTGTCATAATGCTTTTTCCATTGAACTAGTCATTATCTTGTTTATAAACCAGCCATTGGCTTCTGGGCATGGGGTTTTTAGAGTCTCATTAAAGTAGATGGCTTCTATGAGATAATTCTTGTAAATGTGCTTGAGAAGAAGCTCAAGATTATACTCTGTTAATTTTTTTTGGATGATCTGTCATAGGATACCGTAAAGTAGGGTTGCAAATTACAGAGGTGGTTTCTGTAGCAAGTATACCATTTGACACATAGGTGTTTGTTTAGTGCCAGTGTTGAATGCATGCTTCCCTGCAAGTTCAAAAAGCAGTTGCTGTCAAATGACCTTCCTGATTGAAATTTTGCTTTTAAATATTTGCTGCATGAACACTGAAGGCATATGGAAAAGAGGAAGAAGAAAAATGTCAACCTCACAATGTGGAATTGTTAATCAAATGTAATTCATGCACATCCACTTCAATGGAATAATTGTTTGCATCTATGTTGCAGTGACTTATTCCATTAACTTTTGAAGTTACCTTTGGTTTTTTTGAGCTGGAGGAGTTAGCTTCCTAGTACAGTTCTCATTGCAACAGTTCTTCCAGTATGATAAGGTAGATGAGAATTGTCCTATTGGTGGTTGATTCAGAGGCATGGAAACATTGTTTCTATTGCAACTTCAGCTGAGCTTAGATAGGAAAAGATGTCCTGACAATGCTTCAAGGATGTTCCAAAAACTGGAATTTCTCTACTTTCCACGAGTTATTACTTGTGTCTTATATTTATTAGGGCACACAGGCTAATTTTGATACACAATTATTATTGCTGCCAAAGTAAGCATCCCCTTTGTAAAATTTGTGGGCTGCAGCTGTCTTGATTTTTTTCATGTCCAGAGTTCAGGCTTAGTGTTGCATGTTTAAGTTGGAAGCTACTTCTGAAGAGGGACTTTTATTGGTGTTTGTTTAGAGGCACTGCCCCTCCTCCACTCTAACTAGGATGTAGTATTATTTCTCTGGGAAAAGAGAACTTTCTCAGAACACTTGTCAGGAGGAAGGAATGTTTGCACATGATGTAAATATACAATGAAAGGAATTATCCTAAATGTCCTTACTGGCCCTAGAGTCATCTGCTTAAAAGTTATAACCTTCCCTCATACCTTTAAAAGGTTACAACTTGAAGAAGAATATGTGTTTGGAGCAGAAGTTTTAAATCATGGTAGGGTTTTTGTTTTTTGTTTTTTTAAAATTTCTTTTGGTTTTTCTAGACAGGGTTTCTCTGTGAAGTCCTGGCTGTCCTGGAACTTGCTCTGTAGATCAGACTAGCTTTGAACTTTAGAATCATCCTGCCTCTGCCTCCTAAGTGTTGGTATTAAAGGTGTGTGCTACCATCTTGACTTAATTACTTTTTAACAGACTACTTTGTGGTCAACTTAAGGAAGCAGTTAATTTCTTTTGCTTGTCTTGGTCTAATTAAGACTAGTTTGGGCAAAAGCAATATTAGAGTGCTTTTTCTGTCCAGCTCTATTGTGTTTTTCTGGATATTGTTAGTCATTCTGTGAGACCCTGACAAACTAGACACAGCAAAGAGGTGTATATTTACATATACATACACACATTATATATTGTATATATGTGTTTGCCAAACATGTCACTAAACAAAGGTCACACAGTTGCTTGTATGTTGAGACACCAAGGTGGTTGCCAGAGACCTAGGAGCTACTCATGTGCACGTGACAAGAACCAGAAGCATGCTGCTAGTGTCCACAATGATATTGTTAGGGTGGCTTTTGTCTTAGCAGATTTGCTTTAGGTCTCATGTAGCTCAGGGTGGCAGTGAACTCGTCCTCCTGCCTCTACTGCCCCAGTAATACCACTAGGTCTGGAAAACCAAGACAGCAATAACAAAACAACACAAATACAAAACAGTATAAAAGTGTATTACTTTTGGTATTACAGGGGTGTAGACTTTAAAAAGTGTCTCAGCTTACAGGTTTCTTAGAAACCAGAAGGGCAAAGGGTGTGAGCTGACCTACAGGATTCTATTTTGTTTTAAAAGAGCCTTAAAAGTAAAGCCAAAGTACAAATTTTATAGATCTTGTGTTTTCAGACTGAATTAAACCCCAGGTTTCTGATACCTGTCACACAATCCACTTCCCAAGGCAGACAGACATGCATTTATTTATATCTGTCTGTTCTGGGAGTGAGCCCAAGATCTCACACATTCAGCATTTTCTCTATAACTGAGTTATACCCCTAGCCTAATATTTTGTTTTTATTTATTTATGTAGATTGTTTTGTTTTGTTGTGTGTGTATAGATGTATTGTCTGCATAGTTATCTGTACCACTTGTGTGCCTGGTGTCTAGAGGCCAGAAGAGACACTGAATCTTCTAGAACTGGAGTTACAGATGGTTGGGAGCCACCATGTGGTTGCTAGGATTTGTACCTGGGTCCTCTGGAAGAGTGTCTACTGCTTTAGTTGCTGAGCTATCTCTCCAGCCTATCTTCTATTTTTGTATTTGACTGGGCCTTACTCTATAGCTCTGACGGGCCTTGAACTCTAATCCACCAGCTTCTGTCTCAGTGCCAGGATTACCAGTGCTAGAAAGAACACTTTCCTGAATCAATCTCATTAATCTCTTCCCCTACCACCTATCTCTCAGGTCTTTGAGACAGACTCCTGTAGTCCAGGCTGACCTCATACTTCTGCTTCCTCTGTTTCCATCTCAGCTCTGTGCCTAAGCCTAAGCATTTCAGTCTTCTCCCTATGGTCTCGCTATGCAGCACCGGCTAGCCTGGAGCTCAATATGAAGACCAGGCTAGCCTCAAACTCAAAGATATCCACCTGTTTCCACTGGACTAAACTTACTAATTTTTTTTTTCCCAGACAGGGTTTCTCTGTATAGCCTTGGCTGTCCTGGAACTCACTCTGCAGACCAGGTTGGCCTTGAGCTTATTCATTTTTTTTTTTTTTTAAGATTTATTTATTATATGTAAGTACACTGTAGTTGTCTTCAGACATTCCAGAAGAGGGCATCAGATCTTGTTATGGGTGGTTGTGAGCCACCATGTGGTTGCTGGGACTTGAACTCCGGACCTTCGGAAGAGCAGTCGGGTGCTCTTACCCACTGAGCCATCTCACCCGCCCTTATTCATTTTTTAAATGGTAGATTTCCATATTCATTTTTCCTTTGCATTTCTTTTACTGCTATCCTTAAAAAATGGTTTGTGCGTGTGCGTGTGTGTGTGTGTGTGTGTGTGTGTGTGTGTGTGTGACTTTCTTGCATATACATGTATGGCCATGTGTTTGGCATAGAACATGCATTCGGGACAATTTTAAGAGGTTGTACTTCTTCAACCACAAGATCCTTTGATTAATTTCAGGTTATCATGTTCCCTTCCCCCATCCTCTAATAAACCAAAAGGATTATGCCTTTTTTTTTTTT
>NC_034592.1:88560928-88583698 GCF_900095145.1 Mus pahari | reverse complement strand
TAGTACAGGGAAGAATAAGAAAGTATATTACTCATTTGAGCTATAACTTTTTTATTTGGATAAAGATTTAAGTTGCTAAAGATGAATTCTGTTCTTTTTTTTTTTTTTTTTTTAATTAAAAGATTTATTTTTGACCATATGTAGTGGTGCACACATTTAATACCAAATGTAGAGGCAGGTGGTTATCTGTGAGTTCAAGGTCAACCTGGTTTATATAGTGAGTTTAAGGACAGCCAGAAAGCTACATAGTGAGACCTTGTTTCAAAAAAAAAAAAAACCATTTTAATATTTTGTTTTATGTACTGCATGCATAGAAGTATACCACATGTATAGACCTGGTGTCTGTGGAGGCTAAAAGGTGGTGTTGAATCCTCTTGAACTGTTTGAGTTGCCATGTGGGTGCTGGTAACCAAACTTAGGTCTTCTGCAAGAATGACAGGTACTTTCAACACTGAGCCATATCTCCAGCCCTGAAGACTGATTCTTTAGGTAACTCTTGGTCACATTGAAAATAAAGGATTGCTGTGTTTAGTTGCATATATTTCCCTTCCCCTTAGTGACTTTATGTGGAGAACATTTTCTAGTTGAGAAATTTGTTTATATATGGCGAGCATTACATTAATGAGATTAAGCCTGGGGATGTAGCTCAGTTTAAGTTCATGAGGACCTGGCTTGATCCCCATCAGCACATAGATCCAAACATTGGTCCAGGCTGATAATTCCAGCAACACTCGAGGTGTAGGCCAGAGGACCAGAAGTTCCACATCATCCTCAGGTACATGCTGAGTTCAAAGCCAGCCTGAAGTATGAAAAAAAATGACATTTGTAGAATATATGTCATTTAACCTTTTCATCAATAACTAATTGTTTTTCAAGACAGTTTCTCTATGTAGCCCTGACTGCCCTGGAACTTAATTCTGTAGACCAGACTGGTCTTGAACTTACAGAAATCCATCTGCTTCCACCTCCTGAGTATAGAGATTAAAGGCATGCACCACCACCATTCAACTTCGTTTATTATTTTTATAAGTTATAATTGATTACATTTGGTTTACCAATAAAATTATCTGAAGGTTTGATAGAAAAGGTAAAACTTGGTGGGCAGTGGTGGCGCATGCCTGTAATCCCAGCACTGGGGAGGCAGAGGCAGGTGTATTTCTGAGTTCCAGGCCAGCCTGGTCTACAGAGTGAGTTCCAGGACAGCCAGGATTGTACAGAGAAACCCTGTGTCAAAAAAAAAAAAAAAAAAAGTAAAACTTACCTACATTAAAAATACTTTTAACTTTTCTCTCTTTCTTTTTCCCTCTCTTTCTTTCTTTTGGACAGGATATAGTTGTAGTTCAGACTAACCTAAAACTCACTGTATAAACAGAGGGTAGCTTTGAACTTAGGATAATTCTCTTGCTTTAGTTCATAAGTGCTGATATTACAGGTATGAGTTAATACACCTGGATAATTTCAAATTCTTTAATACTTTCATACATAGTTGGATTTGTTTTTAAATTTTTACAAAAAATAAGTTTTTAAATAATAATAAACTTTGAAACATTTCAGTAAGTTACTTAATTACAAAATATTTTCCACTTTAGAAAACAACTCAGTGATGGCGTAGAATATTTTTGTATGCTTCTCTTATGTACTGATTAATAAGAGTCTTGTTAGGTTTGGTAAACTATATGGCTTTAGATACATAGCTACAGTTTTAAGTAGTTAATAAGTTAGAGTGATAACATTGAAGGTTGCATATAGCTTTTAAGAGACATTATTTCCAAAGTATAATTTAAAATAAGTCTGAGGGCTTTAAATCTATAATTAATTGAGATTAAGTGGCACATAATGACAGAATTGCAATGAAAATGACAGGCTGTGCTGCTGTGGAGCCAGGAGCTGCACTGCTGTCCTCAGCTCTGCTCCCCTTCCACCAGAGGCTGGCCTGACCTGCAGCCTCCTTTTGTCTTCCTTTCCTTTCCTTTCCTTTCCTTTCCTTTCCTTTCCTTTCCTTTCCTTTCCTTTCCTTTCCTTTCCTTTCCTTTCCTTTNCTTTCCTTTCCTTTCCTTTCCTTTCCTTTCCTTTCCTTTCCTTTCCTTTCCTTTCCTTTCCTTTCCTTTCCTTTCCTTTCCTTTCCTTTCCTTTTTTCTTTTCCTTTGGAACAGGGTTTCTCTTTGTAGCCCTGGCTGTTCTGGAATTTCTTTTGTAGATCAGGCTGATCTAGAACTCAAAGATCCAATTGCTTGTGCCTCCTGAATGATGGGATTAAAGGTCTTAATTTTTTTTAAAAGATTTATTTATTATTATATCTAAGTATACTGTAGCTGTCTTCAGATGCACCAGAAGAGGGCGTCAGATCTCATTACGGATGGTTGTGAGCCACCATGTGGTTGCTGGGATTTGAACTCAGGACCTTTGGAAGAGCAGTCGGTGCTCTTAACCACTGAGCCATCTCTCCAGCCCCCCCCCCCTTTTTTTTTAAAGTCAGAAGTTTCTCTGTGTAGTCCTGCCTGTCCTGGACTCTATAGACCAGGCTGGCTTCCAATTCAGAGATCCTTCTGCCCCTGTCTCCAGAGTGTTGGGATTAAAGGTGTGCTCTACCATGCCCAGCTTTGTTAATAGTCTTCTTTGAGAAATTGGCACTTTTATTGAGACAGCGCCTTATCATTTGGTTCTGGCTGATCTGGAGGAACTTACTGTTGAAGGCTGGCTTAGAAGTCTTGTTGTCCCCTACCCCCACCCCCACCTCCCACCTCCCACCTCCCGTTGGCATTAGAGGTGTGTGGCAGGTGTGGCCATACCATGCATTTTGATGATGTTTGTCACTGAACTTCCTTTAAGTCCTCCCAGATTCAGCCCCACTTTCCTGCTTCTGTCAACTTCATGCCTTTAAAAAATAACCATCAAGTCTAATTTGTGCTGCCCATATATTTTTGTGCCAATTTTAGTCAGTTTTAGTAGAGCTAGTATAAGTATTTTTGTACTAAATTAGTTGTAAATATAAAATTAGATAATAATTGTTCTAAGTCCCAAAATAATTGGGTTTGCAGTCTCTTCAGTATGCTTTAATTGATTTTTTTTTTTTTTTTTTGGTAATAGACTTAGGCTATAAGAAATGAAATGTTATTATAGCTGTCAAAATATTTTACATGTTTGATTTTCTACAAAGAATACTGTATTCCCCATCTGGTATCATCATTTCTTCTGCTTTAAAATAATTATATCTTAGAATAATGCCCTGAATCCTTAAAACCAGTACTTGGGAGGCAGAGGGCAGTGGATCTCTGTGAGTTCAAAGCCAGCCTGGTCCACATAGTTCCAGGCCAGCCAGGACTATCTTCAAAAATCAGAATCAACTAACCAACCAACAAACAAATGAAAATATTTCCTTATTTTGTGTGGTGGTTGGAGAACAGCTGTGCATTGCACACCATGGCCCATGTGTAAGGGCAGAGGACAGCTGTGCATTGCACACCAGGGTCCATGTGTGAAGGCAGAGGACAACTTGTGAATTCCTCTCTTTACTTTTTTGTGAGTTCAGGGGATTGAACTCAGGTTGTTAAAACATTAAATCTGCAGAAACTTGCTTTTGATGGTTGTATTAGTAAATTTTGTGTAGTTGACTTCAAAATATCATACCCCTTTCTGTGTATCTATACTAAGAAAAGAATATCAGGTTCATTACAGTTTTAACAAATAGGAAAAGCAGTCTATTAAGTTATACATGTATAAAGTAGACTGTTGCCCTATTTAAAACAATAGCACTAAGGCTCAGGGAGCACTGAGAAAAGGATGGAAAGAGTCTGAGTCTGTTGTGGGTACAACTTTTCGACATGCCATGATTTCCTGTCTCTCTCCTTTATTGTCTCCCCCTCTTCTCCCCTGAGACAGGGATTCCATGTGTGACTCTGTCTGTAGACCAGGCTGACCTCACACTCAGATCAAGGATCTGCCTGTCTTTGCCTCCCGAGTGCTGGGATTAAAGGTGTGTGTCTCCACCACCTGGCCTGTACTCTTTTTAAAGTGAAAAATTTTTTTAAAGATTTATTATATATACTGTAGCTGTTTTCAGACACACCAGAAGAGGGCATCAGATCTCATTACAGATGGTTGTGAGCCACTGTGTGGTTGCTGGGATTTGAACACAGGACCTCTGGAAGAGCAGTCAATGCTCTTAACCACTGAGCCATCTCTCCAGTCCTCTAGTGAAATTTTTAATTAATAATTTTTGTTCCTGTGTATGTGTGCATGCCTACCACAGTATGTGGGGGCAGGGAAAGGGCTTTGGATTCTCTGAAGCTGGAGTTTCAAGCAGTTCAGAGCTATCTGAAGCAGGTGCTATGAACTGTACTTTTAACTGCTGAACCCATACATCTCTCCAGCCCCATAGCTGTTGAACTCTTGAACTCACAGCTGCTGAGATTACGTTCACACGCTTTGTACAAGATTGGGCCTGTTAACATCCCTTCATGGGAGGGAAAGGGGCTCATGGGGCATTATTGCTCCCTGGAGATTTATATGCAGTTAATGGTTGATTGGGAGAGACGTGTTCATTGGTTGTGTGGCCACTGACTGGTAAGATGCCTGTGCTCCATACAAGTTCTCATGTGCTTATATAAACAAACCTGATGAAACCAGTAGGTCACAGACACACAACAGATAGGAAGAAAACTGGAGCAGCGTGGGAAGAAGGTGATTAGTGGGAATGAGATGAGTAAGAGAGGGTAAATTTGTGTGACTGATCACAACATGATATATACATGTATGAGAATGCCATGATGAGGAATAATCTAATAAACTGAAGGAAAGGTGTCCTGTGAAAGCCTAAATGGTTTGTCAGGTTTTACATGTATTTTGATTGAATAAATTCACATTAAAATATCTAAGAAAACAGTTTTTTGATTGTTTTATAATTTTATAGTAATTGAATAACTTAAAGACGTTTAACCTCTTTCAAATAATATAAATGTTATGTAGCTTTAATGGTTTCATAGTAAAATATTTGTGTGCATGTGCACACAAGCAGAGGCTAGAGGTTGATGTGAGGTGTGTTCTTCTGTCCTTAGTTTTGAGGTAGGGTTTCTTACTGAACATGGAACTTGCTGATTGGCTAGGTTATCTGGCTAACCATATCCTTACATCTTCCTACCTGGCTCCCAGAGTCGAGGACACACACACACACACACACACACTCCCTCCCCTAAGCCTGGCCTTTTATGTGGGTGTGGGATCTAAACTGAAGCTTGGGCTGCAGGCACTTAATCCACTGTCCTGAGTTATCCTCACAGCTCTCTGGTTTTTTTGTTTCTTTAATGAGTTCAACTCACAGCTTTGGGTTGTATCTGTCTGTCTGTCTGTCTGTCTGTCGTCTGTCCATCCATCCATCCATCCATCCATCCATCCATCCATCCATCCATCCATCCATCCATCCATCCACAGGGACTTTGCAGCTTTGAATTGAACTCACAGAGATCCACATGCCTCTGTCACCAGACGTGGAGCCCTGACTATTCTGGAACTCACCGTGTAGATTATGGTGTTCTAATGTGTAGGCTCAGGTTTCAAAATATGCTAGAGCTGGGATGGTGGTGGCCCTTCTGGAGGCCGAGGCAGGTTCTCTGCAAGTTTAAAATTAGCCCTAGTAAACTTGGCATTAATTGTAGAAGTCTGATTCTAGGTCATCATACTGGCTTAGTAGTGGTTTTAACATAGTTTTAGTGGTTTTAACATAAGTTTGTGTGTGAATAAATAACTTTCCTTTCAAATTTATTTTTTAAATTTTTACTCTTTTTTTAAATAAAATTTTTAAAAAAGGCAGGATTGCACCCTAGCCCTGGTTGGCTTGTTATTTATACTGTAACCCAGGTTGACCTTAATCTCCTGAGCAGTTCTTTTGTACTAGCCTTTTCAGTGTTGTTGTTGGGATTATTTTGAAATCTTTTCACTCTTATAAATTTGAGTAAGTTTTAATTATATATATATATATATATATATATATATATATATATATATACTTATTAAATATAGAGCTTGGTTGCTATTAATGAAAGTAATGAAGCTTTGAACTGAAGCTTTATGATCTGATTTTTTTTCCCTTGAGACTGGGTCCCTCTTCTGTTCTGGATCTCACTATGTAGACCAGGCTGGCTTCAAATTCACAGAGGAACAACTGCCACTGAATTTGAGTGCTGGGTTTGAAGGTGTGTGCCACTGTGCCCAGCTTTATGAACTAAATTTTGACTTTTTAAAATTTTAAACTTACTTCAAGAAAGTACTAGGTGAACCTCTTCGTCAGCCAATCAGTACTTCTACTTCTGATGTTTATCTTACATATCCTAAGAGAAATGTAGAAACTACTGTTCTAGTAATTGCTGACCCCTTTTAGACTGATTTGGACTGGTAGAGTGATTTCTAGCACCTTTGGAATGTCCAGCAGGTCATTTTCTGTTCCAAAAGTTGGAGTGTTTTGCTAAGTCAGATCAGGCTTGTTATTTAACACTGAGATTGTGTATAGTCAACACATTCTCTAGATGCCTTCCTCACAATACTGCTGGAAAATATCCAAGACTTCAGTATTTTCAAATACAATGTTTTATAGGCACTTCAGATAATAGGCTTTGTTTATGAAGCTTTATATGTGTGCTTCAATTCTGTGCAAATGTTTGTATGAAGTGGTTCAGTGTAGTTTACCGGATAAAGTAGTGGTCAAGAGCACATGGACTAGTGTAGGTATTCTTAGGTTGGGACAATTAATGATGAAGGTGAAAATGGTCTGTTCACACCAGCGGCTCATTCTCTAGGGCTTCTTACCTTCTATTTGAGGGGAGACACAGAGTAAAAGAACAATGCCCTGCACCTCTTTGTTAGAACATTCCAGGCTGTGCAGTTACACTCTCCAGCAAGTTCTACTTCCAGTGTCTTTTATAGGCTTCTTAAGAAAGGAATGTCAGGTCTCATGTTTTAGTCATGCAGTCCTGGCTGCTTGGGAGGCAGAGGCAGGAGGATCACAGATTTAAGACCTTGCTTTTGCTATAGAACAGCAGATTCAACGCTTGCTCGGATGACACCATGCTTCAAAGTTAAAACAAACAAAAAACTTCCCAGGAATGTAGCTTATTGGCTTGCCTAGCAGGTTTGAGACTTCAAATTCATTTACCAGAAGTGTGAAAAGAGAGGAAAGAAAAAAAGGCCTTTTATATTGTAAAATATTTATTGGCGCACATAATAAAATCCTGCTTGTAGTCTGCTGATAAGTAAAATGCTAGTCAAAAGATCTCTTTACTTTTAAATAAAGAGATCATACCTACAATTTATGGTTTAATTTTTAATTTTATTATTATTTTTTTAAATCTGAAATAGGCCAGCAAGAGTGGCATGGTAGCATTTAATGAAGCACTTAGTAGGCTATCAGGTAGGTTAGGAATTTGAGTCCAGCCTGGGCTGCACATTGGAGACTGATTCAGAAAGCAGAATCAAAACAAGGCTGGTTCATGATCCCAGGGGTCTGACTGCCTTTTGGGTTTTTATGTACTTTACAGTTTAGTCACAGTGAACGCCTGGACAGAAGTAATGCTTAGCTATAAGACTACTACAGAATTCCTGCCTCTACCATCTTGGATCCTAGGATACTAACATTCATTATTCTTCTTTAAAAGGGATTTAAAAATATTTACATGTTTTACATGCATTTGTATGTCTGAGTGTATGTATGTGCACAGCATGTGTAGAGTTCCCAGGGAGTCATGAAGAGGTCATCAGATCTTCCAGAACTGGAGATATAGATGGTTGTGAGTTTCCACATGGATTCTGGGAACAGAACTGGGGTCTTCAGCAAGAGCAGTAGGTGCTCTTACTTGTTGAGCCATCTCTCCAGCTCTGGAACCCTGTCATTTTGTATTAGGGACTCAGACATCTGCTGGAATTGCCTCCTTGGTATTCTGCACCCAGTTCTTTTAGAGCTGGAGGATGTTAGGATCTTTGTCTCTAAGTATATGTTATAATAAATGATGCATGATCTGTAACATCATCATTGATTTTAGTTCATTCTATTCTTTAATATAAGATGAACATACCCCATTTTTAACACTTGAAATTGGCATGCATTTTAAAACCAGTTATATGTTAACTTTTAGGAATTTGTGTATACATATGGTACACAAATATGTGGTAATTTTCTCTCTAGTGTTGGGTACCACATGTAGGCCCTTGTACTTCCTAGGCAAACACCCTGAGCACTGAGCTAAAACCCTCAATTCTAAGAGCCGTATTTATATTGTATACTTAGTATTTTATGAGTAAACTGAGATACCCACTCACATGCCAGATTATTTCAGAATTCCTTCCTGTGTGGAGTAGTGAGGAGAACACTGTTCTGTTCCTGTCAACTTGCTGTCTAGGAGGGGGATGGACCTGGAGAACTGCTTCTTTGGGGACTGTGCTTGTCTTTGGTCTTGCAGCCTAAAGCGATTGCGATTTTTGACCAGCATTTACAGATACCCTTGTTCTCTTTAGACATGCTTCTACTGCTTGTTGGCAGTCTTGATGGGTAGAAAATGGCATCTCACTGCAGGTTTTATGCTTTCCTTGTTGTCAGTGAGGCTGGATTTTTTTTTTTTTTTAAATGTCGTTTGGTTTGCATTGTCTTTCTGTGATTTACCCATTGTGTATCATTGCCCATTTTTCTATTGAATTTTGCCAACCACAGTATTTCATATAGTCTAGGCTAGCCTGGAGGGAACTAGACAGGTAGCCAAGGATGACCTTAACTCTATACCCCACTTTTACCTGGAAAGTTGCAGGGCTTATAAGCATGAACCACTGTATCCAGATGAATAAGGTCAAACTTGTCTGCTTACAGTATATTCTTTTTCTCTAAATAGTATGTATTTTTTGTATCTTTGGTTTCTCATTTAAAGGTTGATGATTAATTTGTTAAAAATGTAGCATGCACTTTAAACCGAAAGGGATAAAAATGTAAGTCTGTGTGGGCACTTATGTACAAAGCGTTCAGACACTTAGAAACTCAGATTTCTTTTGACTTCATGGTCTTTGGAGTAGATAGGTGGGAATATGTAAAATTTGTATTAGTCCTCTTGAAGGAAAGTCTGTGCTTTACCTGAAGAGTAATTTGAGTGAAATGTTATGAAAGACAAATACAGCATTATATAAGTCTCATGCTAAACCACAAGTGTTCATTCTTGGAGTACAGTTTGGGCAGTCATTAACCAGAGACAGCTCTACTGTCTTTCCTCCCCTCAAGAAGAACCTCCTCTTAATGCCTTAAAAGCAATCCTAAGCTACATGCTGAGATTCTCTCTCAAGACTCAAACAGGGCACACAGCATTCCCCAAGTCCTCCAAAACCAAAAATCAAAACTCCTTAACTTCCTTTTTTTTTTGTTTGTTTCCTTTTCTTTTGCATGGTATGGGGTGAGGTGGATAACTACACTGAACTGAAATAGTTGGCCAGTTTTGTCTGTAGGAAACACACAGCAGTTTTAGCACAGTGGAGCAAGTAGCATTTTATTTTACATTGAAAGTGTCTTGTGTCAAAGTTGCTGCATATTGGAGGATGACCTTGCACTCCTGACTCTTCTGTCCCCATGTCCCTAAATGCTGAGAGGATAGGCATGTGTACCCATATCAGGTTTTGTTTGGTTTTGTGTACAAAATTTTAAATCTAGAAATGAAAGCCAAATTAACAATCTTCAATTTCTTCTACCAAAAAACTATTGATATCAGAAGCAACAACAGTTTCCCTAGACTTTATAGTCGCAATGAAAGTTTAGGAACTTAAAAACTCTGTTATCTTTGAAATGCTACAACTTTTGTTTTTAAGATGAGTCTTGGTTAGCCAGAATTTTATCTTGTAGACCTGGCTTGCCTCAAATAATAGATCTGCTTGCTTCTTCTTCCCAAGAGCTGACACTAAAGGTGTTTGCCACATGCCCAGCATCTAGTATTTTTGGTAGAATTTAGTGTGTGTGTGTGTGTGTGTGTGTGTGTGTGTGTGTGTGTTGTGGAGATATGCTTGTGGGGGACAGAGGACATCTAGCTCTCTCCTGTGTCATCAGGCTTGGTGGGTATTGCCTTCACCCACTGAGCTGTCTTGCTGGCTCTCAAATGATAAAACTACTAAATGAATTTAACTCAGATAGCTAGGCCAAACCTTCTTGCTTCATATAAGTGAGATGGTGTAGAATCAGACTATTAGAACATTGATAACCTTTCTGGTTGTAGAGAAGACATTGATAATCTCTGAAACTGACTAGACTCATTCACTAGGCCTCTCCTGCCAGAGTAATCAATAGAAGCTGAGAGGCTCTCTGACAGGACAGTTGAGCTGTAAAGAAGAGAGTAAGGACCAGGGCTGGCTGAGTTGTCTGAACAGGCACCTGGAACAGACACTTCTCACCTGCTGAGCTGCCTTCAGGCTCTGACTCTGCGGTGTGCTCCAGGGTTCCAGTTCTGTGAGCTCTCACCCATGCTGGGGTGGGCTCTCACCCATGCTGGGGTGGGCTCTCACCCATGCTGGGGTGGGCTTTGGTGCTGCAGCTGTCTGTGAGTCATTTCTGTAAGTAACCCCTCATCTCTAGTACTGTCAATAACCCAAATGAAACAATGGTTGACTAAGTTGGACTTTGTTCCTATTTGTTATTTGGTCTGTTGTGGGCACCTGTGGGTGGGTGGGTGGATAGGTGTGTGGATAGTTTCTTCCTGGGAAAAGTGTTTGTCACATAACATACATTTAACCGCATAAGGCAACTTAAATTGCATGCTTAATTTTCTGTTACAGCCTCTCCTCCTTTAAAGAGACAGTAAGTTCACTTATCAGTGAACCCATATCTACTTATTTTCATACTGGAAGGGTTGTAGGTGATTTTTTTTTTCATATTTGTTTTGAGACAGGGTCTCTATGTTGCTCTGGTTGTCCTGAAATTTGATATGTAGGCCAGGCTGGCCTTAAACTCACAGAGATCTGCTTGCCTCTGTCTCCTGAGTTGAGTTGATAGGTTACTAAAATTAAAGATGTAATTCGTTAATCCCAGCACCATGGAGGGGCAGAGGTAGTGTCTCTGTATCAATTTAAACCCTGCTTGGTATACACAGCAAAAACATACTCCCCTTCCCCCAAAATAGAAGCAACTCTGGTATCCATCCATGGATGAATAAAATGATATATATATATATATATATATATATATACATATATGCATGAAGTACTATTTAATCTTACAAAGAAAGAAAATCTGGTTATATATTAAGCATGGATAAATTCTGACATTATTCTAAATCATAAAATGGGCAAATATGGGTCCACTTATGAGGTTTTTTTTTTGAAATCAGATTCATAGAACAAAAAAAAAAAAGGTGGTTGCCAGAGTCATGACATAGGAGGATGGCTTATTGTTTAATGGCAAAAGAGGGCTAGTGTTGGGAGGGAAGTGATAGTTTTCAAGAAGGAAGATATTTTATAAATGTTTTGGACAAGTGGAAGGAAACTTTTAAGAAACTATTGACTTATATGTTTGTCTCGTTATTTAATTAGCCCTTTAACCATAAGGCATAGATAAGTTTGACAGAAAATTTTTCAGAAATTGAATTTGTTAGCAAAGCATTTCTGCCGTGGTTCCTGCTTTGCTTAGTAGATCCCATATTATGTGTAAGAAGAAACCAGGAGAACATGTCTTATAATAGTTCACAATGGCCGAATCCGTATCTGTGGATGTTCATGTTGCTTATTTTACTGGTTACTTGTTACACAAGGTAGGGTTTAGATAGAATTTCAGGTTAACTATAGGATTAGGGTAAAACCCATGCCTATCTACATAAATTTATTGCTCATTCTGTAGGCTGGAGACTTCCAAGGTACAACCAGATGCAACCAGATTTGTTGAAAGCTTGCTCTCTGCTCTGAAGACAGCACCTTGTTGTGACTTCGGATGGTGGAGGGGCAGTCAAGTTCCCATTTATGAAAGAGAGCACTCACAGCCTAGTCAATCCAAAGCCCCCTTTGTATTTTTGAGATAGGGTCTCAGTCTGTAGCCCAGGCTGACCTTGAACTCATGCCAATCTCTCTGCCTCAGCCTCCCAGCTTCTAGGAGGGAAGGTTTCGATGTCCTTTTTTGACAGGGTTTCTCTGTATAGCCTTGGTTGTCTAGGAACTTGCACGGTAGAGCAGGCTGGCCTCTAAGTCAAAGGGCCACCTACCTCTGCGCCCCCCACCCCAAAGATTAAAGGTGTGTGCCACTAAACTTGGTTCAATGAACAGATTTTGAGAGTCTGTAAACATAAATATTCAGAACAAAGTACCCGAGATTCAAGAGCTGGGTGTGGTTGTGCACACCTGGAATTCTTCACCTGGTTCGAAGGCAGGAGGGTTGCTGTGAGTTTTAAGCTAGCCACAGCTACAAACCGAAAAGATTCTGAAGAGAATAAGCTTAGTGGCTGCTCCATTAGGAGCCGTATGATGCTCCTACGTAACAGTTGTAGGTAGCTGCCACTGTCAAAGTAGTATTTCAAAACCCCATTCCTAAGTTTGCTGATAAGAACAAATGGCAAGGACATGAAGAGTATAGCTGCAGAGTACAGCTTTGTATTACAAGGAAAAAATGAGCATAGTGTTATACAAAAACAATATGTTGGATTCCATGGTGTTCAGTAACTGATGGGCCTACAGCAACTGGTATTAAGTGATTTTTATATTTGTCATTTTGGATCTATGGATATGGATTATATAGGTGTTTTAAAAATTAGTATCATAGGAGAGAGTTAACATTGAGTCTGTGATTGAACAGTCTTACAAAAAATGCATAATGTACGAGTTTGACATGTCTAGAAAGAGTTCTCAATTTGGATTATTTTGTTAAATTAGCTGGGTATTTAATCCCAGCACTTGGGAGGCAGAATCAGATGGATCTTTGTAATAGGGATTTCCATTTCTGTCACAGTTATATAGTGAAATTCTGCCTTAAAATGTGGTAAATTAGTGCAACTTCAGAATTGCCCCCAGAGTAAAGATATAGGAGAAATGCTGGAGGTTTTTTTCTTTTCTTTTTTCTTTCTTTCTTTCTTTCTTTCTTTCTTTCTTTCTTTCTTTCTTTCTTTCTTTCTTTAAAGCAGATGAACTTCCTTAAAGGTTTAAACCCCAGAGTTTAATTTTGTGAATATAGAGTCTTGATTTGTTTGTGAAGTTTGTCTCTGACTTTATAGTAGGGCAGCTTGGAAATTGGATAGGACATTGGACAGGAAACTTTGGAAGCTTTGTCTCAGGGGTGGTGCATTGACTTTTCTTTTCTTTCTTTCTTTCTTTTTTTTAACATCATAGTTTTGAGACCAATTACTTGGTCCTCTTGAGCTTTGGTTTTCTTTCTTGCTTTTCTTTTTCTTTCTTTCTTTTTTTTAACATCATAGTTTTGAGACCAATTACTTGGTCCTCTTGAGCTTTGGTTTTCTTTCTTGCTTTTCTTTTTCTTTCTTTCTTTTTTTTTTTTTAAAGATTTATTATTTATTATATGTAAGTACACTGTAACTGTCTTCAGACACTCCAGAAGAGGGCGTCAGTTCTTATTACAGATGGTTATGAGCCATCATGTGGTTGCTGGGATTTGAACTCCGGACCTTTGGAAGAGCAGTCGGGTGCTCTTACCCACTGAGCCATCTCACCAGCCCTCTTGCTTTTCTTTATTACTTATTGTATTAGTTAGGGTTTTACTGCTGTGAACAGACACCATGACCAAGGCAAGTCTTATAAAGGACAACATTTAATTGGGGCTGGCTTAAAGGTTCAGAGGTTCAGTCCATTATCATCAAGGCAGGAGCATGGCAGTCCATCCAGGAAGGCATGGTGCAGGAGGAGCTGAGAGTTCTACATCTTCATCCAAAGGCTGCTACTGGAAGACTGACTTCCAGGCAACTGGGGTGAGAGTCTTAAGNNANACACCTACTCCAACCAGGTCACACCTATTCCAACCAGGCCACACCTCCAGATGGTGCCACTCCCTGGTCCAAGAATATACAAACCATTACACTTATTATTATACATAAATGTACTGTAGCTGTCTTCTGACACATCAGAAGAGGGCATCAGATCTCATTCTGGGTGGTTGTTAGCTTCCATGTAGTTGCTGGGATTTGAACTCAGGACCTTCAGTGCTCTCACCTGTTGAGCCATCTTGCCAGCCCTGAGCTTTGGTTTTCTTATTTTAATCTTTGTTTATTTTTCTGTGTGTATGCATGATGTGTGTTTGTGTGCCTATGTCTATGTTTGTGTGTATGTATGTGTAGACAATTTTGTGGAGTTGGTTCTCTCCATCTAGCTCCTGTAGGTTCTGGGTATTGAATTAGGGTGCTAGCCTTCTGCATCAAATGCCTTTGTTCACTGGACTTGAGTGATCATAAGAGCAAATTTTCCAATCAGATAACAGTATCATTAAGTATAAATCATTCAGTAAGTAGTTGCATAGTTATTCCCCCATTGGTTATAGCTCTTTCTAATATTTTTTCCAGTTTGTTATTATTTTATATTGTAGATAAAATAATATTTAATTGTATATTGTGGTAATTATTTCTGAGATTAAAAACAGTTGAAAGTGGTGATATGTTAAAGTATGAGACAACACAGTTAATATAGAGTTTAAAATTGGGTCGATAAAGATAATTTGTGTGTCTGTAATGTATATGTGCAGTATATTTGCATGTATATGCATGAGTTTGTGCTCATGTGAATGTGTGCATGTGTAAGTCAGAGGAGGATGTAAGTGTCCTGATGCATCACTCTTCTTCTTACTCCTTGACCCTTGGGGCTTGCAGTTTCAGTTCATTGCTGGGCCAGCAAGTCCTAGCCATTCTGTGTCTGAAGGCCCAACATTTTACATGAACTCAGGCTCTCATGCTTGCATCCAGGTGCTTTACTCAATAAGTCATCTTTTTAGCCTACTAAAAATATTTTGAAATTAACAGAACCATCCAAAATTTATTGAACATTACCTTTACATCCTAGACACTTTAATTCAGATCTTATGTGAAAGACATGCACTTACCGACAGTTACAGTATAGTCGGTGATTCTAAAGGAGAAGATTGGGGTGTTATTCTGAATCTCAATGCCTAGCTCTTCTTGGAGGTGCGTGATGAGTATGTGTTTCATGAGAACACAGCAAGAGGGTACTGCATTATTTGGTCAGCTCTTAAAGTTTGTAGTGTGCTCAAGGGTAGATGCAGAGAAGGATATAACTAGTGAGAACCTGTGGGACTTTTTGTGCAAGGAAAGAACATGGACTAGTAAAGTAATCAATGCTTTTGTCAAGTGATGATTTCGATTTGTGTTATATGTTGTTATATGATAGACTAGTTGGAGGTAGATTAAATAACTATGTAATTAATGTGTTTTGCTCTGTGGCACTAAGGATTTGTTTGTATTAAGTTTATGTATATGGATTAGCAGTTGTTGGATTGTATATTACATGAATTCTAAGTTTATAAAAATAAGGTCATAGGGAGAAAAGTCAGCTGTGCCAGTAACATGTTAAATCCCCCTTTGTATCTGTGTTACACTGGAGTCAGATACTATTTATAAAACCATTGTATGCTTGATGGCTGTGTAGATGGAGTAAGAATAAAATCCATAAAAAGTCATTTAATGTTTGGGAACTTGGCAGGATGAAGGGAACTGGATAGAAAGCCATTAAGTTGTCTTTATAGTGTAATGAATGCCCTTTAAGATCAAAGGGTATTTGGCAAGTAGAATATAGGATCAGAGCTGTTCATGAAAAGGATGGCCCTTTTAAATTAATCCCTGTAGGTATATACATTCTTAGCATGCATAGTTGTTTCTTCCCGATTATAAACTCTGTTGGCTGGCTCTTTCATGTGTGTGAGGTGTATGCATATATCAGAGTCCAGAGCAAGATGTCAGGTATCTCCTATTATTCTCTGCTTTGTTACTTTGAGGCTAAATGTGGAGTTCCCATTTTTCATTGAGGCTGGAAGCCAGCAAGTCCCAGCAGTGGAGTTACAGGGATGTGAGGGACCACAGCCAGCTCTTCCAGGTTGCTGGGCATGAGCACTGGTCCTCACGATTATGTGGCAGGTGTTCCTACTGCTGCACTGCCTCCCGAGCTGCTGGTTCATAAATTATATTTTGATGAGAGAATGTTTTTGCCACATGAGTTCCATTTGTTTAGGGAGTTGTACTTTTCCTTTCACAGGGACAATGGTTAGTACAGTTTCTACTGCACAGCCTGGCTACTTAGATGTTCACTAAGTATTTCTCCAAATTACTAAAATATTGAAGAACTAATGTAGAGTTATTGAAGATCTTACCTCTTCCCTGGGGAAAAATCCTAATGGAATTTAAAAATTATTATTATTTTAGCATATTATGAATTTGACCCTGAAAGTTTTCTTCCTACAGTTCAAAACTGGGGGAAAAACTTGGTTTTCTGGCTAACATTTATTTCCTTTCTTCTTTGCAGGTATGGCCTCACAAGTCTTGGTCTACCCACCGTATGTTTATCAAACTCAGTCAAGTGCCTTTTGTAGTGTGAAGAAACTCAAAGTAGAGCCAAGCGGTTGTGTTTTCCAGGAAAGAACCTATCCTCAGATCCATGTGAATGGTAGAAACTTTGGAAATTCTCATCCTTCCACGAAGGGTAGTGCTTTCCAGACAAAGGTACCATTTACTAAAGCTCGAGGACACAGCTTTTCATTGCAGGCAGGTGCCATTGTTGTCAAAGACACTGCCGGTGCTACAAAGGTCATAGCTCAGGCACAGCAGGCTGGAGTGGAGGCACCGCGGGCCGTGGTGTGGAGAAACAGGTTACATTTCCTAGAAGGTCCCCAGCGATGCGGGTTAAAGCGCAAGAGTGAGGAGTTGGATAATCATAGCGGCGCGATGCAGATTGTCGATGAACTGTCCATACTTCCTGCAATGTTGCAAACCAACATGGGAAACCCAGTGACAGTTGTGACAGCGACCACAGGATCGAAACAGAACTGCACCAGCGGGGAAGGCGACTATCAGTTAGTGCAGCACGAAGTCTTATGCTCTATGAAAAACACGTATGAAGTCCTGGATTTTCTTGGTCGTGGCACTTTTGGCCAGGTTGTCAAATGCTGGAAGAGAGGGACAAATGAAATTGTAGCCATTAAAATTTTGAAGAATCACCCTTCGTATGCACGTCAAGGGCAGATAGAAGTGAGCATCTTAGCAAGGCTCAGTACGGAGAACGCTGATGAGTATAACTTTGTGCGAGCCTATGAGTGCTTCCAGCACCGTAACCACACCTGCCTAGTCTTTGAGATGCTGGAGCAGAACCTGTATGACTTCCTGAAGCAGAATAAATTCAGTCCCCTGCCCCTGAAGGTGATCCGGCCCGTTCTTCAGCAAGTGGCCACTGCACTGAAGAAATTAAAAAGTCTTGGTTTAATTCATGCTGACCTCAAACCAGAGAATATTATGTTGGTGGATCCTGTTCGCCAGCCGTACAGGGTTAAAGTGATAGACTTCGGATCGGCCAGTCATGTATCAAAGACTGTTTGCTCAACGTATCTTCAATCCCGCTACTACAGGTAGGCGGCAAATAATTTTTGGCTACCTGACAAACGCTGAGTTTCTGCTAAGTGAAATTTGATAAGTGTATGTGATGAGAGAGACTGCTTCTTTGGTTAAGTAAGGAAATCAATAAACTCTCTTTAGGTTTGAGGTTGTAAAAAGATGTGAAAAATCCAGGCATAAAATTACTTTAAGGCCAGTAGAAATCTCCACTAGTTTCATGCTAAAGATCGCTGTTCTTTTTTGTTTTTTTGAGACAGGATTTCCCTGTGTAACCCTGGCTGTCCTGAAGCTCACTCTGTAGATCAGGCTGGCCTCGAACCTGCCTGCCTCTGCCTCCCAGGTGCTAGGACTAAAGGTGTGGGCCACCACCGCCTGGAGATGTCTGGCTATTATTATTATTAATGGGAGATAGAGAATGTTGCACAAATAATATGAAACACAAGTCTTTTAAATGTTGGAAAGTATTTTTGAAAGTAGTTTCTGTATATTTCTTGGAGCGTTTCAGTGCTTGGAAGAAGTAATTTTTAATTTTTAAAGTTTTATTTTTTACATTTACACATTCATTTTCATTTTTTACACCTTATTGTATGCTCACTCACGTGTGTATGTGTGTGTGTGTGCATACATGCCATAGTGAACATGTGCAAGTCTGAGGATAACTTGTGGAAGTCTGGTTTCTTCCCCTTACCGTGTGGGTCCTTGGGATTGAACCCAGATTATTAGGCTTTGTGACAAATGCCTTTACCTACTGAGCCATCTCTCTGTTCTTGGAGAAGTAATTTAATAAAGACATAATCTCATATAGCAACATTTAGAAAAAGTTCAGACCATTATTCTGATTAATGACACATGTATGTACATAGCTGCAATGAATTTTTCAATCTATATGCTATGAGTAATGATATCTTAGTGTTGGTGCTATGTGTGGGAAAATTTGAAGACTGGAATAATTTCTATGCAGCTACTGACCAGTTCCATTGTCAAGATTTAGTGTAATGCTAGTCTTAGTACTGTAGTCTCAGTCACTAGCTAATGCTTTTGTAAGGTTCCTCTGTGAGCATGAAAATGTCTTTGAGTTCATAGTTTTAATTGCCAATTCCTAGGTTGGGGAATATGTTGTTGTATTTCACTTGAATGCTGACATGTTCTTGGTGTAATCTAGAGTGCCATGTTCTCCAGCACACTGAGGGCAGGTATAGGAGCAATACTGGCAGAGGAGCGCTTGTTCACGAGTCACTAAACAGATGGGAATGCAGGTTGTGGTCAGAGGTTGCTACAATAGGAGGGTTATAAACTTTGACCCAACAAGGGGGTAGCTGTTTTGGACCACATCTGCCTTTGTACTACTTTTGATTTTCCTGATTATTCTTCTGAAAACATGTTGTAATATCTTGCATAGATGAGGGGTAAGTCAGTCAGCTTCTACAGAAACCAACTCTGTATGCCTAGCTATATGAGTAGGTTATTAAAAGGAATCCCATGTTCATATAACTTAGTAATAATTAAGTTTATTGACATAAACATTAGGAAATATAGTCTGATTTATTGTTAGCATATTTAGTATATCTAGTATTAGAGTTGCTGAATACCATTTTTAATGCTCTTTTTAAGATGTGGGATTTGGAGGTACACATCTTTAATCCATAGTGGGGAGACAGAAGCAGATGGGTCTCTTATGTTACAGGCCAACCAAGGCTACACAGTGAAACCCTGTCTCAAAACACACACACACACACACACACACACACACACACACACACACACACACACACATGAAAAAATGAAAAGGCAAATCCAAAATGGCACTAAAGCCACCTTTTCAATAGATGAAGGATGCTTTGCTGTTGCAGCAGGTAACAGATCTTGCCTATTTTCTCATGCTTAGATTGACTTGGTCCTCTGTCCTCCTAACTGCTCTTCTCCTTTTTTAGTTTATTGAAATGTAAGATTCAACTTTAGCTGTTTTCCCCCCCCCCCTGGAATAAAGATTTTGAAATCTTATTCAATTGCATGGAAAGACTAGTGCTTTCCTGACTCCTGTCCTTTGTGTCACAGACCGTGGGCTCAGAGCTTTCAGAAGCCAGCTAGCGTATTATATAAACTCCGGCTCCAGCTGCTTGTGCCCTATATTTAGTTCACTCGTTAGTAAGTGACTTCATTATATTTGGGTCCTGCACTATTTCCATGTCAGATTCTGTGCTATGTGATATCTAATTTCCTTTTTATTACAGAAATGTTTGGGAGGAGAGTAAACAGAAACATTTTATACTTGAGAATGAATTTCTATTGGTATATTAAATGTTTCAGAAGAGAATCATTTAAAAAGCAACCTAAATATGATCCTGTTTTCTAGCATTAGGTCTTGGCATAAACATTAGCCTTTATGTCGAGAAAGGAAGAAAATTTGGAATAATTGCTAAGTCTAACTTCCATTCTGAGTTGGGTTAATATTTACCTGGCTTTCAGAAGCTGTACAGAGCTAAGATTAGTCACAGGTTATGAGTGTTGAGAGTTTAAAAAAAAACAAAAAACCCAGAAGTTCGTATTTAATAAATAAAGCTCATGTTTATGTTTTGAATGATTATACATTCATAAAGTACTGAAAATGGACTTGATGGCAGATTTAAGAGGTAGAATAGGTAGTAAATATTAAGATAGATTAGCAAAAATGCAGTGTAGTTCTTAATTAGGTCGTGCTGAGTCTGTCTATTTTTACATGAACACGGTGGCTAGCGATCACTTTATTTCAGAATTTATTTGCACATCGTTTTTGCAACCCTGCTGCCTTTGTCTTAGCTTATGATAGGGTTACTGGGAAATTGGATTATACTTGATTTTTCTGTTTAAAAGATTCTGTGTGATTAAATGGTAGTATAATAAATATTTTAAGATGTGGATAATATAGGTATATCCTAGTTTTTAAGGTAAAGAATTGATTTAGACACAGATTCATGTGTTACCTGTTTAAACTCTGCAATACAAATGTAGTAGGGATATCTTAAAATAGACGGGGTAGCGGTCAGAGATTGTTGCCTACTATAGATGGTGAGGCTGTCTAGCTACTGCACTGATGGAAGCCAGAGCATGCTAAGGGCACTGATTTGCTCAAGGTCAGCATGTTCTAAATTTAGCTGCCTGAGTGTGCTCTCTGTCAGGAACACGTAGGGCTTTTGAATGTGGAAAGCTTTAGCAGCAGAAGGTGCTGTATTTATGAGGTGTGGTGGCAATATTCAGGTCATGACGTTCCTTTTTTTTTTTTTTTTTTTAAATATAGAATTAGCCTGTGGGTCTCAGCTATTTCAGAGCAGAGACAGAAAAGTGGGCTATAAAGTAACCTGCTTAGCAGGAAATATATGTTGCTATACTATGACTTGATAATTGCCATTGAAGTAATGCATGCCCTGTAGGAATGCGGGTAAAACGCAGTGAGACCGCTCACCCAGCTGTGGTCCTCGCCTCAACTTGTTTTTCCTGTGCCAGTACAGAAAGGTGGAGTGATGAGTGGTGAGATGGCAGTTCTTCTTTAGGCACACTCTTTTTGGACCCAGAAGTATCAAAGGTAGCGTTCCTCTGACATATAGAAGACATATAGAATTGTAATTGATACTTTATATAGGTTACTTTATTATTATTATTTTTTTTTGAGGCAGGGTCTTACTATGCAGGCCCAGTTACATTCTATATAGACTAGCCTGGCCTTATAAACATGTGACTGTCCTGTCTCTGACTCGTAAGTGCTAGGTGTGTGCCACCAAACCAAGGTTAGTTACTTTAGAATAGACTACTGTGCTGCACCATTTCATTTTTGTTTTCAAAACTTTTTTTTCCCTTCCTTTTGAGACAGGGTTTCTCTGTATACCCCTGGCTGTCCTGGAACGCTAACATTTTTTTTTTTTTTTAATCTATTCTACTTTGTTTCTCACCTCTTGCTCTCAATTTGAGAGTTAGGGAGTGAGAGGAGAAAGACTTGCTCTGTAAGCCTAGAATGGCCCAAGAATTACTCTGTAACTTGGACTGGTTTTGAGCTTCATTCATTTAAAGCATACAGTCCAATGGCTTTGATTATAGTCATACTTGTAAGTTGATGAATCAATTTTAGAATGCATATGCACCCTCCAAAGAACACCCCCCACCACCATTGTTCTCCAGCCTTCTCATCTTCCTGTCTCATTCAACGGCCAACCAAGGTTCATCCATGTTATAGCACATATCCCTAGTGTTACCAGTGATTTCAAGTTACCAGTGAAAAGAATAGAAATTGTCAGTGATTAGAGCCTTTCCCTAAAGTCCTTCACGCCTCTAAGGCAGGGTACATTGTGTTGGGTGCATTGACTAGCATAGCACATAGACAGCCCCGCCTGGCGTGCAGTGTGATAAGCAGCTATGCAAGGAGAAAAGGGGAGAACAGTTTTTATTCTTTTATACTTCTTTTTCAATTTTAATTTTTTCAATTTGAAATAGTTTTAGATATATAAAATACTAACATTTTACCTTCTTAGTTTTCCTACACATATTTTTTTGTGTACACACACACACTCACTCACTCACACAGTTTCAGATACAGAGCCCCTTTAACCCTAAATAATTCAGTGTACTCCTAGATTACAAGGATATTTTTGGTCCAGCAAGAATGCTCAGTAGGTAGGTACTTGCCAGTCTGAGTTCAAAACCTTGAACTCAGGGAAAAGCTGAAGAGACTAGATTCCTGAAAGTTGTCATTTGACCAGCATATGCATGCCCACTAACACATCATTTGCACACTATAACAACAACAACAGTAATAATAATTTGTAGACATTCCTTGAATATAGATGTCAATGAACTTATTTTACCTACTAAAACATTTAAATTTGTTTTTGTGTTTGTGCATGCATATGTGTGATAGAGAACATTTATGGTCAGAGGGCAAGGTTCAGCCATTGCCTTCTACCGAGTTGATTCTCTTGCTGCACTGCCTGCTCCGGACCTGCTGGCCCCAGAGCTCCCAGCCATTCTCTCATCCCAGCCTCTCATCTTGTGCAAACCACTTCAGATTGCTCAGTGGAAGAAAACCCCTTTAAACTTGTCCCCAGCCTCTGTGCTGTGAGCTCAGCCTTCCTCAAGAACTTGCTTTCTGGCACAGGATGTTCTCTGGCTTGTCTTGAACTCAGTAGCCCCAGGCCTGGGATTGTCTTTCTTTGTAGGTCTCCTCCCTCCCTCCCTCCCTCCCTCCCTCCCTCCCTCCCTC